>NC_135350.1:19173629-19482605 GCF_023851605.1 Tamandua tetradactyla | reverse complement strand
TTGGCACATCATTTCCCATTCTTATTAAAGCTTATTAGCTCCATAAAACCTACTGGGAATTGCTCTCTCTTTTGTGTTTTCTCTGAAATAGTTCATATATGATTGTACTTCTTCCTTGGATTAGCTAAAGAATTCACTATTGAATCAAACAAAACCTGGAGGTTTTTTTTGAAGAAGGTTTTTAATCATAGATTCAAATAATTTCATGATTTTTTTCCAGTTCTTCTTGTATATTTCAGAGACACTTTCAATTTCATCTACTTTTTCAATTTCTTTGGCACAAAGTTGTTTTCAATATCCTCTTATTATCATTTAATATCTGTAGAGCGGTGCCCTGATAGATAAATTTTTTCTCTTTCTTGCAATCCCTTTCATCAGGCTTCACAGGTTTTATCAATTTTATTGCTATTTTCATCTCTTGCCATCTTTCTTCATCCTCTCAAACTCTCCACTTATTCCTGAACTTTTCTTTTTCTCCCCTTAGATTCAGCTAAAAATGTTAAAAACTAGAAAGCTTTGGTTGCTGAGATTTTTATTAAAATTGGCTATGTTCCATGCCTCTAACATTTAAAAGGTTAAGTTTAGGCCTCAGTAACATTTTAGAATTGATTTACCATGGAGCATGGATGAAAAAATAAAAATGAAACTTATCCAAAGTTGCTTTTGATAGGCAAAGTGTTTTAATATTCCAAGATCCTTGTTTTAGTATATAACGTATATATTTAAGATCATTTATGAAATGCTGTAAATTTATTATTTATTTTAAACTTTGAAAAATAGTTTAAGCAATATTTCACAACTTTTGTCTTCAGATGTCACATTTTATAGACTCTTACTTTCTTCACCTATGTGTTATAAGCTTTCCATAAAAAGATTAAGCAATATGATTTAATGCATGTATTTTCAGAAATAAGGTGTATCAAAAGTTTAGAATATGTTAAATAATTGTTACACATATTGTTATACAGTAATCTACAGTATATATAATAGTTATGAGTCTAAAGCCAGAAAACTCTAATTAGCAGAAGTTTAATCATTGTGATTCCGCAAGAAAGAAAAGATATCTAAGCTACAGAATATCCTCAACGCTGAAATTTCCTGGAGCATGATAGAAGAAATTATAAGAGGAGACAACAAAATATTAAGTCCATCTCCATGGATATTTAGGTATTCAAAGGAGTCACATTCACTCTTTCAGGTCAGTGGGGAAATAAAGCAACTAATTCAATGAAATACTACCCATCCTAATGGCTTAGCATGTGGGATATGTCTCCTCTATTTCAAATTACCAGGAAGTTTTAGCTACAATGAAAATCTATTCAGCAGGAGAACAGGAAAAATATTTTTATGGTTTAGGTAGGCTGCAAGCAGCAAGAATATTTTTTTTTCTGAAGAAGGCAAAACAATGATAATATGATGCAGTAATTATTGCTGGATTTTAATGGGACAAGATTGTCTAAAGAAAAAAAGAAAGTAATATTAACAATTTCTAATAGAGCAAAACAACGTCTACCTCTATAAAAAAAAGATTTTTCCCAAATTGGACTTTATCAGTGATCACTATACATAAAAACCCATCACCAACCTCCATTATACTTGTTTTGACACCATGTATGAATTAAATAATTGACCTTTGCAAACCTAGGTTATTTGGAAGTTGAAGTTCCTGTTTTACTAACGCCAGTCTACCTACCATCAGATGAGATGGAAAAGTTGATTTTGCATATAAAAGCTACATTAGCGTGAACGTTTTGCATGTTTATATTTGAGTATAGGTATCTATCAAAGATTGAAAACAAAGTGGAACAAGATGAGTTATTTAAATCATATGTGGCTCTTAGAGACAGAGAGACATCTACTGGTTCATTCATTACCACTTCCAAGCACCTCCCCCTTTGCCGTAATTAATGTAACATTTCTCTCTTTACAACTGACAGCCAAGAGCATAATTAGAGTCTAATAAAACACCGAAGAGTCACAAATGCAAAGTGGAATAAACAGTAAACAGTAAGGGAAAAGAGGATATGGGAGTGTGATGGCTGGGTAATGCCTTAGACAAACTGTGTGTACGTTGACACTGTCACGCTCTCAGCAGCCCCAAGTGAGCTGGTAGCCTGGTGCAGACAGACAGCTCGAATTAATCCCAAGAGGAGCGCATGACAGGCGAGTGAAGCAGACAATTAGAATGAAGGAGGAAATTGGAAATGGCAAAGGTGTGAACATATGTCAAATTACAACTAAATGATAAATTACAATTCTGTCATTGGAATAAGCGGTAATTAAGAAAGATTTCAGCTATCCTTCTTGGAAAAAAATAAGAGAGAGAATCGCTTTTTTTTTCCGGTTTAGATTTGTTTGCTGAATTGTTTCCATCCATCTCACACATGGGGCTGGATCTTCCTGACTTTTGGGCTGCATTATTTGTGTACATTAAGGATAATACCTTTCTTTTCTCTTCCCCATTTTCCAGGCTGGCAGAAGGATAGTGTCAAAATGAACAGGAAGCTGATAGTATCTGATATAAAAACCTGTATTGAGGTTTAAAAAAAAAAAAAAGAGGTTTGCTGCTGAAGCTGCCGCTGCTGCTGCTGCAGTCTAATTATTTTAAACAAGTACTGCACAGTCCAGCTGACAATTAGGAAAGTCTGCTTTATGGCTTGGGGGATTCATATGAAACCTCATAATCACTGTATACACGTCCTTTTCATTTAGACAGTAATGTATGTGGGTGGGGCTTCTTGGCAGTTTTTGGCCACTTAACCACAATTTAAAACAGCTGTGTAATTATTATGAGTTTTTTAATTCAACATCCAATTTCAATTTAGAACTTGTAACACCTGTGGTTTGTTACAACCTCCAGGACAATGGCAGAGGAATGACAAAAGCTAAAGTGCAGTGCTGGCAAAATCAGCTCTCAAAAGAGCCCCTTTTCCCATGGGGCTGCTGAGTGCCAAGACACAGAAGGAATCTTTGAGGTGGCAAATCTCACATATAACCGTGGTGTTGGGTTCAGAGAGGTTTTCTTCAGCAGAGTCAATACAGCATATGCTGGTCTTCAACTTTTAGAAAGCACCATATAATCCTGTACCTAAGGTGACAATCTTTGATTATTTAAGACATCTCACAACAGATAAAATTTGACTCAAGCTTAGGTTTGATGGTCATTTTTTATCTATTATTTGGTGGATACTTAAGTTTTAATTTTAAAACTATGGCAATAATAATAATAAAACAATTTACGTGAGGTTTGGGCTGAAATAAAATTTCTTAATCTGCAAGCAAACACATCAGCCACATATTGTTCTAATATTTATAGCATAAGCTAACTCTAAATTTTCTGGGCATTATATGTGCTTTTGTAGGTGCTTATAACATTAAATAGCTGTAGTCCTACATTTGCAGAATAATGACTAAATATGATTACACAGTGACTAGAGAAAGTTGAAATAGTGAAAGCTTCATTCAGAACACATGCAAATATTTGCATCATTCTTTTTCTCACCCTCCCTCTGGGACAAAAAGGAGACAAATATCCAAAAACCTAAAAAAAAATTCTAACAGAGTTCAAATCTTGAACCATCTTCTGGGTTAAATCAATTTCAAGCAGCTGTGGCCAGATATTGTAGTTCAAGTCCTTGATAGCTTAATTGGGAAGGAATGTTAAAAGTTTAAGGGCCAGAGTCACGTTAATTACATGAGGTTTTCCTTGTAGAAAATCTGCTTAGCACAATGCCATAGTCCCTTTTCCTCAGATAAGGATATGCTCCTACCACACTTCTATTATTTCATAAGATTTATTTTAAAGGCAATTTGTGTATAGTCATGTGTAAGGTTTACATGTAATAGCGCCTAATATGTTCATTTATTACATTCTTAGTACAGTTTGGGTTAAGAAGCCTCCTATAGTATCTCAGAACCAAGTAAGGAAAAAATTGAAAGCTGGGTTTCAGTTCTACCTGCTTTCAGAAGAAGAGAGTGAAGGAAAAAAGGAAGGATAATTGTTGCTCCAATGCTATTTCTTACAGAAAATAGAAATTCCCTTAATGAAACATGAAAATAGTCTAATACTCAAAAAATGATCTTGAGCTCAAATTGGTGAAAAATGTTGATAAAATTTATAACCTGACACAAAACATTAACTAGTCATTAAATATAATTTAAGAAATTAAAAAGTAGTCATTATAATAAAAGTCACATGTATAACGATACCAACTTTCAGAGTGAATACTTTGTACGTAGAGAGAGAAAAATCTGGAAAGAACAATAGGGTTTGTTTTCCAACTATATCATGTTTCCTATTTAACTATTTTTAGCATATAATTATGATATTTATCTATTGAAGCTCAAGAGGTTACATAATTTCCCTTAAGGTTAATGGTATAGTATAAACTGCTTCCATGAAATAATGCTGTTTGCAAAATTGGTTTATGGATATTAGTTTTTTTAATAGCATGTTAAATTCTTACACCTTGTACCTCACCTGTTAACTTTACAAAGAGAAGATTTTGTTTTAAGAACCATAAGTGTCTATAGGAATTATTTTTTGGCAAAGGGTATTGTTATACTTCAAGTTGCTTTAATTTGGATTTTAATTGTGGATATTATAGTAGAAAATTTTAGCCCAAAGAGTCTCAACTTTTAATGTCCATAAGATCTGGGTGCCCCTAGAAATTTGCATTTTGGATATGCATGCCAGCATTATCCAAATTTCATAAGATTTATTTTAAAGGCAATTTATGTATAGTCATGTGTATGCTTCACATGTAATAGCGCCTAATATGTTCGTTTATTATATTAGTACAATTTGGGTTAAGAAGCCTCCTATAGTATCTCAGAACCAAGTATGGAAAAAAATGAAAGCTGGGTTTCAATTCCACCTACTTTCAGAAGAAAGTAGAGTCAGATCTGGACTCTACCATCAAGTCCTCACTTTGCTGAGACTCAGGAAAGTTGTGAAAAGTGAATTCTAGCGCAACCAAGCTGGGACCAGGGGCCATTCTTCTAAGTTCCTAAGTTCTTTCTCTATGAAATCATATTCTCAAACATATTAGTGATGTATGAATTGAAGTGCCCAAATAGTGTTTCTAATTTCTATATTAAATTCTATGTTTAAAACAATAAAATTGTTAGCAATGATGATTAGCCTAGGTTTATTCTTTTCATTATGTACTTCAATGCCACATCTTTGACAATCCAGAAGCACGTATGAAGAGTCACAAGGAGAGCACTAACTGATTTCAATCTATATAAAATACTGAAGAATAATAAAATATGGGATTGTGTAAAGAAATTGTGTGGAGGATTATGTCAAGAATACCTATATCCATTATATATTCAATTAAATGTACACTTTTCTTGAAATACTAAACCACTTTAATTTTAAGACTTTTCCATGTCAATTTTTGGTGCAGTTGATAGTTAATGTAATTGAACATTCAGATTATGACATTGATGATGTATATATATATGTATATATATATATATGTATGTATTATGGGATTAATATATTCATGTCATGGTGAAATATGATCTGGCCAATAGCCAAAAGATAACATTCCAAAAGACTAATCTTTGAAGAGTTGAATGGAGTCTTATTCAATTATTTAAGAATGCTTTGGCAAAAACTTACATTTTCTCTTTTATTCTTGACAAAAATAACTGGTACTAGACTTGCCCTTCCTGTCAAAAAAAAAAAAAACAGAAAAATGCATACAACTATAAAAAATGTATGCAGCAACTGCTTTCTGGCATTAAACAATAGTGAACTTTGAAATAACTACCCTAATTAGGCTGGCTTTCTGTCTTAAATAGTTTTCTGCTGTAGTGCACAGAGATAGAACCTAAGATGAATGTAAATATTGTTGAACTGAGAGTGCAAAGTTGAGCATTGCAGTCAGGTAAAGTGGCTGGAATTTTCAGTGTAATGGATAAGAAGGAGCATCACATAATTGGAGAACATAGGTCTGCATGGGGATTTACCACATAGGCCTTGACTAATGGCTGTCCTGGGAATGCACAGAACGAGACATCACAAAACCTAAAAGAAGTCAACTGATGCGGGGCTGACTCCACCATAAATTATAGCCAGCCTAAGAGAAGGGAACTTCCTGAGCAACTCGACTACTCAATAGAAATTCTAGAAATGCCCACATTTCAGATAGAAGAACATCACCTAGGCTAAGTTCAAAGCTGTTACACTACACATTAAAATAAAGGATGAATCCAGATCTACCAGTAATTTAATTGCATGTCTTAGTAAAAACTGAACATCGTTTTTAGGAAAATGACATAATCTAAAAGAACAAACCTTTACCCACAGGCTAGACACCTACTTGCAAATAAAGTTTTATTGGAACACAGCCATGCTTATTTGTCAATGTATTGCCTAATGATAGTTTCACACTACAACAGCAGAGTTAAGTAGTTAAGACAGAGAATGTCGGACCCAGAAACCTAAAATATTTATTATCTGGCCCTTAAAGAAAATGTTTGCCAAACTCTGATTTAGCTTCACTGCAATGTATTATCAAAGCATAAAATTCAAAAAAAATAATAGAGTTGCATGAAGGTGACTAAAATAAAAGAAAAGAAGAGTCAATAGATAAACACCCAGAGATGACCCAGAGATTGGATTTTCTGACAAAAACATTTTAAAGAAATTATTATAGATTTGTTCAGAAATGTATAGGGAAGGATCATCATAACGAATCACAGCAGATGAATGGAAACTGTAAAAAAGAGCCAAATGGAAATTCTCAAATGAAAACGTTCATCTGAATTGATATATTTACTAGGTAGGCTTAAGAGAAGATGGGATCCTAAAGAATAAATAGTTAGTGAACTTAAAGACAAATGAATAGAATTTATTCAAATCTGAATAAAATACAGAAAACAATACTGAAAAGAAATTTACAGAACTTCAGGAAACTGTAGGAGCATCAAACAGTCTAATATGCATGCAATTAGAATCCTAGAGAGAGAGGAGTGGAATAATGGAGCAGAAAATACATCTGGTAAATAATGGCGGTGATTTGCCAACTTACAAACCCAAGAACGTCCACAAAACCTAAACAAGGTAGATGCCTAGCTAATCACACATAGTCAAATTATAGTAAAACTGATGAAAACCAAAAATAAATAGAAAAATCATAAAAGCAGTTATAGGAAAGAGAGACACAGACAATGGCACCAGTGGCAGTAGACTTCATATTAGAGAGAATAGGAGCTGTGAGACAATGAAACAACAGAAAGGAAATCATTACCCCTCTATACTTCATATGCTGCAAAAATTCCTTTTAAGTATAGGGTGAAAAGGACATTTTTTATATAAACAAAATCTGAGTAGATTAGTGGCCAGCAAAGCTGCACTTTAAGAAGCATAAAGGAAGTTCTTCATGCTAGATGGAACTTGCAACTACAGGAAGGAATAAAGAATACTGGAAATGCTAAATTTGAGAGTAATATTAAAAAGTATCTTTTCACTTCAATTCCACTAAAATATCACTAACTGTTTAAAGTAAATTAACAAAGACCTGCCTTTATGCCATCTATAAGAAGCATGACCCAAATGCAAATATACAGATAGAACAAAAGTAAAATGATGGAAACAGATACAATATGTAGAAAACAAGCATAAGAAAAAAAAATTGGGTGGCTATGTCAATACAATATAAAGTAGACTTTCAAACCAGAAGTATCACCAGTGGTAAATAAGAAACATCTTATAAAAGGGTCAATGCATGAGGAAGACTATCATATTTTTAATTGTTTACACTCTCAAAGACAGTGCTTCAAAATGCATGAAGGGAAAAAATAACATAAATAAATATGGAGGGAGACAAATACACAAAAATACTCAATATTATAATGCATGTCCCAGCCAGTTCATTTAAGCAGGAGAAAGAAATAAAAGATATAAAGTTTGGAAAAGAAAAATAAAATTATTCCTACATACATGATTGTTATTGTTACAGAAAACATTGTATGTTAGCATTGTGGGAAATGAGAAGTACATACAAAGACTACTAGAACCAAAAGTAAATTTAGCAAGGTTGGAAGTACAAGAACAACATATGTAAATCATTTATATTTAGAGAGTGAAATTTAAGTTTTTGATTTACCGTAGAACAAAAACTGTGAAACATTTAGTAATAAATTTAACAAAATACATGCAAAGTCCTCTCTACTGGAAATATTTGGAAATCTAAATTAATGGAGAGATAAAACTTTTTTATGAATTGGAAGACTCAGTATTCTTAAAATATCAGTTTCCTCAAATTAATCATAGATTCAATGCAATCCCTATGAAAATCTCTTTAGAAAAGTTGACAAGTGATTTCTGACATCCATAAGGAAATGCAAAAGACGTAGAATAGCCAAGAAAATCTTGAAAAGGAAAGAATTAGAGTAGTTAGACTGCTGGTTTCAAGACTTATTATAAAGCTACAGCTATCAAACAATGTGAGAATATATAATTAAGACAATGGAACACAATATGTATAACAGAAATATATCACGTATAAGTTTCAAGATGATTCAATGAGGAAAGAAAGCCTTTTAAATAAATGCTAATAGAAAAAAAAAACATGAAAATAGACATTTAAACCTACCTCGTACAACATACAAAAATTAGTTATCATACACTCAAACATAAAAGCTAAAGCCAGTAAAAACATATCTTTCTGATCTTGAGATTGGTAGATATTTCTTATATAGGACACACAAAAACAGTAACCTTAAAAAAATTCATTACATCAAAATTTAAAACCTCTGCTCATCAAGCACCATTTTGAAAAATGAAATTATTTGCAAAATATAAATTTGATGTGTCTTGTATTCAGAATATATAATGAACTTCTACAAATCTATAGTAAAAAGGCAAACCACTAATTTAAAAATGAGCTTGTTCTTGAACAGGCATTTCTAAAGAGAAGAGATATGAATGGTGAGTCAGCACATGAAAAAGTTGCTCAACATCCTTAATTGCCAAGGAAAGGGAAATTTAAATCAAAATGAGATACTATTCCATGCCCAGTACTTAAAAATGAAAAAGTTAAATAGTTAAAATGAAAAAGACTGACAAACCAGATGTGGAACCACTGGAGCACTCATTCATTGATTCTGAGGATGTAGAAATGTTGGTTTCTTAGCAAGTTAAATATTACCCCTTGACCCAGCAATCCCACGCGTAACTAATTCTCAAGAGAAATGAGAACATTTATTCACAAAAAGACTTATAAAGAATATTTAAATAGATTTATTCAAAATAGCAAGAAATTAGAAACAATCTAAATCTCTATTATGGCAGAATGAAAAAACAAATTGTATATTCATATATTGGAATACCACTGTGCAATTAAAATACACTATTGAATATACAAAACAATGGTGCTTTACAAAAAGATTATACTGTACAAAGAAACTACCACTACCACTACTCACTCAATAATTATATGCTATATGATTCCATTTTTATGAAGTTCAAGAATAGGCAAATCTCATCTTTGGTGATAGAAAACAGAAGAATGGTTGCCTCTCAGGTGAGAGTGGGAATTATATGGAAAGGGAAATCAGTGAACTGGGTGATAGAAATGTTCATGTTATTGGAGTGGTTAGAGGGGTTTAAAAGTGTATAAAATCTCATTGAATTATACCCTAAGATCTATGTGTTTCTCTGCATCCAAAATTTACCTCAATTTGTAAAATTGTTTGGGTATGGCCACCATTAATGCCATAATGTTGGCTAGAAAATCTTTTCAAATAGATGAAATAGATAATGAATCCACCACTTCCAGGAGTCCTAAACTTTTCCCAGGCAGCAATCAGATATTCTGGGTGGTTATCTCTTTCAGATAACTGGGTGCCATTAAATAAATTGTTGCTTCTTGGTTCTATTCTAATATGTGGTCAAGATATCGTACTTTTTGAACTGATAGCAAGACTGTGGCTATTACACACACAGCAGTAAGAGGTCATTTACATAGTAATGACCATGGCAAGTTAGAAAATAAGTAGAATTTTGCTTTAAAATATAATTACAATATCAACTTTTTATAATAAAACCCTCCCACCTCCTAGCTAGTAGTCCTTATGGGTTTTATTTTTCCGATATACATATAATGAAATGCAATGCGAAATATTTTAGAAAAGATATTTTTGCAAGAAAATTCTCTATATTATTCTTATTTTAAATTAATCCACAAATGATAGATATTTTGACAAATATTTCACTTGTTTTTTCCCTTTTTTTTCTGGGGCAAAGAGGAATCTCTTGACTTAGTTGAATGAAATTCAATAATCCTGTTATGAAGAGGGAGAAATGAATATAAAGATGAGAGAGAGAAGGCAAGGAACTATTTACCTTAATTTCTAAAAATTATGTTAAAGTACATATACAATGTTTAAGCCTAGGTCTTTGTGGAATGAAAATAAATGGAGACATGGTATTAGCTGGTTTTGTTAAAGCTCAGTTATTATAGCATCAAAACTCACTGCTGTGTTGTGAATTGCAAAAAACACATATATATATATATTTATCAATACCATTTTGTCAGCGTGACTTAGCAACAGTTATTCATGAAGCTACTTAACAGAGAGTCAAGGTCTATCTCCGTATCTATTCAGTTGAACTCAAATATTTTAAAGCTTCTATTCCTGTCCACTCTTGTCCTGTAGCATAAGTCAAGTATGCTTGCCACTCCCCTGTAAAAAATAATCCAAAGAATTCTAGCACTCACTCACTCACTAAGCACAAATCTTGAAAGAATGCTTGTCAAATTGAATTAAGAACCTTTAAGGAAAGATATGTATGTATCAGAAACACCTATAGCAGGAAGGTATTGTATTTTTCAAACAATAGTTTAGAAGTTATAAAAGTATGCATATTTCAAACACCCTACAAATCATTATTGGTTGCCATTATCAAACATAAAATTTAAATCACATCTACAAAGAAAAGAACAATGTAGAGTTCATGCAATAAAACAGTAATTTTTTTTATTTTAATAGTCTGCATAAAATGAGACAATTATTATATTTATTTGAGCTCCTTAAAACAGAATTATACCTTCACATACATGTTGTGATATATATTTTTTTCATTTAAATTTTCCATACAACATATTGTAGGTTGAATTATGTACCTAGAAAATCACGTTCTCAGTCTTAATTCATTCCTGCAGGTAACCCACTGTAAATAGAACCTTTTGAAGATGTTATTTTCTTAGTTAAGCTGTAGTCAACTGAATCTGTTTGGACTTTCATTTCGGTTACTGGAGTCTCTTATAAGCAGAATGAAATTCAGACATAAAGAAAGCTACCTGGAAGAAGAGTTGCAGAAGCTGGAAGTCAACAGAACCCAGAAGAGAAAGGGGATGAAGCTGGCATGTGATGAAAAAGCCAAGCCAAGAATTTCTAGCATCAGCCATAGAGTGCCCCAGTGTTTAAGGGAAAAAGTATCATGCTGACACCTCAATCTTGGACTTCTCCTGGCTTCAAAACCATGAGCCAATAAATCTCTACTGTTTAAACCAACCCATTTAGTTGTTTGGTGATCACATCCAGGAAACGAAGATGCCAACTAATTTAGATTAAGGAATGTATTTACAGGAATTATTTGCAAATTATTGGAAGATTTCGAGTGCTTGAAAATGTCTAATAATGATGAGGCAGCAAGAGAGAACAGCATAAGGGCTTTGACCAATCAGAAATTATGAAAGAAATATTAAAGGAAGCAAGCAGACAGCCACAACGGATGAAGCAGGAGCTTTGAGGAGTAAATACAAGCCAACGGTTAAACTAAAGAAACAGAGCATCTATATTTGTGGTGTTTTGCATATTCCTCTGTGTGGAATTCTTGGAGAAAATAATATTAGTATGATCAACTATAGTTTTTCCTATAATATCCCTTGCCTGTTCGTGGTTCTTTGCTGAAGTTAGAGGATTACCAGTTCTATAGACATAAATTACCAACTGGAGAAATTCCTAAATCAGAATGATACTGATAGTCCTACCAAATAACACTTTAATTGGACATGTTATAGTGGTTAAGAGATTTGGTCCTGTAGTTAAACTAATCTGAATTTGAAACTGGGCTCTCACACTATATTAGTTGGGATACCTATTAGATTGCTGAAAGAGAAGAGAAGAAAGTCCTAAATAGAGAAGCATAAAACAATTTAGACAGATTATTTCTCTCTCATGTAAAATTGTAGATATGCTGGCCAAGTCTGGCATTGTGGTTTAATATTGTGAGGATTATTGTGAGGCTCCATGTATCATGTTGTTTTGTTATTCTCATAACACAGCTTTCAGACATGTGGTCAAGTAATACCCATTCCCTTTAAAGATAAGACCCAGAAGTTGCACACAACATACTTTAGCTCAAAACTATTGGCAAAAAAAGTTAGCAAGCACCGCTACAGCTAACTGCAAGTAGCTGGGAATTATGGCCCCTAGCTGAGGTTTGAGGTTTGAGCCAAACACCTAATGCAAACTTAAGGTTTCTATTGCCAAAGGGAGAGAGGGGGTAGGCAATGAGGGACAAATCGCAAGCTCCAAAATACTGCTTATTCACAGTTAAAGGATTTAACCCTCTATAACTCAGTCTCTTCATCTGTAGAAATGAAATATTGCTCAGACATGTACCATTTGCTCTTAGTAAACACTGACTAGGTGTCAAGCAAATGTGCTAGATGCTGGTGGATATTGGTTATAATTATTAACATATACCGTTCACTTGAATTTAAGTGTACTCCCAGGAGAATTTTCAGGATTTTTGTGTTCTGAATTTTAACACAGTGTTTATCAGTGGGATTTCTATAGATTTGAAAAGAGGGCCTTTAGTTAAAAATTGTACTTATTTAGCCATAATTTAAATTGGTATTGTTGTTTCTGCTGATGGTTTTTAGGTAATTGTACACATTTTTACAGTACTTTCTACCTACCTCTTTTAAAATAAATCTCTGTGCTCTTTATATTTTTGTCCTTAATTTAAGGACAAATCTTAGCTCCAGCCTTTCGCATGAAATATTTATGTAAAATGCAGTAAATAATCCTTATGCAAAGGATTCACGCTAATTTAACCCAACAGATTTGAAAATTGAAAATTTTAATATAAGACCAAACTGTATGAAAGCTGAAAATACTATGATAATTATACTTTTATTTTGTATTGAACATTGGGAAGAGTAAATCAACAATTTCCAGCAAGCATCTTTAGCCCATGAAAATAAGTTTTCTTTCTTCTGGAAAATAATGATCACATTTTATTACCATTAATTGCATCATCACATTTAACATTTTGGGGTGGACATCAAACACGCACCACGTATTTCATATATAACTATTGAAGTTGTTCCAATAAAACGTTCAAACCACAACATGCCATGTTTTCAATGACAATAATTCAGTTACAATGAATCTTGTTTGCACCCTGACAGAATTCATTATTCTGACTTCAACAACAACTGGTCCATATTATATTACATCACTCAAACCATTTTTATACATTTACTCAGGCATTTGAAGTTTTATTGGTTGTACTACATTGTGAAAAGTAGATCTGTTAAGTGAACCACAATTGCTACACACTTGCATTTGTATATATTATTTCCAACTTAATTCAGAAATATCTGTTTTTTTCATGAAGATCCTTCCCTTCCTCTCTGTCAGTCATTCGTTTTCTAGGTCTACAAACATATGACCTTAAAGTCCAAAACAGCAGATTATTTTACTTTTTGAACCTCGGTCTCAAACTTGGAGAATAACCTATTTTGTCAGGTAAGAAAAATAAAGGCAATTTTTTTTTATAGTTTCTAAGCTATAAATAAGCAAGGGTATAGTTATGGTAAATTGTGCACCTTCTTTATTTTGATTTGCTGCAAGACTCCTTATCTAGAACAGCACAAAAATTCTGAATCTGATATTGACCTTTTAAAAGAAACCAAGGACAATCTTTTTCACAGATTAAAAGACCATAAAAGTGCTACTTCCGTCATAGCCAGAAGCACTAACTGAACCTCTAAAGAGAATTATTTGCCAAAAGAAAGAAAAAAAATTGAATATAGACAAGTTTCTATAATATGCACCATCCTTAACAAGTGAGATAGAAAAGAAAGCATATCAAATCAGCTAATAGGTAGGATGAATTAACAGGGTGGCTTGATGTCTGAGCCAGGCAGTGTTGTGTAATGGTTTTGCCTTAAAAAAAATTCCTTATGTGTAGTCAGCAAGACTCTGTCCTTTTAACTTTTAACATGCTTCTACAGTTAAGCTGCTCTGCTTCACACTCAAATAGCTGTCCAGAGCTGCTGCAAATTGATTTATCCCCTAGATAATGGGCTGCAGCTGATGACCAAAATGTCACTGTGAAACTCTTTAGCAATTTAAGGTGTGTTGGCCTAATATAACCTGATTTTAACCCTATTTTTAAATGTATTAACATCTGCAAAATTCTTGAAAGAATACTCAAGTTTTTTTTAATGTTCAACTTCTTTTTTTTTTTCACCCCAAAGTATTTGGAGACTTTTTTTTCCTGCAGTAACACTTTTGACATAACCCTCATAGTATTGTAGAAACCAGAGGAAAAATGCTAATATATCTGGAATTGGAAACATCCAGGTTACAGACAAAGACAGAGGTAGATTTGTGCACAGAACACCGATTCAGATCATATTTAGAATTCAGTAAACGTTGAGATATGCTCACAGTACCAATTAAATAGGCTAATCAAAAATTAATTTGGGGCGGGCCATGGTGGTTCAGTGAGCAGAGTTCTCACCCGCCATGCCTGAGATCAATTCCCAGTGCCTGCCCATGCAAATAATAATAATAATAATAATTTGGATTAACACAAAAAAAATTTACCCTATTTTAAAAAGAAACTTTAAAAAGTGTGAATGTATTAGGAATCCATGTGTCCAAGGAAGTAAGTGATGGAAATATATAAATAAAATAATACATTTTTGCTACTGTGAATATGTATTATTGTTTTCATTTTTTACAAAGTGGAATATGTTCAGTTCAGCTTAAGTCTTAGTACGAGTCTTTAGGAATTTTTACCAAACAGATTTTCTTAAATACACAGTATACATAAGTTGAATCAAGTTGGTTAAGTGTTATTACTCAGACCATTTAAGGCTTCAGGAACTTTCTTGGGAACTATTCACATAAGACTGATTTGAGCGCAATGAGAACTTCTTAATAAGTCATGTATTGTCCTTTAGTCTAAGATCATGTTATTTGATGAGGCTATTACTCTGATTTCGTAGAGGAAAATACATTTTAGATTTTTAAATCTGCAAGTAAGAAGTTCTAAAAATATATTTAATGCAATTGTCTGATTCTGATTTTAAGCTACAAATTATAGACCACCATAACCAGTTAACCTATTAGTGATATCCAAAATATCAGGAAACGTTACTACAATCCCAGCATTAAGACTTTCTTAAACCGAAAGATCACTAAATAGTACTTAGTGTAATACACATTAAAGAAATGGATTATATCTGATCCATATGCACAAACCAACAATTTTTAATTTCTTTAATGGTTCCTGGGTTTTCCTGAAATATTAATGGCTGACCCAGTTTAACACACAGATTGAATTCAACCATTTTCAATACTGAACTAAATTTATGAGGATTGCTTTTGTCCAGAAGCCTCTTTTTATTCATATGTACATGTTTGCATTCTTTAAAAAATTAGAACAAGAGTATCATCAAAACATTCTACTCTAGAAAAATTGTAGTAATTCTTCAAAAGCAGTGAATTAATTATTTCAGAATTATTTAGTGTAGACTACTCCCATTTAGAAAATGTCTCAAATGCAAAATAAATTACTTGACAGTTGACAAGATCTGTAGCAATTCCTAATTTGAATTATGTGAAAAATACCTCAAGTTTCAGTCATTTCAGTAAATAAAAAATGTAAAAGGCAAGTATCAATGAAAGAAATATCTGCAACTGTAGATATAAAGTCGAGAGAAAATCAAGTCATTAATGAAGATGTGTATAATGAATCAGTTGATGTCATAAGTAAAGGAGCATTCTGGGTTTACTGAAAAATGATTTTTAAATGGAAAGTTCACGTACAAAGCATTAGTTTTACTCTATGAAAAATGGTGATTATGTCATAATTGCCGCACATTTGCATGAAGAGCAGATTATAATTTATTCTGTCTGTTCATAACAATATTAACAAATATCCTGTGCATTCAATTTCAGGATTAGTACTATAATAAGGAAAGGTATAGAGAGGTTACAATTCTGAATTTATTGGTCTTGTCTAAGAATCAGCCACACTTTAAAATATTGGTAGTTGGATATAGGAAACTCATATACCCTTTTAAAAACAAAAAATTTCTATAGACAACCAAAAGGTTTATTCTTTAGTTTTGCTTTGTAGATTGCTTGGGAGCCACAAAGAATTGGCCGAGGGTTCAAATGGGTAATTGCTATGTTTAAATTTTAACATGGTGAGAGGTATATTACCATATGCTTTGGTGTACCTAAGAAAGAATTCTCTGTTTCCTTTAAATTATAAACTAACACAAACTTTTCAGCAAATGAGCTGTCAACACTCCCTTTAACAGAGGGGACAGTGCATTTAATTTCTTAAGTAATTAATTAATTTCACTTGACAAAGATGATTTCACTTCATTACTCTAAATATCAGTTTGCTAAAGTTGAGAAATTGGTGATATTTTAATATTTAAGTCACATAAGTAAAAGAAAAGTTCTTGGTGTTTATCTAGAAATTATATTATTTCATCCATGATCACAAGTGAAGCTTAACTGAAGTAAATGGAAGGGAGTTGTCTATGAGAAACAGCATAATTTCAACTGCATTTTTCTGAATTATTTTCCCTCCTCTGAGTTATAAAGGGATAGGACTAGACAAAGCCCTTGTTTCCTGTTCATTTAACAAACATATTCACCTACAAAACAACTCTAACCCCCCTCTCCCATTTGTGTTTCCCAAGCTGGCTAAGTTCACGCACGTGTGCATTAACACCTGCCAGTGCCAGGGTCTGATGTGTGTCTTCTTGCAGATGCAGAACTCATGGTCATGAGGGAATGGATGTGTAATGCTGTGCTGATACCAGCGAAGTAATATAATGTGGTGCTGTTAGGAACGTTATTCATAGTTGATGAACACATACCTTTTTTAGTGAAACACATACATTTCAGAAAGAAATGCATAGATCATTTACTGAAGCACATTTATTATAGCAAAATGTATACCTCAACTAATGAAACACATAGATCATAGGGTAAAAGGACCACACTTACATTGAGAAGATTTAATCATTTATGGATGTTAGGGGGAACAAAACAGTTTTGGTTAGCAGACTAAAACTGAACTTTAGGAATAACAAACTAAATGTTTTTATGGTTTAGCTATTTTTTATTACTATGATTTTGTACTTCATTTCTTGTTGAAGACAAAGGAGTTCTGGGTGTCCTTAATGCTAGTTTCTTCCACAATTACTTATGCACAATTAATAGGATATGTCTTTTAACTTCCCTACCAGTGTGTAACCAGTGCTAGGCATAAGAAGCAGTGAGAAATTGAAATATGATGTTTAGGGAAGGCAAGGGCAAAGTATTTGAGGGCATCAATTTATTGCTTCCTTTCAAATAAAATTTAGCACTTGCATTTTGACACAATTGTATTCTAGAACCAACAGTGCATCCTGACAGAATCTACCTTTATCTGTAGTAACAAATGCCAAGGAAAGCCAGAAATAGGATGTGAGTCAGTGCCCCTGGCCCTCCAGGGTTAGCAATAAACTATCAAGTCCCACTGTATAAATTCACTTAGCTCTGACTCTCTATTGCCCTGAGGAATAGAGTGGGTCAAACACTTTTTTTATGAGTAAGGAATCCCTTAGTACACCCAGCTTTGACCATAACCCTAACTCATCAGTGCTGGGGATGGATGTGAATCCCAGACTCTCTCTTTAGTGAGAACATAATTCACCTGGACAAACACTGCACTGAGAAACTTTGCAGGGGTGATCTGATTTGTATTATTGTTCTGTATTGTGTGGGAAGCCTGTCTTAGAATAGGGTTCATTTGAAGGCCTGCAAAATGGCCTCTACCAACTTGTGACTTTATTTTATAAAGCAGACCTGAAAGTTAAAGAATCCTCTTCTCCATTTTGCTTCTCTTTGATCCTTTTAATAAATAGGCTGAACCAAGGTACAGAGGTACCGGGGAGAAAGGTCAAATGCAAAAATTATTCCCAAAGGAAAACAAGCAAAATCTTTCTATATGCATAATATAAAATGTTTTTGTTCTTCATTATTTAATGCACTGAATAAATCCGAATTTCAATTGCTTAGCTACATTCTGGAGCAAACGAATCTTAATTTCATCTCTTCTCTCTTTCTAGGATCTCCTTCTTAAAATTCAAGGCATTCTTCATTTTAGAAAGAGACATCGCCCTTCTGAATTGTGACAGACTTTAGAACTGCCATTCTTTCCAACTTTGACGTGAAACATTTGGCTGCAGACTTTCATTATATTTGAAAGCTTCTATTTTTTAAAATGTACTTACAGTATGCCATCATTCAATCTAGTATTTGTTGTTTGTTTATTTCCCTTTCCCCAATATTGTACAGCCTTGATTCCTTGAATACAAGAACTGTAGGGGATAAAATTGGATTAAGTGGAATATTCAATGTGATGCACGATGGGTTTTTCACTGAGATACTCCACGTTTCCTTAAGTTATAGGCGCTCATTTCATTATTCTGTGAACCCTCCAGTGACCCCTGGATTTCACTATATAATTTATGCTTCCTGATACAATTCAGCAGTGTAATCTTATGATTTATGTGCTTCATTTATAATTTGATCATCTCAGTATAATGCGTGTTTTTCTACATGATTTATGTACTTTATCCCATAATATACGTTTCGCTATATGATATATGTATTCATCAGCTAAGTATTATGGCCCTGGTGGCACATTCTCAGAAAAGGAGGTAGAATACCCCAGCCTGAGGGTAAGTCCTGAGGTTAATTGCAAGCAATTCACCTTCCACACAATTGCACTTTCATCTGCAGGAGCTTGTGAAGTGAGCATGCTTAACATGGCAGCAGCAGGGAGGCAAGTGTGCCAGTTCTTTTTTTTTGTGGATCCAAGAAAAAGTAAATTACAAAAACAGATCAGAGAATCAGAGCCCTACATTTTAGTTTTCACTGAAAAAAAAAATTAGGTGTCATTAATCACATTTCCATCTTTCTGATATAAACTGATTCAAGCTGTTACAAATCCATATTGGCAGAAATACTGGGCAACGAATACACTTTTACTTCAGTAAGCAGTTTTTAAGTAATTATTATTTCAGAATCATATTGAAAAAAGCTCATAGAAAACTCTCCAAGAAGCATTCTTCCAAATCTCATTTGTTCAACAAATATTGTTGCGTTCTGACCATACATCAGGGATTTTCATTTTCTGAAGCCTTCTTTTCTGAATCATTCACTCATTTGTCCATTTATTCTACAAACAACATTTAATACTTACTTAGTTCCAGGTCCTACTAGGCCTGGGAGCACAATTATATACAAACAAATTAAAAGTCCTATCTCCATGAAGTTAACATGCTATGGTGAGAGGCATACAATTTGCAAAATAAGCAAGTAAAGCATATAGTATAATAGGTTAATGTATGATATCTTCCATGAAATGAAATACAGCTGGAAAGGAGAAGACAAACTCCTAGTTGGGGTGGCGACTTTTAAAAAATTAAATAAGGTGCTTAAAGTAAGGAACTTAAAGCCTCACTGAAGATATATTTGAAAAAAACTGGAAGGAGGTAAGGGAGAGAGTTGTTTGCATCCCAAAGGGAACAGTATTTGCAAAGATGTAACCATGAGGCTGCAAGGAGTCTGATATCATCTGGAAAAGAGGAGACTGGTGTGATGAGAGCAGAGTGAGAAAAGGGGGAAAATGAAATCAGGGAGGTGTTAAGTGAGAAATAAAATCATGCAGGGCCACATAGACCATTGTAAACATTTCGGTTTTTTTCTCTTGGCGAGAAGGTAGACCTGCAATAGACAGCAGAAGAAGAGCATGAGCTGACTTCCGTTTGGAAAAGATGACACTGGGTGCTATACAGAAAGGTGTCTGTAGGCAAGGGTTGAAAGGTGGGTTTAGGGAGAGCAGTTAGGGGCTATTGTAAAAGTCCAGGCTAGAAAATGATGGGTGACAGCAATGGAGATGTGAAAAGTGGTCAGATTCTACACATGTATTTTTAAATTAAGCTGATGGGACTTCCAAACGGATTGAATATGGACTATGAAAAAGAGAGAAGCCAAGTTATTTATAAGGAAATTAAACTAGAAAATTAAAACAAATACCTGACTATACAAAGGATATATTTACTTTAGTTTTGAAAGAAATAAATAGGGGATGTACTACCTGGCAATTCACATGATAAGTTGAAAACTAGAGATTTACTGACCAACCCATTTTAGAACATCTTTTCTTTTCCCACGTTATCTGAAGTCATTTTCACGTCTTTGTTCAATAAGTATCAAATACTTTACCATTCAACTAGCCAAAGCAAACAAACACATTTTCCTTTGTTGTTTTTAGTTCAAGAATACAAGTCAAGAATATAGAGTGAACACAACTTGTGAGCCATTGATTAGATACTATGGATGAACTGTATGTGTGATGATATCTCAATAAAAATATTTTTTAAAAAAAGTATGAAGTGATTAAAAATGAAAATGTCAGTAGTTTCTGTGTTTGGGTTTGTCTGATAAATGGAAATCACTTGAAATAATTCCATCCATATTTTCTGCTATTTTATCAGCATCTACTTCAAAGAGTAATAACTTACAACATACAAAATATTCTGTCCAGTCCTTTAATAACAGAGCAGTAAATAAAAACATACATAAAAGGAAATTATTTTAATTTTACTTCAAGTAGGAATGATGTTTACTAAAGAAATTAAAAATATTTTATATATTTGCATATGTTTTAGGCAACAAGTCAATAATATTGATTTATTGGCCGTGAAGTATACCAAAATAATTACATATAGTTTAATATTTTCATCTAAGTCAAATCTACTTCCAAACCAATTATAAATTATATTAAATATATCCTCAATGCTTCCTAAACCTTAAACCTTACAGATTATATAAGTCTTAAATCTGGACCTCAAATATAAAATGATTACCTTCAGAAAACTCCAGAATCATCATCGCTGTACCTATGAGTAAGTTTGAGGAAAGGAAAGAAAGAAAAAGATCTTAGTCAAGTTTTCTCTAGGTTACAAAATTAAACAATCAGAATGTGCATTCTTGGGAAACTGCCTTCAAAAGCACTCCTTTTTGAGGTATCCTTTTTAAATTTTGGGTCTTTGAATTCAGGTGAATCAATTTCTACACGTGTTTACCATTAGAACAGATTTCTTAAAACCGTTGGTGTTTTGAATTTTTAAAGCAGAAATTATTAACAGTCGGATTCCTATATTATTTTCCCAATGTTTAAATAAAATAACCAAAGGATGATTGCCTTCTTTAAACTTCTTAAAGTTACACTGAGTTGTATATTAAAGTGATATTAAAATATTAAAGTGTATATTGAAGTGGATAAAAAGCATTTCTCATTGTTTCTCAGTTTATTTCCTTTTACCACCCAATTAAAAGTGTGCTTTAATATAATTTGAAAGGATAGTCTTATAATCTTTGTATGTGTGTGTAAAACCATTAATATGGAGATTTAGAGAATTCTGTCTTGCTGGATTTGAGTTTATAAATCCTGGGTTCCAGATCCTGCTTTCCCTGTTTCACATGACCTGAGCATATCATTAGCTCCTCTCCTTCTTCACTTGTAAAATGAGAAAATACATAAAATGCAATCAATATGGGCAAGGAGTGGTTTAATAAAAATCCCCTGTGCTCCCTCACTAAGGAAGGTGCTTAGCAATACTAAACAGATAGGGTCAAGGCACGAATTTTCATTCAACAATTATAATTTGAGGATTTACTATGCACTCATCATTTGTGCTAATTTTTCAGGGGTTCAAAACTGAGTAAGTTTCCTTCACTCAAGAATGTGGTAGGGAACTGGGTACGGAACTCAGTGATTTTAAGACAGCGTACTTAGAGTACGAAATCAGGCACTTAGTCAATTTTATCATGTTGGAGTGCAAGGAGGACTTCCATGACACTTCCTGGAAAAGGTGACATGTGAACAGAAACCTAAATGACCATAAAATCCTACCCAGGAGAAAAGGGAGGGGATGGGCTTTCTAGTAAAGGAAATATGAGGAACAAAGGAGTAGAGGTAATCGATAGCATAACCCGTTGCTAGGGCTTCAAATGCCTGAACGGTAAGCATTCAGTCTTAAACTGGAGAAGTAGATGAAAGATCAAATTCCAGAGCATTTGGACTTTTGTCTTGTAGGTCAGAGCTCCCAATCCTGTGCTGGGATACACAGGTGTGCTGTGAATGAGCGGTACGCATGATCCTTTCAGCTTTCAGCATGATGAGAGGGACTCTTCTTGGTCATAGTTCCAGCATAAGTCACCTCTTGCCTTGAATTGTAGCACCCATTTCTCTCATAGTACTCTATAAATATTAGCATTTCCCATAATGTCATGACATGAAAATATTAAGAATCATGGTAGACCTTAAATAATTCCTGCCAAAAAGTGGATTTGTTTAGCCACATCTGCCTGCTCAGAGTTGCTCTTCCCGCTCCCTATTACAGAAAAGAACAGAGGCAGCAGAACACAAAGGCAGATTGGTCAGTCTGCACCAAGGCGCAATAGAGCTGCAATGCCACACAGCAATTTTTGGAGCAGTGAGGAAAGCTGGTAGCCAGCATTTTTTTTCAGAGCACTTCGGAAGGGAGCAAACCCTTCATAATGATGCCTCTGATAAAAACTGGGCATGTAATGGGGACTATGAACAAGTATATCTACAGAGAGATAGTAATGAGGGTCTTCATTCTGAATAAGAACTTCCCAGCACAGAGCAGCCTGGGGCACTCAGAAGAGACCCTGTGGATAATTCAGAAAGTTCAAGAAAAGAAGGAATCCTAATGAGCCCAAAGAGAAATCTACCTCACAGTCAGCACTCTCAGAGGGTTTTCTCCAGTTCCTGGTGAGGAGAAATCATGTAGTTTATATAGTATTTAGTTAATGTTAGTTAACAAACACTTTAATAGTACTTTCAAGGCTCTAAGAGCTGCTTTAAGTTCTTCACAATTATTCATTTATTAAAGCTTCTGTTCTAGCTTGCTAGCTGCCAGGATGCAATATACCAGAAACAGAACAGCTTTTAAAAAGAGGAATTTAATAAGTTGCTAGTTTACAGTTCTAGGGCTGAGAAAATGTCCCAACTAAAACAAGTCTATAGAATTGTCCAATCAAAGGCATCCAGGGAAAGATACCTTGGTTCAAGTAGGCCAATGAAGTTCAGGGTCTCTTTCTCTAAAGTGAGAAGGCACATGGTGAATAGGGTGAGGGTTTCTCTCTCATCTGGAAAGAAATGTGTGGGAACACAGCATCATCTGCTAGCTTTCTCTCCTGGCTTCCCTTCACGAGGCTCCCCGGAAGGCATTTTCCTTCTTCATTTCCAAAGGTCGCTGCCTGATGGACTCTGCTTCTCGTGGCTATGTCATTCTGCTCTCTCTGAATCTCCTGGTTCTCCAAAATGTTTCCTCCTTTATAGGACTCCAGTAAACCAATCAAGACCCACCCAAATGGGTGGAGACATATCTCCCCTAGTCCAGTTTAACAACCACTCTTGACTGGGTTACATCTCCAGGGAGATGGTCTAATTACATACATTATTGAATAGGGATTATTCTGCTTTTAAGATATGGGATTTTGATTAACACATGGCTTTTCAAGGGTACATACATCCTTTCAAACCAGCACAGCTTCATAACAACCCAGTGAGGTAAGGTCTATGTGATTGGTAATCACCCTGAATTTATAAATGATGAAACAGATTCAGAGAAGTTAGCAAAAGTACCCAAGTCACACATCTATAAAGTGATCAAATTGAGATTCTACCCCAGTTTAATACCAGAATGCTGTGAACTGTGCTTTACTGCCCCATAGAGCTCCACCGGCTACATTTTACAATTGTTAATAGAACAAACATAATATAACATGACATAACAGCCTGATATAACAAAATAAATGTAATTTGACATGCATATGTTTAGGCATAGCAAAAGCTATGTGGCTTTTATTTCCTAGTGTTGATTCTAATTTTTTGCTCCTACCAATCCATTTTTCACTAAGAATCGTGAAAACTTCCTACAATAACAGTAGGAGTACTAGTACTAGCAGTAGTAGTGAATATACAGGTCACGCATTACTCTCGGAAAAAATCCTTCAGAGGTTTCCCTTTGCTCTTAAAATAAAACCCATAGGGCGGTGTGACAGTGGCTCAGTGGCAGAATTCTCTCCTGCCATGCCAGAGACCCAGGTTAGTTTCCTGGTGCCTGCCCATGTAAAAAAATAAAATAAATAAATAAATAAAACCTACAGCCACTACCCTAATTTATAAGATTATCTGCCCTTTCCAAACTCCCAGGGTAATAACACTCTCTCCACTTATCACTCAAAGCACTCCTGTGTACTTGTTTCATTTCTTTTCCAGGCTCTGTGGCCACTAGCACCTCATCCTTCGATTCCTCTCATGTCATTTCTCAGAGAATTCCTCACTGACCACCCTAAACAGATCCCTGCCAGACCTTTTTTATGACATCATCTTACTTTATTTCCTTTCCATAATATTGATCATTTTCTGAAACTATCTTTATTTCCTTTTGTTTACTTTATTATTTCCTATGCGTTCAGTAGAATAGCAACACAATGAAGGCAGGTGCTGTTCATGTTTGTTCACTTAGTTCAGCAATTTCTATCACTTAGGTATGCCAATATCTAAGGCAGCATGGCATCCTCCGGACAACTGGTGCTCAGTACTTTTTGAGTTAATAAATGAATGGATTAGCCAACAAAATATATTAGCTAAAAGTGTTCAATCAATGATACAGCTCTATTTACCTTTTGAGGAAAAATACCTTTTGGTTTTATGGCTAACATAAAATGGATAATTTGTGAAATCTCCTAATCTTTAGAAAATCAATGTAACATAATGCACAGAAATTTGAAATTAGGCCAACCTGATTGGAATTCTGACACCTTTAATTACAAGCTCTATGAACTTAAGTAAATTATCTAACCTAGCTAAGCTGTAGTTTCCTCACATTTAATATTAAGATAGTTGCAGCATTTGCCACACAGTACTGTGTAGAGACAAGATAAAATAGCATACATAAAAGTTTTACATATATAGATAACATACATAGACTCTGGTACTCAATAAATGCTAGTTATTATTAGTAGTATTATAAAGATGTTTAACTTACACTGAATCAATTGATAATAAACACACATCTAGTACTAAAAATTTCAAAATAAAAATATGTATAATGCCTTAATCATTTACTTATTTATTCAAAGCAATTTTTTGTTATTTCGGTTGTTTCTTTTCAGTTAAGATGACTGAATAAAAAGTTGTCTTGCTACACAATCACTTAATATCTTCTCTGAAAATGTAGGAATTAAAGAATAATTGGTCATGTCAGAGACCTGGGTTCAATTCCCAGAACCTGCCCATTCAAAAAAAAGAATAATTAGTCAATTATAAAGTATAAGAATTGGAATCCAACTGAATTATAATTTTTGGGAAAATGTTAGAATGAGAAGAAAAACTATTTGTCTTTATGTTCACTAAGAATAAATATCCAAAACTTGTCCTCATTTTATTTTGGCAAAAACTTGTAATCCATCTTATTTTATAGCACTAATCAGCTATAAAAAAAATTGCATAATTTATAATACTAATGCCATGCAGCCTGTATCTATGAGTTCATTGAAAACTACGTGTGACACTGTTTTGGTGACTTTGCAGTTACATATATGGACTACAAACTTTGTGTAAAATATTAGTTAACCCACCTAAGTAAAGCAACATACTGTGATATTTTGTAACTGTTTTAATTATAAAATGTGCAAAGGATCACCCTTCAGAGTGCTTAAGGAATTTTATTTCTATGGCTAATAACTAGTAGGCATGGAGATTCATTTCTAATTAGTGTTATTAAATGTTTGTGTTCTTTCTCGAACTCATAAAATCCTCTTTTGGCCAACTATCCAATTATAATAAAGGAAGAATTTGGCCTGATAACCCTCAGAACTCCATCATTCAGTTTGGTCTCAATTGTCCACAATTATCTCTCCACTTCCCTCCCAAAAATAATCCTTAGTGAATTTCACCCCAAACTAGAATCTTAGGGGGACCATAATTTCAGGAGAAAGCTCAGGATATTTAATATTAAATATGTATTATTGATCATCTTTGCCAGATCCTTGTATAATAAATAGATATTGAGACAGATTCACTTGTTCACTGTAGGCCATAGCAGTAAGTCTAATGCTTGTGAAATTCTACCTAGAAAAGTCATCAAAGCAAAATATCCAGGTCAGATAGCAAAGACCCGAGCGTCTCTAGAATTCTTAGGAGACTTAGCTAATCTGTTGTCTTCTATATTAGAATATATAATATCTATATTTTTATAATTATTTCCAAGCAGAAATCTTTGGGGTAAATTAAGATTTGGAAAATGAAAGAGGAAATGTCAAGAAGTGGAATTTACACTTCTTTTTGGTTATTAGCTTATTTTGGGAAACCCATTTTTTATAAGTAAATTAGCTGTGTTTCTGCAGCACAAAATTCCAACAATTCCTCTTTGGAATCATGAGAAGCACAGTAGTGAATGAACACAAGGTGTCACCAGCTATTTTCAGCATTTTATATCTAAAGAAACTTATCCTCAGAATGTTCCTAGGTTTTGGTGTGCAGTCTTGCTCCAACACACTATGAACTGCTTGCTGCTAAGGGGACAGCTTCCTTTCTGAGTTAAAATCCCCAAATCACAAATAAACGTTTCTTTAAGAAAAGAAAGAAAAAAAAAAACAACATTTTTTATTTCTCTTAGAAAAGAAAAAAAAAAACTGAAAGGAAAAAATAAATGAAGAGACTTCTGTCAGATGACCATTATCAAATCAGCTCTGAAGAAGTTAAATTGTAAAGCCCCCTTTTCCTGCTCCTGCCGGACCTTCAATATCACCAGCTCTGTGAAGCTTAATGACTCTAAAAGCAGCTAGATTTTTTTTTTTTCATTGATCAGATTGCCCTCTTTCCTTTTCTGGTTTTCATCTGATTAGAAGTAAATGTAAAAAAGGTTTGTCAAGGCAGCCAGGAAGGAAGAAAATATTTAAAAGGTAAACAAACTGTTAAACTGTAAGCAGCGATGTACAACACAGCTCTCTTTACACGAGGCTTGGGAGGCATTTTACTGAACTGTCTGTGAAAGAGCTATGTAAAGCTAGGGGATTGAGGGAGTTGAAGTGAGAAGGCACAAAATTGTAATGCTTCCCAGAGTGGTCGAGCTCAACTCCATCCCCCAAGGCGCCTCTCCCCTCCCCCAGCCCCATCCTCCTCTAATGAGAACGCATTAAGCCTTTCTCAATGCCCTGATGTGCTCTTATGCTGCAGAATCCTTGCATTGCCATGCACAATGCAGTCCAAGGATTTCTAACATTATAAAGAGAGAGAAAATGCTTTCTAGACAGCTCATCCAAACCCTCCCTGGCGCTCAGCAGGGATTTAAGTGTGTCTACTTCTACTGAAAGTAAATGCATAGTTTTGCCCCCCAACTAAAACGGACTTTTTCCCTGTTTCCTGCTCACAAAGGCATCTGTATATTCTTACTCTTACACTGTGGACATTGTCAGAATTTGGAATTGTAGACCACACACATATAGTTTATGCTCTTGGTTTATAATATCTTCACATTTTATTTCCTCACACAAATTGCCCATTAATTGAAATGCTTCATAGAGATAAAGGAAGCATTTTACCCAGCTAGGAAGGTTGAAAAGGCAAATTTATTTGGGGAATAATTCCATCATTTTGCATCTATTTTACTTCTATCCTTTCTTAACTGTGTAGAAATCAAGAATTATAGTTATAAAAATCACCCAAAAAATTCCACCCACCAGCTTTTTCGATTTAGTTGAAGATTTCATACAGATAATTAAAGTGAAAGTGCCTATTCCTTAAGGATTTCCAAGATTATACAGTATATTCAGTAAACAAAAACTTTTAGTTTTCTCCCCAAGGGAAAATGCTTTCCAAAGACCCACTTTTCCACTGTCGTTCAGCCCAAAGACAGTTTCCAAGTCACTACAAATGATAGGCAACAGAATAGAGATTCTGGTTTGACCAGGTAGGAACCCAAACAACTTTCCCAGCTCCCGCTAATGTCCTTCTTCTCTCCATTGTTGGCAGGGTTCCACCAATGTGTAGGAAACATTGACTTGATAAAGACAAATGCAACATGATGGTGATTTTAACATAGGAGGGAATTGCACTTATTTGAGAGAGGGAGAATGAATGAAAGGTGGCCGTCGCTTTTGCTCTTTTAGGTGATTCTTTTTGTTGCTGCTGTTATTGTGGTTGTTACTAAAAATCTAACAAGTAACCACCCCCACCCCATCCCAAGCAAATCATCAATTAAAGCAAGCCCAGAGCTATGAGAGGGAGCGACTGTAATACTCAATTTTAGGACCTCCCCCAGGAACAGATAACTAGCAGGGTTAGTGCTCCATGGGATTAAATAACAGGGAGATATATAATATGCACTTGGGGTGAAAAATGGAATGCAAACTGACTAGGGGCATAGGAACTCCAGTCAAATTCAAGGGATCAACCACCAACAAGTGTACTTTCATTGCCCTGAACTAACACTTGCTTGTTTCTGAGAGAGGAAATAGCCCCTCCCCCTTCAGACAAAAATGAACAGCTTTCGTCAGTCCTGAATTGTTTACCTGACGTGGCCACAGGTCATCTCAGATAGGAGCAGCCAAGCAAGATGAATGTTGGGCACCCTGAACACAGAACTATTGTATGAATGACATGCTATGTTTAGTTGGTTTTATTTTTGTTTGGCTTATTATTTTTTGATATCTCTCCCCCAGATATACCGTCTACCTAATATAATTTATTCAAGTCTTTATCAACTAGCATTTAAATAAAGTAAATTAAATGTGCTGACAACTGGGAAAAGTGGGTGATTTTATATTCAAGGTCTCCTTGGTAAAGAGGCTTTTTGGCAAATTTGCACGGAGTCCTGAGGCTGTCCTTGGTTACTCCAGGCTTATTCCTGTTTCATAGGCAAAAGACAGCCCATCTCTTCTTTACAAAGCAGGAGACACCTGATTTAGCTTAAGATCATGAAGAGCTGCCCAGATCCTGAAAGCCAAGTTGACACAGCACGCATAGAGGTCCCAAATAAGTATGTGGCCACATCCTCCTGGGAAAACCAGGAAGAGAAGGAGATACTTGATGAGAACCATGATAATGTCTCTGGTATTTCTGCAGGTCAAGCCCTATCTTAGACTTGACTTGACTCCCTCATCACATACTTATCATCAGTGCCTGCAAACATTCTTAATTGTCGCAAACAGTCTGTTTTGCTATATGGTGATTAAAAACTAAACCAATTTCATGAGAGTAAACATACACAGACACACACCTTCACACACAGACACAGTCCTTTAATAATCATGGGCACATCTAGCTTCTAACAGAGCCCGATTACTTTGGTTTTGGCAACTGGCTAGCTACCTCATTATCAAATAATCCTTTCTGATTCAGTTCCCTCTGTATTTTCTGTGCCTGCTTCCTGTAACCTGGA
This sequence comes from Tamandua tetradactyla, assembly GCF_023851605.1. NCBI lineage: Eukaryota > Metazoa > Chordata > Mammalia > Pilosa > Myrmecophagidae > Tamandua > Tamandua tetradactyla. The sequence goes on along the minus strand of NC_135350.1, from coordinate 19,452,786 downwards.
GGTTTTGGTACAATCTCTTTAGACCAGAGTCATCTGAATGTCCTGTAACCTGGAGGTTTTGGTACAATCTCTTTAGACCAGAGTCATCTGAATGTGAGCTTGTTTGGATTATTCAGCATCCAGATACTTTTTAATCCTGTAATTTCTCTAGTCGCTAAGAAGAACCACTGTTTGTTCTAACTTTCAGTATTTTTGCAATGCCACAAAGAAGCCAAAATAGAAAGTAATATGCTTTGGCTTGGCTCAGAGTATGCTTAAGTCTGCTTTTCAGGCAGCATTTGTAGCCAAGCATTTCTGACAGTGGGCATTTTCCAAAAGAAGAGCCTCATCCAATTTCCCAAGATTTCTAAAATTGTGTGTTAGGTTTCATTTCCCTATTTTCTCCTCCAAGCATAATGGCTCTCTTTCATTAACGTGTACCTATCTTGATCATATCAGAAAAATAAAAGTTAGCATACACCTTTAGAGATGGGCCTGAAAAACTTATCTGAATGCCCGACATATTTAAATTAGATAATCTGACAGGCAAAATCCCAGGTCTTATTTTGATACTTTAACTATTCCTTATTGATAAAACAAATCTTTACTGATAAAAACGAAGCAGAAATTTACCTTTTCCGTATTGCAATTATTGCTATATTTTCACTACTTCCCTGTACTCTCCTTTCTTTTTTTCAGTCTTGTATGTTTGCTTAGGATGCCAGAGAACATAAGTAGGATTCAAAAACCATTTCCCAAATGCAGATTTTTTCTGATTATTAATAATCCTGGGAACTTTTTATAGAACACCTAAAATCTAAATGCAGTCTACAGGAAGACAATAAGCCTTTGTGTCTGTTGAGTGAAACCTCCTATATCCCTTTGTTGTCTGAGTGTATTTCACCCTTCTGTCAAAGTGTGTCCACTCTAACCTTTCCTTTCCACTGCTGGCATCTTTCCAGTCTACAAAATGCCTGTTTGACTCTCATCTGACACCTTTATCTGATACAGTCACAACACTTCTTTGCATAATGAGCCGGCATTCCTTAACCATCAGAAAGGTAATTAAAAAAATATTTAGATTTTTGTTTTCATAGACATAACAGTATAACTGCAACTTCTGCTCAATTAAGCTCCAATGTTAGCAAGAGGGGGAGGGGAGGAATGATTCTTTTAATAACAGCATGCTTGATATTTATATCTTAAAACTGGAGACATGGACTTGTGATTTTTTTTTCCCTCCCCCGTGGAAAGAAATCTTTAAATAAAGATGTCTTCATCTGAATTGACCACCGTTTATAAAAGCAAATCTGGTTGGGGCTCTGCTTATGCTACAGGAACATTCCTCCCCATTACAACAGCATTTGCACATTTATAGGAGGAATAAAGAAAATGATGCATGATACATGTGAAGGAGCTTTCTCTCTGCCATCCAGAGAAAGAAGAACTAAAAGGATTATAAAAGTTCAGATTAAAATGATATAAAATCTAGCATTTGGCTCCAACACTAGTGCCTTGGTCCTCTGAAGCTAATCTGTATGCACCCTGTGACCTCCTCGCAGCGAACCCTGCTAAATATATTATTCCCACGGGGGCTTTCACTGCTGCTTGGTGTCAGAAATCAATATGTATGAGGCGCGTGGATGGGAATTTCTAATAGATCTGCCTGGCCCTGTGCTGCTTTTCAATATCTGCCTTGGACTATTAGTGCCGGCTCGGTGCCTGTGAAATAACCGCGATAATCTTTTAAGGTGCACTGTTAAGGTGGAACCTAAATGTTGCTGTTTCAATTAAAACAAAAATTATATTCATAAATCAGTCAGGGCTGTGTAACCTGGTATAGTCACTCTGGAAAGCTGATTAGAAACAAGGTGGGAATTAAAGCTTGAAGTAGTGAAATGTTATTTTTAACTTCCAGTTAGAGTTCAGAGAAAGGTTTTACATTTTAAGGCTAAGGGCAAGGGTATCAGATTAGAAATGAAATTTAGAAAGTTCAAAGCTCTTTAACCATCAGTGTTTCTTTTACTTGATACTCATATGAAATAGAGAAAAAGAAGTCACAATATGTGGATGGCAAAGTCATTTTCCATATTAGATAAGAACTCATTTCTATATGATTCTTTTTCAGATGGTGTGTTCCTATGAGGAGCATTGCATTGGTGTTCTTTTTTGGGATATCAGCACAAATTAATTTTATCACCATCATGCAATTATGTCATGTCACTATTTGTACTTATATCTAGATGGCTATTTGGAGATAAAATGGACAAGAAAGTGGTTCATTAAAGTTCCATTTTACCCACTCTTATTGATTAATATCCTCCTGCTTCTTTAGGAGCCCAGTAGCCTGAACACAGTGCAAGGAGGTGTAGGTGAGAGCTGTGTACAGAGAACACTGCACCAGTCTCTTGATTCTCATTTTTCTCCCTCTTTGTTTTCAGGTTAGTGTTAGGGAAGCAGTTCCAGTTCAGTGCGCAGAGGTGCAGCCAAACAATAACTGGGTAAGGCACTTCATTAGTAGTATCATTTTTAGCATGAATGGGGAAGAGGGAAGTAGCCTGTAACCCAGGCATACATTCATTTGGCTTTCCACACAGCAAAGTTGGGATCAAATTCCTGCAAGGTATGGCATGAAGAGACTTCTCATCCAAGAGGATTGTTTTTAGCAACCTTCAGCTCTGCTGCCTTGTGAGGTCGTCACCCCACCAAAGGTTGAAGAATTGGCATAGAGCACTGTATTTTTTTTTTTTTTTAATTTTCCTGCACACTTCACTTAGCACAGCCCCATCCACCTGACAACCCTCTGAAATTGCTCTGACTGCGTGTCGGACCTTATCTGGAGTTGTGTGTGAGGCTGAAGCCCATAATCAATGATGTGAGGGTCTAAGTTGAAAACATCATAAAGGAAACATGGAGAAGCACAGGACTGGAGACAGATCATTTAGAAGTTGCCTTTTAAAAATATCCCACTTTGCTTGGGTTTTACTTATTTTCATAACATGTTATGTTTCACATTTAAAAATGCATGTTCTTTTTAAGATATACCAATTTGTCTACTTAACTACTGATTTAAAAAAAAATTTGAGTAAGATTTGCACTTACTAAGTTGTGACTATAACTTCTTAACACAAGTTTCCTAGATAATGTATTACAACATTCTCCCTTTTAAGGCAGACTTTCTCTTGTGCACTTGCTCTGTTTTAAAGATGCTAATCAGTATTTCTAAATGATCTAGAACTAAACTTCAGAACGATTAGGGACAAGAAAAGCTAAATGTGCATGAAACTGAACTAGTCTTTGACTTGTGTGTTGAGGAAATGGAATTCCATACAGTGACTTTATTTAAAGCATCACCAGAACCCACAAATAAAATATAAATGTTTATAAACTGTTCTACCACTATAGCCATTCCTTTTTGCTACATCATTCAGGGTGCAGAAAACAAGCTAGCTAGCTCAGTTTTCCACTGAGTGTATAATACAAACCGTTACCATCCAGCATGAGAAAGCCCCAGCAGTTTAATCTGCCAAAAGGCCCCTCCCTTTCAAGTCCCTCCCTCTCTCAACCCTCCAATTAGAGATTTGTGAAAACAAACAAATCTTATTTTCTGCATTTCCCAGAGAGTGGTAAGGTTGGGAGGCAGTGGCTATAAGCTTTCTGCAATAGTAAGGGAGAATTATGATGGCCTTTTATAAAGGAGGATTTTAACTATTTATTTTTAAAAAAGGAAGAGAAGAGAAAGAAACAATCTCCTAGTCAGTGGTGCTAAACAGACTGCCTGCTTCAAAACTGGCTCAATAAGAATAACTGTCCTTAAGAAATTACAGTAAAGGCAAGGTTAGGGTATACAGGAATAATTTTTGACGATGAAGGCTTATCAGAATATTGACATCGAAGCCTAACTAAGCAGAACAAAAAAGTAAAATAAATAAAAACAGCAAAGCAAAATGTATGGTAAAAAGTAAGTGTAGGTATAACACTTCATGACAGTTTTACCTGTATGGATGGAAAAGTACTCTGTTAATGAATTTACATAATCTTTTTTTAGCATTTGTTTCTTTGACAAAGTTACTACAATTATATCTGTCATGGAATGCCTGAAGAAGTACATTATAGAATATTCTCATTCTCATTAAATATCAACTACTTCTGTAACAGCTATAACACAATGAGACATAATTATTGAAATGTCTCATGAATGTGTCCACCTAGCCAAGAAAATATTTTTTCTTATGTTAGTAGATTCTCCAACACAGCAGTCAAATCTTAAGAGATACTGGTACAGTGGCAGAGTTCTCGCCTGCCATACCAGAGACCCGGGTTCGATTCTCAGTGCCCTCCCATGCCCCCAAAATCAAACCTTTATTTTAGAGTCCACATTATTGACACAACTTCCATCACCTGGCTAAATATAGATAATACATCTTCACCTATTTCTGTACATACTTTGGATTAGAGAAATTCTGAAACATAGCATCAAGCCGTTACATAGGAAGAGTTTGAGATCACATTATTAAAAGATAAGTTTGATGTTTTATATTCTGTGCAAATCTAGAAAGAGATTTGTTCTATAAATTTTGTTCTTTCTTCTAAGGGTCTTAGAATTTTGCGTGATCTTGTTATTACAACACAGAGATTTGAAACAGGTGATTGATTTTTTTATTTAGTTCCTTCCCTTTTTCACTTTTCTTTACACTTCCTTTCCCTTATCTCAATGTTTCAGAACACAGAAATGGAGTTTCTGGTTGAATAGATCACAAGTAGGAGGAAGAGGGAAAGTGTAGAAGAAAAAGAAGTATATGGTAAAAGTATATGTATAAGCTAAAAAGCCCATCTTCGTCCTTAATTCTTTGAATCCCACCAGATCTATTGGGCATCTTTAAGTTTTATCCACAATGTACCCACTAGTTCTATGAAATCAAGTTGCTCAGATGCATGGTTAGTCCATCAGTCAATGTCCTGTCAGAAAAAAAAGAGACCACTCAAGGTATTTCTAGCAGGGGGGGAAATTAACATTAGGAACTGGCTACAAAGGAGTGGGAAGAGCTGTAGGAGCTAAAAAGTTGGGGGTGGTCAGCAACATGGAAAAGACGATCACCCAGAGTCCAGGAAGCTGGTACTGCCCCTGGGTGGAAATAAAAAGCCTGTGCTCACTACTGGATGCAATGCTTCTGTCCCAATGCGCTGCTGCTGAGGAACACCGAACTGTGCTAATCCCACTGGACGTGCTGCTGCTCCTGCTGTTAGAAAAGCTTTGCCAGAGCAAGAGCAGATTCCCTGCTGCTTTTGCCATGGTGGGACACATCACCGAAAGCTGAGAATGGATTGGGTCAGGCTTTTTTTTCTTTCTGTCTTACAGTCTCCTACTAGCCCCTCCCATTGGCAGACCCTAACTAGAAGCCAGCTAGCAAGGGAGTCCAGTAAAGCAGTATGTAGGCTTTCAACCTGCTGAGATACAAAAGAGAGCACAGAAGAGGGGAAATGGAGGTTTGAGATGACAAACAACCGGCATAGTAGCTTTTCAAATGATATTTATTGAATGAACAATAGAGGTATATAAAACATACAAATGTAACAACAGAAAGGACTGGTAACTCAATCTAGAACTATATGTTTAAGTACAGTTGATTTCCAAATATATTTTGGAGGCAAAACCAATATTTCCTCAAATGAAATTTTTATAAGAAGCATTGAGATATACTGATAGAAGCAGGTACATAATTATAAGTTCAAATGTATTATAATACAAGTTCCAAGTTATTATGAAGTTATTGAGAATAAATAGGCTGTTTTGGTAAATGTAAGCATTTTATATTAGGGAATCTGGATGGAAGGAAGACTTGAATATTAAGAGATTTCTGGAAATGTCTCTGTAGAACGCTAGATTTTCAAGGAGTATATAAAAATTCTGTCCTAATCAAAATAGTACATTTGAGAGATTTCCCCAAATTGTAGCAGATACCCCAGAAGGCATATAATTAACATTATTTTCATAATAACAAATTTTAATTTTAATATAATTCATTACAAAAGACATGTGTGTATACCCAGGTGACGTTAAATCCATCAGAACTTAACAACTGCTTGCAGTGAAAGCATTGAAATACGAAGTCCCATAATAGGCAGTCAATAAATTCTATTTATCCACAACATTGTGATGCTCCATCTCCCTTTATAGAACTTGATAAGCTAAAGAGCCTGGCTTTGCCCACATCACTCCTCTGCTCAAATAATTTCAATATTTCTCCATAGTCTATGAGATAAAGCAATAAATACACAGCTGGCCTGGTCTTCTAATGTCTGAAATATAACTGATATTCCAATCCTCTCTTTCCATATTTATTTACATGAAATCTCTGCTCCAATTCATTGGTTCCTCACATTGTTCACATTTTCTGCCTTTTCACTTTCAGTCAAATCATTTCTTTTTCAAATATTTTCTTCCTTCCACTTCAGGACTGCCACCAATATCCACACCTAAATAAACTGTACTTGCCTTCACGGTGTGTGTGTGTTTTGAAAAATGTTGACTTGGATTTAAGCGCCCCCTTTATAAAAGTTCAAGTCAAGTCAACTTTTTTCAAAAAACACAAAAGATGACAAAACCATGAAGGTAATGATTGTGTGTATTTTGTTCATAAGCACCTATTAAAATGTTTACTTTATTGAGAATATTTGTTGAGTTAATAAAATGAAACACCAGACATTCTAGAATTTTGCAATGCTTAATTCTCATACACAGAGAGGTCTCACCTCTCCTTCCTTCACCATAGGTAGACTGTTAACTAATCAAGGTACTTTTTTTTTTTACTGAGCCTAGGCTTACTTTCACAATCCTCAGTACAGTATCTAAGCAGCCTTTATTTCTGACTCCGAATGGAATAGGAGTGTTTACTTATTGCCATCCATTGAAACTTACATGATATTTAGAATATGGTAATTTCTGTTCTTATTTAACTGCTGTTACTTTAACATTTTGCCCCACCAACTGGACTATAATTCCTGCGCAGACAGGACCAAAATATATTTCAACAGCCTATGTGTGGCTCTACATGTATTGGATGATGAACAAATATTTGTTTGAAATTATGAAATACATGCAGAAACAGAGAGCTCCAGTTCCAGGCTATTCCTACAATTATACTCACACCAATGACTTTAGCTTGAAAAGCTTAAAATATTATAGTGAAACGTGCTCCCATTATTGGATGTTTAGCTTGTATGAAGCATGTTCAGTTGAAATTCCAAATGCAAATCTCTTAAGGATCATGGTCAAATATAAGCCTGTTTGAAATGTCCTTAAACTTTCCTCCTACCCCTCCCTCCTTAACCTCTGAGTTATTCTGCAATTTGTGATTTCTTTCCATGAGCTTAAAATATAGCTGAGAAAAAGAAAAAAACATTACAGTGTTCTTTCTATGTGAGTAACACACATTAATTGTCCAATCTTGCAAATAAATGATGATGTGACCAGCTTTTTTAATGCTATCTAAAAATAAGACTTCCTGAAATGAAACTATATTTAAATATTATTATAATTATCAAGTTCAGGGAGAGTAATACATACTTTAGTACCTTTTGTTCATAAAGGCAGGATATAGTATTGGATATGGGTGATGCAAGCCCAGTCACAATTATCACCAAACAAAACACCATCGTTTAGTTTTACAGCTAGGACTTCATTTTTCCAGTTGCCACAAACTAGCAACTGCATCATTACTAAAGAACTCTTCTCCATATGGACTGGAAATGATATAGCTGTTTTTAAAACAAACAAACAAAAAACCACTAAAATCTCATTCTTTTTAAATCATCTTTCCTTATCTGACTTTTAAGGAAAAAAGAGAGGAAAAGGATTGACTTAGAAAGTGTGGGAAAGCTTGTTTCTGCTATAGTTTTTCTCCATAAAGATAATGAGTTTGGTATAAGTTAAAGTGTCAAGATGAATCCAGCCAAGATTCTTCCAGCAACTCTCATTCATCATTTTTGGCCTTTTTATCATATTTCCTTGTAGCTAGATAATCCCTTTCCCATTTTGTTTCAAATGACTTTATCCACATTACCTCATTAACTTCACAAACAACTGTGTGAGCTGGAGAGAAGGCAAGTAAACCAATAAAATACCTGGGAACATGTTGCCAATTGTCGAGTGATGTGCCCAAATACACATGTACTGTTGATGCAACTGAGTTTATAAACCAAAATTTCTGAATTTTTTACTTACTTTTACCTCTGTTGATGAGTCCAAGACTCCTCATATAAATGTATTATATACAAAGTTAAATAGAAAACAGGTCAATTCTCTAAAAATGGTCTATAGTATATATACATTAACCTGGACATTTCTGGCAAAAATAATTTGAATTAATAGCTACACTGGACTAGCTTTGAAGAGAATAAAGTGAGATTAGTAGCAGTAAGTTAAACATTATCCAAAATAGCTGTCTACCTAGATGAATTTACTAGATAACTATTCAGTGTTTGGGCTGACTTCTATGGATAAACAATCTTAACAGACGTTTTCATTTGTGATTAGCCTTTGTAGTTAAGAGTCTCTTTGCTTCCTTGGTTAAACTCAGTATCGAGAATTAACATGCTGAAAGATCTATGAGAATAGCATTAAAAAGAAAATGCTAGAAATACACACACGTGTGCGTGTGTGTGTGTGTATATATATATATATATATATATATATATATATATCACATTGGAAACATACTGTTGTGAGAAAGTCTCCTAAGTAGGCCTCCAAAAAGATATAACACGTTTCTGAGCTTGATTGGTAAGGCTATGAACCATATTTTTAGAATATTGGATATGGCAAACCTACAAAGGGAAGGTGGTGGACTTCAGCCAAGTTCCTGTAGCATGTGGTATTAACTTCTCTTTGGCAAACCTTTCCTAGATACTCTTTAGTGCAGTTTTTTTTTTTCCTTCCTACTCCTCAGAATTTTTATTCCAAAACACCATTTAGGAATGCATACGAGAATCACTCCATTTGGATTAATAAGGAATACCTATCAATTGAGCTCTTAAATAAGTGCAAAGTAGGGACTGGAAATTGAGGAATACAAAGGTAGAATTCAGGTACTACCAGATTCAAAGAGTTTCTTGAATTCATCTACTCCACCTACCTCTGTTTGCTTCCTATCACCACAAATACCTTCATTATCTATTCAGTTGGTTCAAGCTATAAACTAGCAACGTCTCTCTTTCTATGTCATGGCCACCCACATACCTAGGAAAGTTCTGTTTAAAAAGCCTCTTCAACATTGCTGGAGTCAATCGCTCTACCACTACCCAAGTAGACCAGAATCTGAATTACGTCCCAGCTCTAATCTTACCTCTATCCAATATATCCTTAACAGTCACATTTAAAGTTGTCAAATGAAACTTGACAAATTGTCCAAATACATTGTCATCATACCTCAGCTCAAAATTTTTCTCTAGCACCCCATTTTCTTCAGGATAAAGTGTAAAAGAGGGGATAAAATGGCCTTCAACAATTGATCCTAATTTGATTCTCCAAACTTATCATTTTTAATTCTATTGCTCCCACTCTATGTGCAGAGGAGGCTATTATACGCTCACTGAAATCCATTTATTTTTCAGCCTTTCACAGGGCGTCCCTTGCCAATAGGAATGTCCATGTGACAAAAATATCCTGATGGATGGAATGTGAAGGGATGTAATTTGTATCACGTTTAGTCAGGGCATTTAAGAAATAGGTGGGGGGCGAGCCGCGGTGGCTCAGCGGGCAAAGTGCTTGCCTGCTATGCCGGAGGACCTCGGTTCGATTCCCGGCCCCAGCCCATGTAACAAAAACGGAGAAACAGAATACAATAAAACAAGAAAATGTTTAAAAGATGTTTCCCTTTCTTCCTTCCTTCCTTCCTTCTATCCTTCCTTCCTTCTCTCTGTCTTTCCTTTAAAAAAAAAAAAAAAAAAAAAAAAAAAAGAAATAGGTGGGTCTTTACTACGGTGTCTTTTTTCCATCTGTCTGCTAAACAAAGAGGACTCAGAGGACCTAGGGGAGGATAGAAGTATAAAACAAAGGAAGACTGGATCCTTGAATTACTGTGAGGGAGGTGGTCCATCAGGAACACCAGCATTGGATTAGAATTTGTGGTTTATCTTTAATGGCCGGTAGCATTCCTTTAGCGTAAATGTGATGCTACATCCTTACCCGAGCTACTTACATTTCCTGGAATGTTTCAGGTTCTCAGTTACAGATTTAGCATATGCTGCTACCTGGCTTGAATGCTCTTTTCTCCCTGTTTTCTTCATCTCTCTCATTCTCTATCAGCCATCAGATTTCAAATTAAACTTCGCTTCTGAAGCCTATCTTTGATTGCCTAACCCTTCCTCAAGGCCAGATCTGTGCTTCCCTTTTGTGATTTCATAACATCGTGTGCCTACCTTATTTAAGCACGTATCACACTGCAACTGTACTATGTTGCCAATATATTTATCAGTCTACTGCAGTAGATCTAACTAGCTAGCTTCTCAAAATTGGGCCCATGCCTTATTCACAGTTGTATATTCAGCAGTTTATACAAGGATTCACATATAGTAATCATTTATCTTTGAATCAATAAATGATTGCACTGCCTGTTTTCATTCAATTCACAAATACTCATTTGGTGCCTACCTTATGCCCAGTGCTACACTAGGCAAAGTGAATGCAGTGGTAAATGAAATAATCAAAGTCCTTAACCTCATAGAGCTTATTGTGGAGTGGGAAAAATATACAAACTATGATAAATGCCAAGAAGGAAAATTATATAGCAAATAAGAGAGTATCAGTGGTATGAAGACTAATTTGGATTGAATGTAGACCTTCTCTGGCCTTGAATTCTGACATACAATTCACTCTAATTCAATGGGCAAATTAGCTCAGTCATGATTTGCAAATGAGGAAATCATGTCAGTATAACATGGAGGTTGCATTAGTTCATACAGAGTTTTTCTACCAGCATATTCATTTTTTGTTCCTTCAGCAGAGCTGAAACCAGCAGGCACACAACACAGGGGCATATCGCTCCGTGTATGATGTTTGCTCATCCCTTATTCTTGCTCATTGCTCATTCTATTTTTCAGTTGGGCTGTGGCTTCTATCTTGGTAGTAGTATTTCAGGGTTCTCATTTTGATTTTTCATTTTTCCCTGATCCTCATAATTCCACACTTCAACCCTTCATTAAAAATCATTCCACCCACCCCCTTCACATATATTTCATGGGTATATTTTCTATATTTACTCTAGTAGTTTGTTTATAAGGAATTCAAGATATCTTTTAAACTGCTGGCATTCGTATTTGAGTTTTCCTAAGTACTTTGATAACAAAACTTCCTGGTTTCAAGAGGTCTTCCCAATACTGTCCTCTTATATGTCTCGTTAATTTTCTGTAAATTTTATAAAACACAGCCTTTTCAGGAACCTATATATTGTGTTATAGCAGAAACTCCTCCACTCCTTTGTCTGATTTTTCTCTTACTTCTCAAATTGCTCCCCTGGTACCTCCTCTGGAAATTGAGGTGCCTTGCTCTGCTTGCCATACACCATACACTGGGCATGTCATTTGTTCCCTCTGTGTATAGAAAACCTGTCCAAATGTACTTGTCTAACTGTGAACTTGGCCTCTCCATTTAACTTGGCAAGAGTTTTCTGTGCGAGGCATTTCAAACTGTATGCACTGTCAGTAACAGAAATGAAATGTGGAGAAGACAACCCAGCTTATCATCTTGCAGTGACAGAGCTCTGTGCCTGGTTTCTTTGTCACCCTGGGTAATGCCACTGTATCAGCAGCCAGCCACGCAAGAAATCTTGGCGTAATTGTCAAGTCATCATTATTCTTTGTTCTAGAAGATCCATTTTCTTCAACTTTTGCTGTAATTATTCTTTTACTTCTCAAATTTGGTCCATCTTCACTATGCTTTCCTTTTATGCTTTTCTTATATGTATCACATTAAAATCCACTAATTGCTAGACTTTGTGGCCAGAGATAACTGTTACCATAAGGAAAGGAATGAATTTTGGGGCCATACAGATCTGTATCAAAAATCTTGGCTTAGTGGAAACTGAAGCAGATTTTTCAACCTGGTGAATCTCTATTCTCTCTCAGTAAAATGAGAATAATAGCACTCTTCCGTACAACTTTATGATATTAAATAACTACATATAAATTAAAATTTATATGAAAGAAAACAAACAGGATAAATATTTGCCAAGAAATATTAAAAAGATTAATATGATATGTAAAGAGGCTTTAATAACCTGTTAAAATATATACTTAATCATATTAGTAATCAAACAAATGCCAATTAAAAATCAATGGTATTATTTGCTCATAAAATTAATCAGTGAATAATAAAATAAAGCTCAATGTTGAGGTGAGGATGGATTGAACAAAGACACTGATAGCTTATTTAGAACAGCACCCTTGAAATTTTGGCAAAAATTGGCAAAATTTATCAGAAACTTCACTTTTTTTTAACTTTGACTTTTAGTAAAAACTTTTCAGAAATCCTTACTAACATGTGTAACAATAATAGAAAAATAAAATTATTTAACTGCTAATTTAAACAAATAATGATATATTTATAAAACAGGATATCATTCAACCATTAACTTTTTAAAGACCAAAGATCCATGAAAATGCTTATGATATAGAATTAAAAGAAAGAAAACACAGGGTGCAAAATTATATCGACTTTGTCATTCTATTCACATAAATATGTGTGTATATATATATATATATATATAGTCATAGCAGAAACCCTGGAATAATTTATATAAAACTGTTAATGATTTCTATGTATACTGAGATTAGTGGGGTTTTTAAATCTTTTTTCTATTTTCTACATTTTTATCAATAAGCGTATATTCCTTTTATTAACTGAAAAAATGCTATTTTTAATGATTAACTCATTTTAACCAACTTAACTCTAATTTTAACCTTCCCTTTTTATACAAGATTCTTTTAAGTGCCATCAAAGAATTTATTGTTCTTATTTGCGGAAATTAAATTTCGTCTTTAAATATTATCTATATTAAATTAAAAAGGTAAATTAACTACACTCTATTTAAAGAAAACAAACATAAATCAGAAAGCCAAGTAAAAAGAAACCGAATGTCAGAAGTACATTTTACTTCTTAAAGTCAATGCTAGTCTACATTGTAAAATTGCTCTTTTTTTTGTAAACTTTAAAAGTAATAACTCTTAGGCCTTGGGTGCATATGCCAAACTCAAGAAATATTAAATAATATGATGCTTTTGCAAACATGGAAGATGTTTTCTGATTTTCTGAAGAGAGTGTTTACTAGTAATGTGCCTATAAAGATAACATGTCACAATTAGATTAAAAATCATACAGACAGTGGCATGATCTTTCCAAATATCAAGATATTTGACATTATGTAAACAAAAGGGCAAATTGACTCATTGCTAAACAAATGTGATTATTATATGAATAAAATCTTAAAGATAGGTCTGGCAGCTCATACTATTGGCATTCTCAGAATTCTTCTTTCCTAACAAAATTAATAAAAAAGTATAGTAATCTTTCCAAGAAATTATGAAGACAGCTATTTTGATAGAATTAAATAGCTAAAAAAATATACAACATAACCAGGACACTTTGAAAATGAGATAAATTTAAATAGATATTTAGCATGCCTCCATCCCTATTTATGTGATGGGTTTACTATGTAAAAATCAATTAGACTCTATCAGTGAGATGTTCATACGTTTATATGCATACAACAAACTCACTTTGTTTAGCAGATAATCAAGAGAACACTGTTCAAATATGTACTTTAAGCTAGGTTACCATATGTCTAGCCAAAAGGGAAAATGCTCCCTATGGCTATCCTTTTGCTTCAGTATTCTCAGGCAAACTTTTAGCATCTAAACTATTTATGTACTTTATTAGAAATAAAAAGTAAAATTTCTTGTGCGGTGGTTTTAAAATTTAAGATAGTTTTTTTTCCTAATCCATCTCATTTTCTATGGTAGCCCCATTCCCAAAATTCTTTTAATCTACCTACAATTTAATCTATTGACTGCCTCTGTTTTTACTGTCCGTGATTCCGTCACATTCTCTTTACCTTTTAACTAGCTATAGTGGTTTGAAAAGATATGTACCACAGAAAAGCAGGTTCTTAATGTAATCCTGTGGGTGTGTACCTGATGTAAGTAGGATCTTTTGACGAGGCTACTTCAGTGAAGGCACGACCCACTTCACTCCGGATGGGTCTCAATCCTCTTATGGGAATCCTTTGTAAATGGGATGAATACACAGAGTAAAGACATGGAAGCAAGAAGCTGAAAACAGTGAACCCAGAAGAGAAGGGAGAGACTCCACCATGTATCTTGTCATGTGACAGAGGAGTCCAGATCACTGGCAGTCAATCTTTGGGCAGAAAGTATCACCTTGATGATGCCTTGATTTGGAAATTTTTCTCAGACTCAAAACTGTAAGCTAATAAATTCCCCTTGGTAAAAAAATACATTTTATGAGATCTGCTTTCAGCAGCCTAGGAAACTGTGCCGGTTTGCAAGTATTGTGTACCCCAGAAAAGCCATGTCTTAATCCTGATCCAATCTTGTGGGAGCAGCCTTTTCTTTTAATCCTAATTCAATACTGTAGGACATGGAGATGTGACATACCCAATTGTGCATGTGACTTTTTGATTAGATGGAGACTTCACTCATTCCAGGTAAGTCTTGATTAGTTTACTGGGATCCTTTAAAAGAAGAAATGCTTTGGAGAGAGCAAGAAAAGACAGAAATGACAGAGCTGACAGAAACTTCAAAGCAGAGCTGACACAGATGCTTGGAGAACAGAGACGCAGGTGTTTGGAGATGCCTGGAGCCCAGCAGACATCGCCATGAGATGTTAAGCAAGCCAGAACCTGGAGAGAGCCAAAGAAGCCAAGGGATGAAAGCCAGCCCTGGAGAAGTAAAGTGAGGAACCTCCATAGGAACAGAGACTGAAAGCAATGGAGCCCAGGAGCGAGGAACTAGCAGATGCCAGCCACATGACTTCCCAGCTGACAGAGCTGTTCCAGACACATCGGCCTTCCTTGAATTAAGGCATCTTTTCCTGGATGCCTTAGTTTGCACATTTGGATAGGCTTAGAACTGTAAACTTGTAACTTATTAAATTCCCTTTTAAAAGCCATTCGATTACTGGTATACTACATTCCAACAGCTTACAAACTAACATAGAAACTAAAACCCCATCTTAGATTCCATATTATATTATTATAATCACTACATTACATATCCACAGCTCTCTTGTCTCTTCTACTACTTTCCTTGCTGAATCCAGCAAAGGCTAACCCTTAAATGGGTTAACACTACTGCTTGTGAGCATGGCTGGAGAAAAACTCGCAGCCATGAAAGATTTGCTTTTAATTAATCCCCACAAACAGAAGATGATCACGTGATCCTCAACCCAGCCTGAGAAGCCTAATACATTTCTCCAGTCAATTCGCATTCTATTCTTCTAAACTTACTTCACCTACATTTCCCCCTTCTCCTCTCTCTTCCAACCACCAACATTTTCCCATCTCCTGACTCTCAGCCTATGACTTTATTTTTCATTTAACTAAGAAAACAGAAGCATTGTAGAAGGACTCCCTTTCCCACAAAAGCTGCAAATCTGCCTCTAACTGAATGATAGAGGCATTTTGTCAGATTCTTTTCTTCTCTACAAAGTGAAGCAGGTCCACATAAGGGGTCCACTTATATTCAGCATTTCTTTTAATTTAGCTTTCTTTAAGGCTATAGCAAGTTACTCTAAAGTAGACTATGGGGTCCGAAAATGGGCTTTCTGATAAACCCCTTTACTTTAGCAAATCATGAACTTATCTCGTGGTTCCTGTGAAAGTCAATTGTTAATTATTATAAAATGGTATCATCTATGGAATAAAATAATATAAATTATGGATCACATTATATAATGCACTACATTAATATCAGTATTAATCTAAGGACTCTTGTCTTCACATTTTCCTTCACAAGATATTTCCATTTCTTAGCCTTAGATTATGATTCAGGAACCTTCTATGAAAATGTTAGACTAAAATCTGGTACAAATATGCCCTTTTTAGTTTCCAAATTAGCTTCAAGATCTGAACCTCAGTGCAATACTAAACTTTAAATAAAGATTATTGCTGCTCAGAAAGAAGGATAAGCCAGTATTTAGAGCCTTGGTTCTTTTGACTCAATTACAATGAGCTGCATATGTGAGGTAATCAAGTGATAGTGAACAAATTCTACAATACTGGTCAGGGTGAGGCAAGAAAGGATAAAATAGATTTAGGTTAAGAAAAGAAAAGCATAAAAAGTTAAATGAAATTTTAAGCAGTTTTCAAACATGTAAAATTAATAAGGTCACATTGTTCAAAATAAAGTGTTTAAACACTGGCACATACTAGGCTACAGACATACATATCTATCACTAGAGCCATTTTTTATGGATTCCTAGAATACTTTGATTATGTTTTTTCCCTACTCTATTCCTTGCCCTATGTTCAGGCATATTGCTAAATAAAACAGTAAGAAAGTAGTGTGAGGATCTAGAAAGGATTTAAAAGATCTGTATTTAATCTAATTTTTACCACTTCATAGTGTTGTGATCTTAGCTAAGCATCTCCAAGCCATGCCATAGTTTCCTCCTTTGTAAAATGAAGAAAATAAGATGTCTATAACCTAGGGAAATGGTGAAGATCTAATAAGATGCATGAGAAAGAGACTACTGAAGTGCCTTGTATACTCTGAATATTGAATAACAGTTACTTTTCATTATTCCTTAAATTTCACTGGTACTTTTGTTCTTCTCCTCTTATTAAGCAGAACACTCTTCCTAAGTGACCTCAGCTATTTCCACAGCAGCAGCTACATTTATTTTATAGTCATACTCAAATCTATACTGTTATTCCAGAGCTTTCTTCTGAACCCCGATTTCTATAGGTGAGTGTCCTACAAAACATCAAACCCAAAATGAACTCACTATTTTTTCTTCCAATTTCACCCCCCAAACTTAACCTTTCTTTACCCTTCAAGTCTTATTAAATGATACCATCAACTGCCAACCCAGAGACATTGGGGTCAACCTAGGGCTCTCTCTTTCCTTCACCACCATTTCCAATACTTGGACAAGTTTTATCAATTCTACCTTCTTAACATCTCTTTATACTATTGTTGCATTAATCAACAGTCCCTCACTTCTTTTCCTGTTTCTTTGTTCTTTTCCATATCTCTAGCTTGTTCTTCAAATTATCTGTCTAAAGACAAAAGTTGCTTTTCCACAATCTCTCTTGGCTCTCCATTAAAATGCAGAATAAAGTCCAAAATGCCTTACTGTGATGTATCAGATTCTCCAAGATCTGGGGATTTTTTTTGGACTCACAAAATCTTATACTTTCTCTAAACTCTGGATATCATCAGTTTGCATTTGCTTCCACATACCATAATTTCCATTTTTTTGTTTGTTTGTTTTATCAATACTGATCTGTCATCCCAGAGTGGTCTTTCTGCCCTAGCCTTACCATCCCAGTCCTTCCATAAATCAATTCATCTCTCCAGGCATCACTCAAGCATGGTGTCATGCTTTCTCTGATATCCACTTTATAGACAGAACCAGTACATCTCTTTTGTGTGGCCTCTTTCCTTATATTGACTTCTATCATATGTCCTATTACACAGGATTCACGATGTGTTTACATGGATTGTTCAGGATTCTTAATGGCAATAACTGCACCTAATTGCTCGTGGCATATTCAAAGTCTCTGTCAAGGTCTCTGTACTCTGCAGGAGACAAATGGTACACTGACATAAACAAAGTTTGTAATCTGAGGAGATTTCAATAATGCGACTATTTCTAGGGGTGTGGGCAGGACTTTAGGAAGGCAACAAGGAGTAAGTCATAATTTGGAAACTAATACAAAGGGAAGTCATACTGAGGGGGTAACTGAGGCAGCAGTGGAAGAAAGGGAAAGTAACTACTAGAAGTCAAGCAGGGTGGCTATATGGGGAGGGCCTCCTGACAAGAGCTGTGGCTTTCATTATAAGGATGCAACCAGCCTGAAGCAACCCGTGGAGAGAGAACCAGGGCAATAAGTGTTCTCACTTTAATTCTACTCCCTCCCTACCAGTGTCTCCCATATACTAAATCCAGCCTGTAAGCTACAGAGAGATGTAGCCCATTGATTCAATCCACATGGTTAACTTTCTGGGCCACAGAGCACACTGGAGCAACAAAGGAAAATGTACAGCACAGGGCCTAAAGGAGCCGATGCCTCTTAATTGCTTAAAAGGTGTATGTTGAGTGAAAATTCATTGAATGGTTATGCACATACTTTTGCAACCTCTACAGAATAGACAGTAAAGAGTTAAACACAAATGCTCTGAAATAGCATTTCTGCCAGCTTTATACAGGATTATGTTGTGCAGCCACTTAGCTGCTTCAGCAGAGAAATGTTTAAAGGGAAAGAACAGAAAGCACTGAAAAGCCCAGTTTTGTCAAATTTCTTGGGGGAGAAATTTGTTCCTGGTGGTGTTACTCAGAAGGTGGTCCTTTCTGACAAAATGGTGATGTTTATGGAGGATAGATGCAAAAAATTAGGAAGGCCTGTATACAAATGCAGATAAACAAGTAGACTAACAAAAGTGATATCTAAATAAAGATGCTAAGAGCACAAGGTTAAAGAGAGGTGAGTTTTAGAGGTAAGTGGAGAGAAGCAGCACCAGAAGCAGAATAGAAAGGAAGATGATGGAGAAATAAGGGGAGATAATAAGGATTTACTGCTAGAAAAGCAGGCAGTAGTATCGGCAGGAAAATGAGATATCTGCAGAAGGAATCTGTAAATCTCACACAAAACTCATAACAAGTGCAAGAGCCTTGGAATAGCATGTCTGCTAGATTGGAAAGATTGTCCAAGAAATGACAGCCTACTCAGCCAGCAGGATCTGCAAGGACAATAGGCTTTTAAGGAAGAAAAGGAAATAAGACCAAAAAATGAGAAGAAATGAATTAAGACCCAAGCTATC
This sequence comes from Tamandua tetradactyla, assembly GCF_023851605.1. NCBI lineage: Eukaryota > Metazoa > Chordata > Mammalia > Pilosa > Myrmecophagidae > Tamandua > Tamandua tetradactyla. The sequence continues at coordinate 19,433,748 of NC_135350.1, read as the reverse complement.
CAAATCCATACTATCCAAATCTATGCTAAATCTATAGTAAACCATCCAAATCTATACTAATGCAAATCTATACTGTTTGATTAACGTTCTAATCATGGCGTGTCCAAAAAATCCTAACTATGTATTGCCTATATCTAGACCATGATTTTGTAGATGCCAACAAAGGAAAATTATGTGAGTTATTTCTACATAATGCTAAAAATGTGGGCTTTGGCATGAGATACATCTTGATGTCAATTATTGCTCTAACACCTAGCAGTTATACTGATTTGGTTTCAGTCTTTATTTCTTCTTTAAAAGAGAATAATGATACTCCCTCCTTCAAAAATTTTTCATGAGGATTAGGAGAGTTAAGGTATGTTAAATTATGCATGAGTTAATGCTGGTTAACACAGTGCCTGGCACATATTATGTGTTCAAACCCTAAGCTGTTAGAATTTCTAAGGGTGCCTTACTTTTTACTTGATTTACATGAAAGAAGGAAGAAATTTACATAAATTGTTACATTTGAAGAATGCAAAATATTACACAAATTTAAGATATCATTGTTATTATGCATAACTTATGCCATAAAGGAATTGCTTTGAAAAGTAGTTTGAAGGTAGCAATTTGTAGCACATGAAGAAGCCATATCTCTATAGGATTCTTGGGAAATTGCATAGCATTATAATTATCGTACTCAATAAATATAGGATATTGGTTCATGAATTAATTATATATCAGTCAAAACTCTAACTGCAGTAAAGTGTCCAGTTATCCTGATTTTTTTTCACTTTTTTTTGAGTTTTACGGTTTAAAAGAAATAAAATATAGGAGAATATAGCATATTTGTATTATCTAAATCATAGTTTCAGGAGTTATTCTCCTTTATAAAGAAAGCAACACTCAGTATTTGGCACACAGTAGATGTTTAATATTGAAATGTTCTGACTAAATAAGTGAGACTTATTCTGAGGAAAAATATGTTAGGAATCAAAACATGGAAACTAATTCTTAAGGATATATCATTTTTAGTCAGATGAGATCTTTGTAAAAATAACTGATTCAACTTGCTGAAAAATGAACAAGTTCAAAATATTGAATTAATGGGCTTAAGCCAAGAATAAAATTGTACACACACTCCACACCCCCACACCACATCACTTTCCAAATACCTCTACCAATAAGTAAAAATTAAAGCTAAGCCAAAATGGATCATTATATAAAGTCATATTGACAATTGTGTAATTTCTTTGCCATAATTAAAAAATTGCAATTCTTGAGTCAAAACATTGGATTTTTGTTCTTTATTTTTATTTTCTCTAGATTCATTGTAGAAAAATGTTAGAAAAGATATATCCTTTTTCATAAGAAAAAAAAAGAATTAATTGATTTTGTAGTTGAGTTGCATGAAGTTCAGGAAGCCAGGTGAGTTTCTTAGTCCTTGCAATAATACAAGCTAGTAAAAAAAATAAAATATTTGAACTATTTTAAACTAGAACTGAATGCTATTTACTCTGTGTCTAAAGCATCTATAAAATTAAATTCAAAGCCATTTTCCTGCCCAATATCCCTGAATAAAATGCCACACTACACACTCCTCTCAGTAGCAGTGTTTCACTATAGCAATGAACAGGGATTCTGTAATTGGGATATAGGAGGGAAGGCAAATGGATATGTGGTTTTAAAAAGACCTCCAACTGATTCTGCTCAGTTTTCCAAGTAAAGTGTACACTTCTTCCTTCTCTCTTTGATTGAGAATCCCTATCAAAGATCTCAATAATGAGAATTTTTTCTAATGGAAAGTTGTAAGAAAACTAAGAAATCAAATTAGGGGAGAGATAATATATCAGTATATGCAAACAAAAACCTTTTAATTTTCAAAATTAAGGCTTTTAAATAAAAAAGGCAAGGTTTTTGAAATGAAAGAAACTGAGCTCTGAATCATTTAAGACAAAAGTTTGTGCCATAAATAAACAATAAAGAATTAAATTATACTACCCTCAGACTACATAAAAGATTCCATGGAGTAAGGAAAATGGAGCTCAGAAGCTGGTAGGTTCCAGTATCAAAACAGAATGGGATCTATTTAAACCCAAGGATGAGGGCAGTAAAATCTAACCTTGATCAAGCACATAAAAGGGCCAGGCATTACTCTTACCAATTTTTATTTAAGATCACAACCAGATTATGAGGGGCTTATTCTAATCACCATTTCATTGATGACAAAACAAGGTCACAGGGAAGTTAAATTATTTGCCCAAGGTCGTTCAATTAGAAATCGCAGAATTGGCATTTGAATCCTTGTAGTCTGACTCTTGATGGTGCGGGTAACCATTGTGATTTTGGAGGAAGATGCAGAATTACCCACAATTATTTTATAGCATCAGTTACAATGAGGGATCAATGTGAAAAAAACGAGTTCAGTTATTAAAAATAGTTGCATCTTTTAATGACTCAATTGTGAATGTAATCATAAGAATAATGATACTTTTGATGTGGATGATCTCATTTAACCTCTCCAATGGCTCTATGGGTTTGATTATTATAATTGGTTTAAATGTAAAGAAATGACAGATCATATAAATTAAATTGTCAAAGTTCCCATAGTTAGATGGTAGCCCAGCAGGACTTGAACTCAACAATCTGACTCCCAAACCCATGTTTCTAATCATTATGCACCCAATGTGTTCAAGAAAAAGCATCCATAGTGTTCATAAATTGTACAGCTTAAGTGTTCTGCTGTGCAGACCGTGATTGACTTATGGGTGCAGCTACTGCCCCTCTTAAGTCTACCACTGCATTTGTTCCAATGCTACATTTCCTATTGACTGCTCCTATGCATTGACTGAGTATACTAAAGGTAGTAAAGCAGGCAAGATGTGGGACTCCTCTAATGGAACTTTGGCTGAAGAACTCCCAATCGACATAACAAATATTTATTGGAACTGTGTTGTGGCCTGAGACTCTTTGTATTTAATTCTCTCCTTTCTTCTCTCCCACCAAAGGTGTCAGACCTACATTGTGGTCTGAAGACTGCCTTTGCCTTCTTCAACTTCTGTCCCCAATAAATTTCTTACTTGTTTAAATCTCTTTTGGAATGTACTTCTCTGTGGACTTCAAACTAATGCAAAGGATACTGCCAGTGGTCTGAGAAACAGTTGGTAAACTGAAGATTTGGTTGAGGTTCACTAACCACCCATTCTGAGTGGGAGGTGGGTCACAGAGGGTCTCTGGCACAAGGCCCAGTTGCTAAAGATTTCAAAGAAAAAATCCCAGTGGAAGGCACTGCTCTTGCAGGTGCGTATAATGGTTCAGGCATTTGAAAGATAAAAGAACCATGTTTACAAAGACAGTGGAGTTAGCTGGTTATTGCCAAATTGAATGAAAAACTGAGGGCTATTATCAGGCAGCTAAAGGCTAAATGTGAAAGCCAGAGGGAGGCCTGAAATCTTAGAATGCTCAACTTGGGCTAGTCTATTATGCTTAAATCAGGACCCAGGTTGGGAAAACCTGGGAACCTGGCACAGGGAATGAGGACATGGGGATGGATCCTGGCTCTGCACAATCTCCGGATAGAATTTGGAGAGGTGGTCACAGCACCCTCCCCAATTTTAGAAGATGCTGCAAAGGCCACTACTCTGCAATGCAACAGATACCAACTCCAGGACCTGTGATTACCTCTTCTCCTGCCTTCTAGGACCATAAGAGCAAACTTCCAGTGCTAACTAGCTGAGAGCTGCTGGGCCTGGTAAGGGAGGAAAGAGACTTTACTTCCTTTGCTTGAGAGAATTAGCTAGGTTGTGCCAGCAGAAGCCCAGGAAGTAGCTCTGGGATGGTGTTTGGAAAGTGTTTAGTCAACAGAGTCAGAATGTAAGAACAGATACTGAAGAATTTATTGACTTGGGTATACTTTCTGCAGACTTGGAGTTAAAATCTTGACAAAGGCCCAGAGAATGGACAAACTCAGTGCTAGTATGGATCAACCTGGGTAGATCTTTCCTGGAACTGTGCTACAATCCAACACTTCTCCTACCCAAGCCTTAGACATAAACTTTTCAATTATAGAAGGAATAACACTTCTTTTAAGAAATCAGTATTTATATGTATGTGCACATATATACTGATGACTCAGGAATGATAATTTGAAAATTCATAAATATAGATATATTTTCATTGCTAAGCATTGTCATTTATTTCAAATAAGATGTTCCATTTAGAATGAAACCATTCATTGTCATCAACAAAGGAAAACATAATTAAATTTCCTACAAGCTTATTTAAATGAAATTTTATTTCAGGCAGGCCTTGGTGGCTCAGCAGGCAGAATTCTTGCCTGACATGCTTGAGACCCAGGTTCATTCCTGGTACCTGCCCATGCAAAACACACACACACACACACACACACACACACACTTCTTACATTTCACCACAGTATCCCTGGATCAAACTTTTCTTGTTGATATCTGAAATAAAGGTCTCTCTATTTTTAGTCAAAAACTTGCCTTTTACTATTCAAATATAAAGAGAACCTCAGTTAAAGATTTTACAAATTACTCTTTCTAAGCATTACCTAGTTTAGGTGATTTATTTTTATACATATGTATTTTCAACCCCTCAATGCATCTATATTTATATAAAATATAAAAGGCAAAACTATCTAAAATTTTACAGTTCTTTTCTTTTATTCCAAGTTAAAGAGAAAGAAGAAAGACATTTATATGCACACAAGCTCTAACCATAAGTTATATCTTCATGAAGTGAATAAACCCTTTAGTTACTTGAACTTACATGTTGGGCAATAGATAGAGCATGGATTCAAACACTTGGGAATACTTCGTTGTTTCTCCAGAATCACAGACCCCACTGGTTGGGTCTTTCTTCTTCTCTAACATAGAGAGTTAAGTGCCTGCAATGATATGTAAATAAGTTTCCATTTTCCTGCCTAGCAGATAGGAAGGCAGGAAAATGTTTGCCTGCCTTGTATCTACAATTCCTTACCATGGCATCAGCTGGCCCTCTACTTCTCCTCTGGACTACCCCTCCTCTACTCTCAGTCCCCATTATTCAGGTGGGCTGATTTCACACCACTGCCTTTGAGAGAGGAGGCAACACATGAGCCAAGTCTTGATTCATCTCCTTAGACTGAATGACTCAGGGAGAGTATACGATCCATGCAGAGCCCAAACTGGGGATCTTTTTATTTTGTCTCAGAAACCATTGGAAAAAAGAGAAATAATCCTTCTGCTGAGGTTGCAAAGAACAGAAGATGGATTAACAGGAACTACTAGTGACTATGTTGCTACTAAGAATGAAAACCTCCCTGAAAAATGAAGTCTTTACAGAGCAAAACCAAGGTTAAGGTACAGAGGGAAAAGTGCGTGACAACATCCTAAACACCCAAGTTCCGCCATATCTATCCCTTGACATAAGTCAATAAATTCTTCTTCTTCGTTAAGCCAATTATGGTTGAGATATTGTCATTTTTTTTTTTTTTAGGTTTACTACAAATAAAGGAAAAGACAAGGGACTGATTCATAAACTTCAATGGAACTACAGGCTTTCCATTGAACTTCTAGTTAGGGGTTTACTCATATGTTAAGGTAGCATAAAGTCAAATGCTTTCCTTATGTCTAATTAGAAGTTGACAGCTGTCAGTCAAGCCTGTCGCCCATGCCTGAATGACCAGGGTACATACTAACATTAAGTGAAAGGGACCCAAACTGTTAAAGAAGTTAATGTGTCTTTATTTCTTAAACAGATTTGACATAGGCTTTTTAAAAGTTAAAAGCAAGTGATTTAAGCGATTAAAGATGATTTCCATTTTATTTACATGACTTTGCTAAACGCATTCTTTCATAGCAAATATTATATACTCTTATCTTCGAATATCTTTTACGTGCTGGATTAACTCTTTTTTCCCCTCCTGTTTCAGTCTGGATCATTTCTATAGGCCTATCTTTAAGTCATTGATTTCTATCCTTAGCTGGGTCAAATATACTGATCCTTGCAAAGCTTTCTTCATTTCTGTTACTGTATACTTCAATTTTAGCATTTCCACCTGATCCTTTCTCATAGTTTTCATCTGTCTGCTGACATCATCATTTAGGCCTTGAATATTTCTTACTTTTTCAATTAGAACTAGTGTCCAACTGCATCTTGCCTTGGTAAACCAGGGCTCTTGTTTCTTCTCTCCTGTAGATAACTCTCCCTATATTTTGGGCCCATTGGTTGCTCTGTGATTTTGGCACTCAAATGGATTCAAGAGAGTCAGAAACTTGATTTCTGTTAAGATTTTTCATTGAAAAGTTGGGATTCACATTCTTTTCTGTTCTCTGTATTTCTAAGGGGAAACCAGTAGTCCTGTATGCTTTATTCAGACTTTTACTTTTTTGACAAAGAACAAATATGGTTAGCTATCATTGCCAGCCATGATTCAACTTCTTCAATTTTGCATCTTTGACTTCAAACCCAGAATGGTATATCATTTATATCTTATAGCATTATTATTTTATAAAAGAATAGTGCAAAATAGGAAAAATGCCTTTGTTATTCCTAGAAATAAATAAGAATTTTTTCATAGACAAAGTAATTGAGTCTAAGATGAAAAACATTAAGTGTGCTGAAACTAGCAACCCTTTGGCTTCAATCATAGTCATTGAGCTGAATCTAGTGAAATGTAGGTTCCATGAAGAGGCAAAGAATACAATTAAAGAATCTGTGTGATATTCATCTTAAATTTGGTGGCTAAAACCTGATTTGCATTTTGGCATTTTGTGATTTTATTCTTAGTTCTTTGAAAGCACTTCCACCATATGTAATCCTATTTTTCCCCTGCTACATGATCAGCCTTTGTACACATTTCTGTAAAGCAATGTATGTGACTATAAAATAGAATTTGCGAGAAAGGCCATCAATGGCCAAACTAATTGTTAACTCTCTTCTTCATGTGAAAATTGTGTTGTGTTTATGTAGACCTAATCATAAACTTTCATAATGGTAGTGTGTTTGCGTGTGTATTATGTGTGTAAATATGTTTAGGCATGTATGACTAATTACAAATTTAACCAAGTAGAATTATCCAAAAATTATACAGAAATTAATCACCATGTAAGAAATTCAGCTAAGATCTCAGTTTCTCAGCCTCTTTCTTGCTGCTTCCCTTAATAAAACCCTTTAATAAATGATGTTGAGACATTCATTATCATCTTCCTTCCTTCCTTTTTTTCTCTTCTCTTACTTTCTGTTTTTCTTTCTTCTCTCTTACCTCATTGTTCTTCCTTCCTTCTTTCCTTCCATCCTTAGAATTTTCCTTTTTTTATCTGCTCAGTATCAATTTCCATTTTTGCTTCTGATATTCATACCCACATATTCTCTGGAGAACTGCTCTACTCTTTTTCTCAGTAAACATGGTTAGGAGAGGCTTACCTTGATTTCAAGGTTAGACTAACAGTAACCAACCTTTATAGAACCCTCTTAATGAATGCACACATTCCAGTTAAGGCCAACTGGATCCACCAAAACTTAAATTTGTGATTATTGCTGGATTTGTTAAGAAAGAAACTTTTTCACCTCACATATATTGTTAACAATGTTAAATAGATGCTTAGAGATGTTAAGGTCCACAACACTTATAGAATAAATCTGACAGAGAGGACTGCAAATACAAAAGAAAACAAATGAAACGGTATGATCTTTACTTACAGCCTTTCCTCAAGACTTTTCAGTTAAGAGATAATAAGTCCCCCCTTAATTGTTTACGCCATTTTGAATAGTTAGACTTTTATCTTCTTTAAGGAGTAACCAACTGACAAGAAAATGAGATTTAACACAGCGTCATTCTCATAGAAACCAGACTTCATTTACTCTTCTGGAAAACAGGAAGACTAATTATATTGAATCTAATAATCTGATTTGGTAATTATTTCAGAAACCCAGATAAAGATTGGTAAAGTTGAGAGTACAGTTAGGAGGCTATTTTATAAATTATATTTTTAATATTATCTGTCATTTATATTTTCATTCTTTCCATATATAACTCAGTTGTAAATTATAACTTGACTATGAGCATCAAAGTAATGAGTGATATATTTCAGTGCTTTTAAAATTCCTTAATACTTTCAGGGTAATGATTTTTTAAACTATGGCCTATCACTGAAAAACCTATTTATTCACCCACTGTACTCTAAATAAGCCAGTGAATATTCTACTAAATTATGCTTACCTGTAAGTCATTACTTTCTTCTAGTTTTAAAAGTAAGCAGAGGAGATAGTTACTTATCAAAACAGTCAATAATAGCTATTTAAGGAACATTACTTTTTAAAGTTCAAAAAGTAAGACATACTGTGGTAGAATGCTTGCCTTCCATGCAGGAGACTGGGGTTTGATCTCCGGATCATGCACCCCCCCTAAAAAAAAATAAAATTAAAACATACTAACTTCCTGTCATGAAAAATATGCAGATGTATCTTCCAATTACAATTGATATTTCAGAGTTTACTATGGGTGGCAGCTGTAGGGACAATTAAAGAATTCTAATTAAAGCTACTTGAAGCAAATGAAACCTGTATCACATTCCTCCTTTTACTACAATTTCTATCTTTTAAAGATAGAAAAGAAGCAACACGTATTTGTAATCTAAATCAAGAGCAGGTTTCTTTACCTTTTGCATGCTACTTCCACTAATAACATAAGGAATGCACACATAGATTATGTAATGGAGGACATAAATGTACAACATTGGCAGCATGTGTGATGATTACCGACAAGAATTAATCAGCATTCCTCATGCCATACACAATGCAGTTAGAATAGAAACAGCAAATCTGTTCAAGTAATGCAAACAAGCTGCATAAAAGGCTAAACAAGCAAAAGTATATCATCAACCATGACTCAAATTACATCTTTAAATTGTGTGCCAGCTTCCTTTAAATTAGCCATTTAAGAACTCAGTCTCTGGTAGACTATATAAACTGGAAAGTACTACATCCTCTCAAGTTCACAACTTTGTTACAGTGTCGGAATACATTTAATAAATCATTTTTGTAAATTTTAACACATACTTGGTACAACAGTATATTGCTGTATATATTTATGTGATGTTTTCCTTGCTGATGGAATCTGATGATATGCCATGGAATTTTCTAGAGTCATCCATGTTGAATTTTGCCAAAGCTCCTAAAGAAAGTGTAGGTTGTAGTTTTCTTGCCATATTCATTTCAACTTAAGATTTTTAAAAATTATTCTTGACATTTTCATATGATTCTCAACATTATTTTTTTCATTGCCATATTGTGAAATCAAGCATTTCAGTTTTGTTGTAGTCACTGTTTTCTTGTTTTGAATATATTGAGATCCTCAGAATTTTAATGGAACTGAAATAATCACCATTAAGTTTTTTGAGATTTGGAGCTCATCTTTCTTGAGTCCTGAGCACTCTGGTGGTAAGGATTCCACTGAGCACTTCTGGTATGTAGAGATTTCTGTCAGAAGGTAGATTTGAAACTGAAACTCAGTTCTAAGGAAATTCTGGTACAAAATGCTTTCTCTTGCACACAAAATGTAAAGAAACATTTGCTTCCTAGGCATACACTTAAGAATGCAGTAGGCTATTAATGAAAATATGCATTCTTAACTCTGTAAAGAATCAAGAGGAAAGGAACCAAGGCAATAATCAATGAAAATTTTGAGCTATAATACTTTTATAATCATGAGCCAATTTTTCTCTTGTCTACCCTCTCTCTGAAAGAAAGTTTAGGCAAATCCAAAAATTTTATTATACCTTTCGTGAGACTGGGAGTTCAACAAATAATCTCAATTCTCAATTTGCATTTTCTGACATCTATTCTTTCTCCTCATAGATTGTAATGCCCAGATATGTGATACTGATTTCACCTCCTTTAAAGGAATTGTCAACAAAGACTGTAGAACAGACAGTTCGTGTTTTACTAAGTACTACAGAAGTATGCTTTAAATATAATGACCATTTCAAAAATTTTAAACTTGTAATTATATTTGTGTTAGGAGAAAATATTGCTTTATGCAATTATTGCATTAAAATGTTGTATATGGATAAATATACATAACTGTAAGCTTTTGCATGTAGTGGGGATGCTGTAATTTGATGGGATAAAAACAATCAGTTACCAGTGGACAATGGGTAAAGACTGGGGTAACCAAAGTTAAAGAAAATACAGATCATTAGCAGAAAGAGGATCTGGAAGCATTCACCTTTACAATTTTTTCCTTGGGTTTCTATTTCATCTCTACTTTGGCCTACTGTGGGAGATGGGCAATAACGAAATAATAACAGAATGGTGTTGAAGTCCCAGATCTCAATCTTTCCCCCTCCTATACCTTTTATATCTATACTCATTCCTTTGGTAATCTCATCCAGACTCATTATTTTTTAATGCCTTAATATGTCTTTAGCCTATAAATCTAGTTTGAACTCCAATTACATATATTCAGCTATCTCTTTCTTGTCATTTCCACTTGGATGTATGAATCATAACTAAAAATTAGTATGTCCAAAACCAAAGGTCAACCCATGTGCATTAATGTCATGCTTTTCCAGCTTGTTATTTCAGTCACAATCCTTGGAGTTATTACTAAAATCTTCTCTTTCTTATGTGTCAAAACCCTACTTGTCAACAAATCCTATTGACTTTATTTCAAATAAAATACCTGCTGAATTCAACTTCTTTTCACGTGGTCACAGCTTCCACTTTGGTCCCATCACCTTTTCTCACTTCTATCAATGCAACAGACTCCTGAAATTCATCTTCTTTCTTCCACCTGGACCTTCTGTAGTTTATTCTCAACACAGTAGCCAAAATAGTACTTTCATAATACTACTTCATATGTAAGTCATATTTTACACTTACCAAACCCTCCAAAGGTTTCTTTTCTCACTTTGAGTAAAAGTCAAAATCCTTAACGTGACACTACACAAATTTACTTCTCTAACCCTATTTTCTACTTTCCTTCTCTTACTCATTGTTCTCCAGACGTACTGGGCTTCTTGCTGGTTTTTGAAAAATCTCAGGTCCATTCTTGTCATAAGGTCATCTTACCTGTTATTCTCTTTGCCTGGTAGGCTGTTCCTCAAGATATCTACATGGCTTACTTCCTTGCCTCCTTCAGGTCCTTGCTCAAAGGTCACCTGCTCAGTGAAGATTTCCTTAACTACCCACTTAAAATTCCAACTCTTTTCTCCAGTTTTTCATGCCCACTGACATTCCTAATCTCATTTCTCCTCCTTATTTTTATCCATAGTATATATTTTCATGTACGAAAAATGTTTACTTCTTTAAAGTATTTTTGACCTCTTTTATAATACCAGAATATAAACTCTATGAGAACAAAGGTTTTGTCTTATTTTCTTATAAATACATTTCAGTTGCTAAGATAAGTGACAAGCACACGGTAAATGTTTAATATATATTTACTGGATGAATTAGTCAATTAATAATTGCAATAAAGGAGAGGTAAAAGGCACTTTAAGAGCTTATACTAAGCGAATTTGATATATTCACCAAAGATAGGGTTGACTACCTTTAAAACAGTGAAGTTTTAGCTAAGTTCTAAAGAACAAGGAGGCCTTAACCAGGAGAAGAGAGAAAGAAAGGAAAGATTTCAGGTCAAAGAACAACATGAAAAAATGCCCTGAGATGGGAGGGAACACCGACCTTGCAAATGTTAAGAACTAGAAGAAACTCCAACTAGCTGGAGCATAGAAAGGGTGAGGGAGTGGCATGATACATGATATGGCATCACATGTAGGCAGAGCCAGAAACGTACCTGTGGACAACATTTAGAGTTTTACTCAAGAGCGATGGGAAACAATGGATGATAAAGGAAGAAATCACATGAAGGTGTGTGTGTATGTGTTGAAAGGACTACTCAGGCTACAGCACAGAACATGGATTGAAGACAGACAAGAATGAATGCAGAGAGAATATTGCGGTAGTTACTGCAGTAGTCATCATGAGAAATGAAATTATCTTGGATTAGAGTGATACTCTCTTAGGTCGTTTTCTTCTCTCTACTTCAATCTCTTTGCCTTTGCTATAATTTACCCTCATGTTTTATACCCCAGAAGTTCTCAAGCTTTGCCCTCTACTCTCATTGAGAATTTTGAAAGAAAGCACTTTATTCTACGATCTCCTCTCACTCCTCCAAACTCCACATAATGTTGGCTCCATTCACAAAAAAAAAAAAAATTGTTTTACACTGCATTTATTTATTTACGTATTTATTTCAACTTTGAGCTCCATGATGAGGGTAAATGTGTCAGGAATCATGTCTTTTACATCTTGATATTCTCTGGAACCGTACATCACAGGCACTCTATAATACTGACATAGTATTATATGTAATAATATATTGTGATAAATAATGCATCTGGGGAGTAAATGCATGCATAATTTCTCAGTAACATCCTTTAAATTACTAAGAGTAGAATATGGTGAATTGAAGTGGTAAGTCATTGAAAGACATTCAAAATGCCCAGAGTCCATACAGCTTCCCCCAAATTCTGATTCCCAGATAATAGGTTAAATTTAAGTATTATAAGATGATGAATTATTAAATTCAAATGTAACTGCAAAATGGTGACAGAATCCTTCCCACTAAATATACTTAATAGCCTACACTGATCCTTAGATACTATGTGGCATAACCTAAATTCCATTGAGTGAAAACACACATTCACACACACAGATACACATATGCACATATATATATATATATACACATAGGAACATACACATAGTATAACCAATGTTTATTTATATCTATATGTCTATATAATTTAATGTTGATACCGCAAATGAAATTATAAGACAACTCATGGAATGGGGAGAAGATACAACGAATGCAAATTTTCAGCTACATATTTTTTATGCTTGCACTAAAGGTTAAGTCTTGTTCTTAACCTTTGGTACACTAATAGCAAAAGTTTCTTCCAACTGTGAAGTTTGCCTGAAGCCACAGAATTATAAATAGATCACTTTTCAGAAAAGTGGTAACCCAATGATAACTCAAATCAGGTAGCCAGATTCTCCTACCACCTATCAATTAAAGAAGTCATGCAATTCTGCCCTGTACTAAAAATGCTTTACTCTCGGTTTAGACATGGTAAGAAGAACATTTTAAAACACTGCTTTTGGAAAGTGAGTACACTGCTTCCAGTTTGGGAAATTATGACACCCATCAACCAGACTGATTTTTATCAAATGCAACATACTGAAAACACAGATGTAACTCAAAAAAGATAATTTGGTGGAAATTTCATTTTATATAAATACATTGAAAATTTTTTAAAAAATGACTTAAAATTGGCCAAAAATTTGAATTGTAATGAACACAAAGATAAATCTTAAGTCAAGATATCAGAATAAAAATTTCCAAATTTACCCTAATTATGCAGTATATGCAAATATCACCTTAGATTTTGTGTTCATGTTCAAATAACATTTTTCTCTATTAAAAAAAAAGAAATGAAATAAAGATTGGGAAAAAAATGGAAAACTGTTTTTGATTAAAGCAACAAACAAAAACAACTTTTACCAAGACGCACTCTAGAATAAGCATATACTATTGCAGAAACCATATGAAATTATCTGGCTCAATGTTTAAATATGTTACAGACTCCCCCCTTTTTTTCAGGTTTCTTCAAAATAGCTCCCAAATATTTGTATACCTGAAGAGTTCAAGTAAGGAAAGTATTATCTATGAAAACGCAATTTTATACATATTGCCATATTGTTGTTGCTTACACCAAAAGATAATAAAGAAGCATATTGACTTACCTGAGAAATCGCTGAGTATTCAGGAACTCATAGTTCATATTGCATAATTCTTCTTTCTCACCCTAAATAATCCAATCCTGCTGCCATGGCCAAGTAATCTTATATTTATATATTGTACAATTTCCTAAAATTTGGAAACTAATAACAATCTTCTAAGGTGGTATTATAGTCTGCAGACATAAATTCAATTGTTCAAAGTTCCATGTTTGCAACCATTTTAAGGGTTTCCAAGTTTTAAAGCTGTGTTCTATATTCCTTGTAGTTTTATAAGTCATCAAAAAGTATACTTGCATACTGAGAAACAGCAAAATAAGGGTCAAGCACCTTCACCACCAAATAAGTAGTAATGTGTGAGCTACAATATTCTGTAATAAAAAAGTAACAGGATAAAAATTTAATCTGAGAGTATTGCTGAGAGTGGCTAAAGACAAAATTCCAGTGTTGCACATGTCTTCATGCACTCTAATGCCTTCAGGTATACTAGGACCTTTCATTCATGGCACAAGGAATGCATGGGATGCTTTCTCCTGGCAAACTTCTGTTGGAGAAGGAAGGAAAAATGTTTGGGAGCACATTTACCTCCTCCTTTATCTAGGTGACCTTTTAAAGATTTCAACAAAAGTATATCCTTTACAATAAATGTAAAAAAGAATCATCTTTCTTTTTCCTTTCTTTAAGGAAAAGTTGATGGAGTAGAAAAATGAAAACGAACATCACTGGCATATTTTATGAAAGATTTATATACAACATTCATTCTGCTGACATAATGACCAGTGTGAAATTATATAGAAACTTTAAAATCATACACAAAAGTAGATTTTCAGGATCATGTGCTCATTACTTAAAATCCCACAAATAAAAATTTATCCATGGAAAAATAGAGATATTTTGAGTACTAAAGTCCTTTATTTAACAACACAGAAATTTCACAAAAACAACTTTACTGGGCAAATTGAATGTGATTTTTTTTTTTAGTTTTTTACAGTTTTGTACATGCCCCATAAGTGATTTTCTTTAATAAATACACTGTTTTCCAAAACTGCTTTTTAATAATTGCACAAGCATACATACACCTTACACAAATATCTATTAGAAAATTTAATAGATAACTGCACAGTTCAGAAATAGGAGAACACTGTGAAAGGAGTACACTTTGTGGCCCATATTCCTGAAATATCTCTGACTTTCTCGCACTTGTGAAAATGAATCCCTCCTACTATAGTAGCCATCTTTTATTAACTAAAAATACAGATCTCGGTGTGAAACTGCCAAATTTATAAAAACAAAATCTGAAACATTTAGCTGTTACAAGAGAACCAAATACTTGATATCACTATGAATCTAACTATGATCAAAGACCCACGATGACTTTTAGCTGAACCTGTTTGACCCAAAATAGTGCATTCATTTGACTGCTTTCTTTTTTTCATTATTTGATTACAGATACTATCCACTTAAAGTCTTATATGCTTTTGCATTAATTGCAGAACATACACTCCAGGGGTTCGGAATGAAAGGAAGGAAATACTTCTTTCTGTTAGGGATCTCTTACTATTAGTTCATAGTAAGCTTGCCATTTCTCATTCCCTATAAATGTGTTTACAAGTAGGATGTTGGGTACTGGTAGCTAAGCAATCAGGAAATATTTGATCTACTCTTAATCCGCGGGTGACTATGTAATGTTTTTTCCCCAAGGGTGGATACATTTCTACTTTGTGAAAGTGCTTCTGCTTGGACACAAACAGGAAGAATCCATCAGAAAGCCACTTTGGACTGAAGGCCTGGAAAGGAAGAGGTCTGCCTTACAATTTTCTTGTAGTGTTAGGGTGTCAAGTGACTGTTGACAAGGAAACTGGCTCACTGCACTATGTACCAATGCCCCAAGTACTTTTCTCCACAAATACTAGAAGGACGTGACATCTCCTTGTCCAGACTTGGAGAAGACAAGGCCCCTGTGTATATGAACATCTCTTACAATTTTTTAAATTCAATTTATCTATTAAGTAATTTTTAATTCCACATATCTATATTCCATTTGCTGTATTATGAATGTTCTTGGTATGAATATAAAACATACAATGACAGATTTTTAAGTGACATTCCATTGGTATTTTAGAATCACGAAAAACATAAACTTTCAAATTACTTCCTTAGGATTGTAGTATGTTTTAAAAGATCTCAACACTTAGCCATATGGGGAAGAGAATTAAAGGGGGGCTGGAAAAGTAATATCATTCTTCATACATCATCAATGAGAACTTTATATGCACCTTATTATATAAATAGATTTTACTATAACCATAAAATGGGTGGTATAAAAGAACAATATCAAGAATAAGAACATATATGAGAACTAAGGAAAAGCTATGCCTTTCAATTTCAATAATCAACAGACTTTCTTATGTTTAAAAAAACTGAATTGTCAAGGAAAACACCACATTTTACAATATACAGATTCATCAGTTCTTTAAGAAAACAAACAAAAACACATCAAGACATGCAATACTAGCATGTATTTTAGACTCTCAAGGCATTGCGAGGAAATCTTCATAGGTTATTGTATCCTAATAGAGCCCGAATAGAAATTTTTTTCACTTCTGTAATAACAATCATCATTTTCCAAACAGCAAGGCAAGCTTACCATTCAAACGTGGAAACAAGTTTTCACTTACTTGTAATCAATAAGCAAACTGGGTTTTTAAGAAAATAAAATTAAAAATTAAAAATGGAACAAAAAAGAACTTACATAGTTCTTATTGGTCTCAGAGCAGAAAAAGGAATTCTAATTAGAAAGCCTCACAGGAATTTACATCAAGGAGAAAGCTACCTCAGAATTAATATAAAGCACCTTATAGCTTGTGGTTAATACCCTTCTCTAAAAGGGGAGGGTGTAACCATAATGGATTTTCCTCAAAAAGGCTTTTTGACCTTCTCCATAGACCTTACATTCATACTCTAGAAAACTTAAGTCACACTGATTTCTCACGTTGGCCTTATCTGTTCCTGTCCTCAATACCGTAGTGATAGAATGCTCTTTCTGTGTTTTTAAAATCTTCTCTATCCTCTTATTTCCCATTCAAAACTACAACTAACCTTTTAAACACAGTCATCTGCTAATGTGTCTAAAACTTTACAGTCTTCTTCACTACTCCATCACTTTTTCTCTTCTCAAGTTATTTTTTTTTTTCATGATTCATTTTGCTCACATTTTTTAGCAGGCTAATGAATGTCCGTGGGTTAACATAACCGATTAGTTGATAATAAAAAAAGTTCCAGTAAAATGGCAACTTTGATAATCTATGTATTTTTTGCTATATTCTGCTTTATTCATGGAACTGAAAAATAATCTTTATAATCTGGTAAAAAGATAAAATGGTATGGTGCCATGATGGTACAAATAAAACTTGCCTTGATGGGACAGCCTTAAAATCCCTGACTGTCACAGGAAAACCAACTCCTACATGGGAGGTAGCATGTAACTTAGAACCTTTGTGTTTGGGGCTGTCTTACATTTATGGAATTCCATAGACTGTGGCCCTGCTTTCTCTTGCATGAAGGCATCAGGTTGGCCTTATCTGTTCCTGTCCTCAATACCGTAATGATAGAATGCTCTTTCTATCATTAGAATTAGGAATGGGAGAAACGCCACTGAGGGGAAAGGTGGAAGGCCACTGGTCCAACTAGGAGGCTATCAGAAAGGAAGATTAAAAAAAAGACATAAAAAGCCTCACTTTCATGAGTGTGTTTAGTTCTTTGTAACTTAAAATATATACTTAGCCATGCCTCGATGCAGGAGGCCTCAATGTGTTCAAATTTTAAAACAAAACTTCCTATTTAATATCATACATGTAATTAAAACATTCAGAAATGTTTTTTGTTTTTATTTTTCTTACCACACACGCAAAGAAAAACAAAAAATAAACAAAAAAAAACATCTACAGCCCTGTGGGGGGTGGGAAAAAAGTCAGTCATGGATTGTTCCCCCTAAGATCTGATACTTTATTTATTCCATATCCTAGAAAACACTGTTTTGTTTTGCTTTTGTTTTTTAATTTATACAACTGATTCTGCATGTTCAACTACTCTGAGTACTCCACCTTACAGTGCAATCCAAGACAAGTCAACTACACTAAGTATTTGGGAGGTATACCCTTCTGTACAGCTCATTTGTAAGCAATGCAAGTGCATAACCTCTACTCTAATATAGTGCTCAAAAGATTAATTTAAACTTCCATAACATCTTTCTCTCTTAAACAATACAACTGAAGGTAACTTCTGGATGCATCATAACCTTTTAATCTTGTAAAACTTGGCATCAAAGTATCTACGGAAAGATGCATGGCAAAACAGTGCCACTGCTGTTGCTGCTTCTAGAAACAACTGGCAAAAAATATTTAAAGCTAAAATTTATTGCTCCAGATTTAACTCGCAGAACCATACTGTTGTGTACAAACTGTTAATCTCCATAGATGCTCAGACATGATTGTCTCCTTGTGTCTAAACACACAAAATACAAGCTGCTATCTGTACAGTTTACAGTACTGAAACACATATATTTGAAAATGAAGTATAGATATGTACTTTGCAAAGATACATGATTTTACAGCAGGGGTTTACCCAAACTTACTTTTTACAGCCACTTTCAAAATAGACAACAACTTCACTAGTATAGCTAAATTACATCAAAGAAAGAATCAGTGTATTGAGAAAGTAAATAGACTGGCCAATTCCTCAAGCCCCAGATTAATTTTCTTGTTTTTTTCTTTACTTTTTTTTTGGAAGAGACCCCTATACATAAAATGAAAATAATATCTGAATATTTTCTTCAGTGGTGGACTAAGAAGTTTCTTAAAACAAGACATTATTTTGCCCTTCACCTCCAAATGCCTTGAAAATAAGATATACTACCGCTTTAAAAGAACCATCGGAATGCTTCAGCGCTGGGAACAGGTGTTCTCTATAAAAAAAAAAGAGCAAGAAAACAAGTTAAGCTTTCTTTCTTTGCCAATATAAAATTAAATTTTTTTCTCCTTTTCATTTTAGTAATATGTTTTAGTCAATCATACACACAATGTAATGACTTTATGCTTCAACATTTAGTAAAAAATGAAATATTTAATCTTAGAATATTATGAAGATTAAAATATTAGTTTGAATGCTAACTTATTGACTATAAAGATTAATACACATCTTTAAAAATTAAGGAACTAAATGTTGGAATGTGGATAGTGGTTAGAATAAAGGGGAACGTTCAATCTATTAACCAAATAGCAGGAGACCAGCCAGCACATGTACATAAATCCTGTATCTGCTCTGCAGAGTTGCTTCATCATTTTGAGTGTATCATCTTAATGCCAAAATATACACATACATGGCACAATCATGCCATTGAAAGAAAAGTATTTTTTTTGTTGTTGTTATTTACCTTTCTGCATCAAGCTTTTTCCACCACTCTTTTTCTATTTCAGACATGATCAGCTATGTATTTTGTCTTCAATGTGTGACATATGAATTGTATAGTAGAAATGACTATACTTTAGTCATTTCTAATCAAACTAAAAACACACACAAATATTAAGCTAAAATTTAGATCACCGCTTTTTTTGTTCAAATTCACAATATATATTTATGTAACCTATGTCAGACAGTGTTCAGAATTCAGTGACTACTTTATTCTGAAGTTTCTTTATAGCAGAATAAAAACTTATCATTTATCAATTACTAAATGCTAAGCATATCCCTACATATAATTAATGAGATTTATACTGACAAAATATATTGTTATTTAAAAGAGAGTCTGGGGCGGGCTATGGTGGCGTAAAATGTAGAGTTCTTGTGTGCAATGCCGGAGATCCGGGTTCGATTCCCGGTGCCTGCCCGTGCAAGAAAAAAAAAAGAAAAGAAAAAGAAAAAAGAGAGAGAGAGTCTGCATTTCAGCAAAGGTATATAAAATAAAATTGGACAAACTAATGATACTTAGTTGAACATAACTATCCTTTTGTACCATAAAAACACTACGAATGGTTTCCAAAGGAGTAACAGGCTAGCACAGGCAAGCACCGAAAGTATGAACAACACTTTTAACAAAAAGCTTATAGTTACCATGGATTTTTTTTTTGTAAGATAAACAATAAATTTTCTTCCATATATTAACATTTCAGTAATTTATCATATCATATTCTTCTTTAAAAAATACCTTACCCTGTTCTTGTCATTATATTTTGAAGGTATACATAAAAACAGAATTGTATGTGTACATATTGAAGATATACAAGAAACAACAAGCTAAGAGTAAATTTTCCCATGGGACAAATGGAAGACAATTTTTCTTATTCCCTAGACCAGTCCAAGAAGCCTGTGCATGGTGTAAGATAGATGCTGAGGATGAAGAAATATATAAATGGGTATGATATATGAGTATGACTCAAATATTAAGTACACATACAAGCATGCATGTGCACACACTCACACACATACATGCCTTGTAAATACATCTGAAGACAATGTTATAACACTTGAATTTCATATTCCAGAAATTACATGTAAAATTCTATAAACATTCTTTAAAAATTGAAGTTTTTTTTAAATTTACTTTCTCATATATGAGTTATTTGGTGAACAAGGTAAACACTGGGTAACATTATCTAAAAATAAAACTATTAATTAAAATGTCAATTAGAAATTTAAATTAATAAAATAACCAATTTGGAGAACAAAGGTACTTTTCAATATCAGCATTAAAAATTGTTTTTTGAAAACCGCCTTCATGGCCAACACAATAATAAAATTCATTTCAAAATGAATGTATTAAAAGCAAGCTAATGATACATATAATTTATCTTATGCAACTTTGCATATAAAAAACATTTAACTGTGGAATATTTTCTTAAAATACAAAGTTTCTCTCTTCCCATAATAATAATAATAATAATATTACTAATATTTTAATTCTTTTACCTCCAAATTAAATCTCCTCTCCTGTTCACTATGCATATTCATATCCCTGCCGTTTGATTTGGTTGGTGAGTAAAAGTTCTTTACTACTTTCTAAAATTAACTGATTACATTTATTTAATTATTATAAAGGAACTACATGAAGTAATGAAAGCATAACATATTCATTCTAATATTCTAATATTCATGTTTTACACACAAACACATATGCACACATATAAGCAGTAAATGAAAACTTAGTTCTTACCAGATGCTAACTTTATGTCTGATGCCAACTATGTAAGTATGCACACATATAAATGCAGTAGCATTTTTAACAAGATTAGTAAGATCCAAACAAATTCATGCAATTATGGATCTATGGTTACAATTTCACATATGAAAAATAAACTTGTGCATTTATACTCATATATATTCACATTTATGTGCATAGTGCATGACATGGAGATGCCAGCTTGCTCTCACATGCCAACTGGAAACAAGATTATATGTATATACTTATATAATCTTGTATCTTGGATAAATATATATGTTTATGATGAGAAACAGAAAAAATATATGATGTACATTTTCTAAATGAGATGAAGTCCTTATGTCTTAGATATACTTTTGAAGCCTCTTTCCAATATTTTGCTCTTCCTATGGCCCCTTTCTGCTACTCAGTCATATTTGCAGTATCTAGAAAAAGCAAGCTTTAAAAAATTTCACCTAATGTCAGAGGTCATTGATGTGAGGAAAAAGATAATCACTTCTTAATGCTCATTGGCTCTAAAAAAAAAGCAATGCAAATATGAATAAAACAGACATCAGGTTTTCCATATTAGCAGGATGTGATAAAAAAATAATGCTTTTATGTGCATATACTACTATTTATACATTGAGACCAGATATAAAGATAAGGACTCTTCATTGCTACGGAAAGGGAGAAGGTAAGCAAGGAAGCATCTTTTAAAAACTATTTCTTAATTATATTAACATCTTTGAGTAGTGAAATCTAAAAATAATGAATTGGGAGATCACATAAAATACAAGAAAACATGAAATTTCATTAGAATAAATTATCAAGGGATTCACCAGAAATTTGAAGTAAGTTTTTTCTAAAAATTTTATTTCGGGTCTAAAAAGATGGCAAAACTCCCCGTTGTCCCATAGATCACACAAAATGGAAGATGTATAGTTACCCCTTGCCCAATTTTCATTAGGCTCAGTGGAAAAGGTCTAGACTACATTCTTTCCAGCCAAGACATTTGAAGCAGCCCTATTTTTACAGTTAAAACATTGGATTAAATTATTAGTTTCTGATCAAGTTTGTACTAATTTTGGACACACCTTCCCTAATTCTGTCAGGGAATGAGGTCATCTTACTAAGAGGACCTCTGTTTCACAGGGTCCAGGGGCTCAGCCCACCGATGTGGAGGGTTAATTACCCTGACCAGTTGTATAAATTCAAGAGTCCCAGCTGGGAAATCACACTCTTGATGAGATTACAGTGACTTTCTGGATCTCAGTGATGCTTGCAGGGAATCGTTATCCTGAGTGACAGGAAAGCCAGATTTCCCTGGAAGAGAGGGAGGTGGGGATGCAAAGAATAGAACTGAGTTGATCAGCATTGTTTAAGGCAGCCTTCACTGCTCACGCAGGTGCAAACACTGACAAACAGCAGCTTTGCTCCCAGGAGGCCTGTGGAGAAACCTGCAGCAACGAGCTCTCCTTCCGGTACTGTTCTAAAGCAGTGTTCCAGACAATTCATCCCTGCACAAATATAAAAGAGTCTTCAAGCTTAAAGTAATTTCTTCTGCTTTTTTCTCCTCAAACACTTTTAAAAGAGAAGGAATTTCCTTGAATAAGAAAATGATATAATCCAAGCTCAAGTACATTCCACATTAACTATTTAAAAATAAATATAAAAACTATTAGTATGTCTTTTGCAGAAATGTATTTGTTTGATTTTCATTAAATCAGCAATAAAGATATAATTAAACAACCTAAAATAAGTAAGAGTCCCAAAAGCTGCCACCTTGAGAACCAGCATTTGAGCATAAACTTCTCTTTTTTTGGTGTCTGCTGAGCAGTTACATGGCTGTCCAGCATGCAATTACATATTATTGTCAAAAATACATCAACTCTAACAAAACTTACCTCCTAGAAGCAAAAAAGGAGGTATCTATAACAGTACATACGAGGACATGTGGGATTGGCCATTACTATCAAGGTATAATATGTAAAATGTGGCAATGTCCACAACCCTAAACTTAAAACTAATCACTTTTATGAAGCCAGACTTGAGTTTTCACAAAGTAAATTAGAGACAACTCTTGATGCTGAAATTTATTTCATAATGCATAAAAGTATAAATTGAGATAATACCTATGACATTAGAAAATTATGTAACCATTGTTAAATAGAGCTTTACCATATTTATTCATATACTCTCTGATCTAAAAATTCCAGTGACTCATCTAGGCCTTCAGAACTATACTGTAAAAACAAGATGGTTCAATTACAACGACTTCCAAGTCAAGATCAGTATTTTGGGGTACTATCATTCTTATACTAATCAAAAAATAATTCTTGTTTTCTCTCTTCATTAATGCAGGAAATAAGTCATCCAATCATCTTCTGATCCACATACAACATAATGATATGAAGTAAACTTTTTCCAACCAAAAGCAAAGCAATTTCAAGTTGCAGTTGGTCAGTGCAGTCTTATGTAAAACCTACTGAAACTATTAGCATCAGTACAAGGAATTCCATCCTAAGTTTCTTGGACTCGGGCATAAAAGGCCTTGAAATTGGAAACCCTCATGCAGTTGAATCTACCTATCATAGCAGAATTTGAAGATTATAATGCATCGTTTACATTTTCCAATAGAAACTTTTGAGTAAATAAGAGTAAATATGACATAAGATAATATTAGGCCCAATTGTTTGCTTTAGATATTCAATTATATCTTGTTCTGGCTTCTTATGAAACATTCAAACTTCTGGGTCTTGGGAAATACAAAAAGGATCCTTGATGACAAAAACAACTGTTTTTTTTCTAATTTTGTTCACAATGGATGCTAAAATATCAAGTTAAACAGACGCAATTTTATTGAAAAAAATTCAAGATCTACTGGGAGACATGAAAATTGTATTGTGAATACAAATCTCTGGATAGTTAATAATTATGACAGACAAATGACATTCAATATCTAGCAAATGTTAGAGCCTCCCTCCATGAAATATTTTAGCAGAATGATTTTTCTATATCCTATTTATGAAAATGACTTTAATAAAGTCATAGGTAAGTAAGTACAACAGAATTATTAGAAAGCATGGGTATTATATTCACTAAGCCAGGAAGTCTGAGAGAACAGTTAACTTATGATAAATGATAATCATAAATTCAATAATCTATTGCTATTATAAGCAAAAACAACTTTATATTAATTAAAACAATCCCTCAATTTTAAATATGTGGATTAGTATAAATACACAGTTTCAACTTTCTAAATAACATTAAACTCACTTTCTCCTACTGTCCTGTGTATTTAATACATCTACTTCATATATGTGAAACCATATCAGATTTTTTCCCGTGACTCAGATTCATTTATCATATAACTGCATAATTGTTTCATATGGGCACAACTTATTTTATCGATTATCCAGAAATAAAAAAAACAACTATTGATATTAATGCAAAGTGGAATATTAGATCTCCATTTAAAGGAAGAAAAAGCACCACATAAGTAACTGCATAATTTATGACCCAATTTTGGGGGCCTTAAATATGATAATAATGAGCAATTTACTTTTCTGGTTTCCAAATTGTCAGGGATGGCTGAGATTTCTCTGATTATAATGGAGAGCTAGAGATGGCCTTTTCATTAGTATCTGTTCTCAGGCATCTATTACTCTTGCTACTCCTTCTATCCTGCAGATATGGTCTCTTCTTCCTTGCCCACTACCCTCACCTTCAACAATCACCCTAGTAGTCTCTGATAGCGTGATTTTAGAAGGTAAGCCTAGCTAAATTTTGAAAACAGAAAAATTGACTTATATGTTAATTATGTCATAAAGTTGGTAAGTCATGTCAATATGGTGGAAGAATCAGACAAGAAAACAACTGTCCAAAGGGGGCGTGCATGGTGGTGGGGTGGTAGGAAGAAAAATCACAGATTACCACTATGGTACACGCTCATCCAGAAGTGATCAATAAGGGCATCCACTTTGCAGCCTTACACCTAATACCCAGTACTCTCTCCAGGCAGGTCTCTTAATTAATGCTGCCTATAATTATATTTCAATTAATTTTAGTAAAACAATTCAAAACCACATCATTGCAACAATATCGTAAATGGACAGTTTAGTGATAGAAAGTTCCTGGGCATATAAAAATGAACTATAATATCATGGTACCAGAATGAGAAGAAAAGGGAAAGATTTTTAAAAATCCACAGCTTATAAAAGGTGGTTTTTCAAAACTTGTATTTTACAGTATTTTAAGTTCCATGTGTAAAAGAGTATGTAAGAAAATTGAAAGCAAATTGGGGCTAGGAAAAGCAAAACTTACTTTAATAAGTCAATGCCATATTGTAAGGAATGAGTTGAAATGATATTTCATTTATCTATACATTCATATATAGATATATGATATAATATAAATATATTTCATTATATATATATATGCTAATACTAAAATAGCAAAGACAAAAGTCCAATTTATTCGACCTCCCCTCAAAGTCACTCTACTAATTCCTGCTGAATGGAACAATACCTTTAGGAGAGATCATTGTTCAGCTATTACAAAACAGCCAGCAGCCTTTTCATGATCATACTGATGGGCAGTTTTGAAATTTTTGGTTAATTCTAAAGCAGGCAATGAACTGTTCTATGCTGTCATCAAAGATAAGAATATTCATATAAAATATGATGAAAAAGCACTGGTTTGTGTAGCTTGCTAACTTATATTCAAATAAAATACATAAGTTACATCTAAACGCTAAAAGGATTCAAATTGTCATCCTTCTCTTTGATTATTTCTTTCCTGGGAATTTGGGAAATATTTATGCTTTTCCATATCATGTAAAAAGTGAAAACAATAAGCTTAATAGAAATTTTTCTCTTACTCTAACTCAGATAGCATTTTGGATGTAGCCACTGAACTTCCTTTGGCTCAGAATCTTTTACAACAGTAAAATCCAACCGCTGGGCTAGACCCGGTCTGGAAACTAAATCATGTTTATTGTGCATGAATTTCTGAGAGGGATTTAAAGAAAATTAATTCTAAACATTTCAATCAATTAGATGTTGTCATCAAAATAATGTACTCATTTCAAACGATACTTCTGAGAATAATGTAGCTTTTCTTTATCTTTTTCTTTCTTCTTTTTTTTTAAATAATAACTATAAGTGCCATCACACTGAAAGGTCAGACTCAAAATTAGCCTGGCTTTTTTGTCTCTCTCCCTAATTTTCTTTATAAATAACACAATCAGAAGGTATAGACGTATTATAATTTCATCTTCATCAAGTTGTTACATATTACTAAGCTCTTTAGAAATGTATTTTGGTTTATCCCCCCTCATTAAGAGGATACGCACTAGTAAGCATTCTCCACTACCATGACATCATCATGTCTAGTACTAGAGCAAATCCTCAAGTATTTTGATTCAAATTTTTCCACAAGGCATTTTCCTATACTACCTCTTTTTCTATAAGTGTTACGTGTTCTGTCTTGGTGCAAATATAGTCACATTCACACAGATAACTAACTAGCAAAGTAAATTAGTAAGACTAGGGTTTTTTCATGCATAGAACTCATATGATTTAGCAAAGTTCTTTTTCCCATTATTTATCTGGAGTCTTTCTATATGTGCAATTCTGTACTTTACAGGGATCTCTACTTAAAACCATTCACAAATATTTTTGAACAATTAGTCATTTATAGATGCTGGATGGCCTCTAGCCCCCTAAACAACATCACTAATTTGGAGCATTGGTTTTGCTAACTTGGTCTATTTGGGGGGGCGGGGGTGAGAGGGGTGGGGAGGTACATGGTCCGAGAATCGAACTCAGGTCTCCCCCATGGCAGACGAGAATTCTACCACTGAACTATCTTTGCACCACCCAGTCTTTCTATATTTCTAATTGCAGACTTGAGAATTACTCTTAAAGGGAAACTGTATGGATAAAAGCTAGTCAGTTTCCCTGATATTGTTAAGCCTATGTTTTATCATGACAGTCAAAGAAGAGAAACAGTGACTGAGTGGTTGTAGTGTTGTAGTGCTGTGTAGAAATATCCACACAGCCCTATGGATATTTCTCATAAATTTTGAGACATTAACTATTTCTACTAATTTCTTCTTTAACCAAGAATATAACCTTGAGCACAACAATCATCTCTGCAAATGTGCTCCTTTGTGATTTCCCTTGCATCTGTAACAACCCCATGGCCTGATTCCTCTTCGTTCTGTTTCTCCCCCTTCCTCCCTTCATTCCCTTTCTCCTTCCTTTATTTCATTCTTACTTTTAATATATCCCTTTGTCTTATTCAGGTGAAATGTGAGTTTCCAGTCTCTGTAAAATATGACTTGAAACGAATCATACCATAGATTCTCTTAGTATGTTCATGAGTTCCAGGCAAGTATTCTTTATTCCTTATTCCTTAATAAAATCTGGAATACTAACAGAAAATGTAATCCTACATCACATAATCACATAAGGTAGTAAGGTAGAAATCATATAGGTCTGCATTTCTTATGTAGATCTGGGAAAGAAATAACCCAAACATGAATCAAGGAATCCTAAGGCTTACAAACAGATATGAGATCGTTTCCAAGATTTTCTAAGATTTCAACTTTAAATGTGTCCATTTCTTGGACTGAAAATTAAGAATATAAATAGGGAACAAATGACCTTGAATGAAGGACTAAGATCTGGAGTTAGGGAATTATAGGAACATAGAAAAAGGGCAGTTAGGAATAAAGAAAAGATTGAATTTCTTAAGCCAGCGTGTGCGTGTGTATACGTATGGGCATATACAGTGTATGTGCATGTGGATATTTACATATACATATATGTTATATACATTATCTATGTATCCACAGCATTTACAAAAAATTTCGGAAGATAATAGGGCCTATGCAAAAATTTGTTAAGTTAAACTGAATTTACCAAGGGTTTACAATGTGCTTAGTCACACCAAACATTCATGAATATACAGCATAGTTATAGACCTACCTGGAAGAAGTAAAGACACACTATTTATAGAAGCACGTTTAAATTTTACTTTTTATCTTGTTACTAATGTTTCATGTACAAATATAATTTCTTTCCTCACTACAGATTGTTCAATAGCATTGTTGCTGTTACTGAACAAATGGCTTTTAAAGTTTTTTGATGGTAACCCACAGTTAGAAATAAATTTTACATAGCACCCTAGTACATGCATACATATACACTTAATGTATACACACATAACTGAAAGAGAAGTTCAACCATACTTACTACTTGTGATGCACTCATTTTCTACTGAATTCTAGTCTACTATACTTCCTAAAAATTCTGGTGGTGAGCCAACGCATTGATTTCATGAACCACTAGTATGCTGTCACCTGCCATTTGAAAAACACAGCCATACCATACTGACAACAAATTCACGTGAAAAGAATCACGTGAGGAAAATCCAAAACCACGTCACTTCATGATTTTAATTCTACATCTAGCAGCTTTATAGCGAAGATTCAGTATATTTCCTTTGGGATGAAAAAATGCCAATATCTCCTAATTTGTTTTTCATGGTTTAAAATTTCCCGGTGCCTGCCCATGTAAAAAAAAAAAAAAAAAAAAAAAAAGTAAAGCACAGAGCACTTAATGCTTAATAGAAGATTCCACATCTTCTCACTTCTCACCCTTCTACATACAATTGAGAACAATAGTTTTCATCCTTATTCTTGACTTCATTAAACCCATCACTGATCTCCTTTAACCTATAAACAAAAACATTACCTATGGGGAATTCTTTACCAGCACAGTTATTTTTCTGCCACTGATTCACCATCATTAACAATCATAAAATTGTTCCTACACAATTAAATTTATAAGGTCCGCTATTCTTTGTAAAAATGTATTTCATCTCCTTTAACTCTGTAGAGTTTGGGAGAAAATACATTTTTTCCAGATTTTCCAAATTTGCTGAAATACACAGAAATGCCCATAACTCTTCTGGGCCATAAACATATTCCTTCTCAACCTACTTGATCTCTATCCTTTTGATGCTATCAATCATTCTAAGGTTTTTTGTTGTTTTTGCTGTTTGAGTCCTTGAGCAAGAAACAGCACTTTCAGCACAGTTTTCTCCTTAGTATGACACTTTTCTTCACTCTTTCAAGAATGTCCTCTGAAATGTGAATTGAGATGCATATGAGGCACAAACAGGATCCCATTTTCTATCCATCTTTGAAGGGTTCTCTTTTAGTTACACTTTAGAATTATTCTACCAAATGTTTCAAAGGCATAAGTAAAAATAATAACATCAGCTCCAACACAATGTTTTTCTCTATCTCTAATTCAGCCGCCACTCCACTTAACATTAGTGTCAGCTCTGACTCCCAAGCCAAATGTACTGAGTCAAATGATGAAAAAATGATTTCTCTCTCTTTATATTCCATTCTCTGCAAACTTCTATAACTACTGAAACAAAGCAGAATCCATATCCCATCTTGACAATGTTGCTTCTATATTGTACATTGCATTCAGGCTTAAATATTCCTTTCTTCTTTTTTTTTAATGTTTTCTCGATTAGTATTCCAAATCTTTTAAAACTAGGAATTCCTAGTTAGTCACTAGGAATATAATGAAAGTATTGCTTACCGTCTTCATTTCACAAATAGCCCCCGTTTAAAAAAGAAAAAAGATTCTGCACTGTTCATTCACTTTTATATCAAAATTTGTATTTACTTGTTTTATTTCCTACTCATAAAAGTATGTAAGCATATATATATACATATATCCATAAAATTCCAATTTCCCAGTGTTCATTAAATATGTTCTCCAACTAGGAATTCATGATAAGCATTTGATCATTTCCTCCTAAACTCAATCAAGTCACATTAAAAAAAAAAAAAAACTCTAACAAAGAAAATAAAATAGCAGCCAAATAAAAATTCATTGTTTAGTAAAGCAAACACACACACACACACACACACACACACACACACACTTCTGTTAAAAGATACAGAAATTAATGGTGGCAATTTGCTCAGTTTTCCTGGCATTTGACAATGCATGTTAAAGGAACCAGGAAAACTTGTTTGTCAGGTTTATCTATTTCCAAGTGAATAGAAGCTAGATCTTTGCCAAAATGGACTATTAAAACAAATACTCAGAAAACACTAGCCACAAAAAGTCCACTTGAGCTTTACTTTCTGAAAATCCTAGGTAATCTGGTGGTGTATAGAATTATCTGTAAAGATAATTGCCTCATTCTCTACTTTACCTTGAT
Source organism: Tamandua tetradactyla (assembly GCF_023851605.1). NCBI lineage: Eukaryota > Metazoa > Chordata > Mammalia > Pilosa > Myrmecophagidae > Tamandua > Tamandua tetradactyla. The sequence goes on along the minus strand of NC_135350.1, from coordinate 19,403,510 downwards.
GTCTTTAAAATAGTACCTAAAAATTGCATGGCGCCTTTTAACTTGCAAATAACATTAACCTACACACAATATTTAAATGTTATAAGGTAGGTTGACATTATTATCCTCATTTTATAGAAGGAGAACTAAGGTTCAGAGACATTATGAAGATGTGCCTGACATAGTCCAGCTAGTAAGTTGCTTGATACTAGTAGCTCTAGTTTCTGGTAATTTCTGCTTTAAGATGTATATATGTCCGGTTCATATATAATTTTTAATTATAAAAGAAATGAAAATCTGAGAAACTAGTAGTATTTTGGTTTTTGAATATATGAAAAAATGACATTTTGTTTATGTCAACAAAATATACACCCTTAATGTGAGTTATTTGAAAAAGTAATTGTTGCTTTGCCACTTTCTTTTGAGTATGAAATGTAACGAAATAGATGGGTTATATATTTAAAAATAGAAAAAAATTCAATAGGCTAGATCTCATACCTGGCTATGGATTCTTATTCCCTTAAAATAAATTAAGAGAAAACCCAGAAGTTTCACAGAGGAAAATATATTTCTCGTAATGTTTTAGAGTACAAGTTAACAAGCCTGCTGGGATCCTTTTTAGCCCCTGCAGAGCTAAGTCTTCAACATTATTAAATGGCTGTCGCATCTGAAGTATGGTGCAACATAACTCAATAAACAACAGAAAACATATGATGCTGAATGGGAGGAGGCTTTTTGATTACTTGCAGAATAATTTAACTTCAGATCAAGTGTTTGCATGTGATGACACAAGAAATGACTAAAGAGTAAAATCACCAATGTGCCCCTCCCCCAATATTTTGAAACTCCTAAAAATATTAGCAGAATTCTAGTTAAGTATGTTAAAGAATGGGTAGAAACACTGAAGCACAAATACAGGAACATGATTATGCATACACAAAATGCTCAGTCATTACAAAAAATATGCTTTTTTGATAACAAGTTTTTGTTAAAAATGGTGTTTTCTAAACTGCTCTACTTCCCAAACCAAGATCATCTGACATTTTAATCTGTAACTGAAAATCACACTACTTATAAAAAATTAAAGATTTTACCATGTGTTTTGGGATCATTTGCTGTTTTAAAACTAATCTAGGAAAAGAAAAGGGGGGGAAACTACAGAATAAGGTTTTCTCCAATTTGTATCTTTATATTGCTCTTTAAATAAATCTTTAAACTATTAATTTAACTAGTTATTTCTATAATGTAAACACAAAAGCTTTTTAAATGTATTCTATGCAAGATGAGTAACAATAAATGTAAGAAACTGAATCATATCCACTCAAGAAATTTTTTGAATTGTAGGACATTTTGTAAAGCTTTTTCAAAGCAAAACAAAAGAGTAAAATTCAGATTTAGATAATCTGACCAGCTGAGGTTGAACAATAAATCTTAAGAGCACCAATAGTCTAGAAGACATTTTAAAAACAAGCTCTCAACCTATTCTTGAGAAATATTTTAAGTTTTATGTTTCACTTTTTTATTCAAAAAGAGTGCACCACTCAGTGTTCCCAGTATCAGTCAATAGAGATTTTTATTTAGTGTGGAACCTTGTAAACAATATTCTAACTAGAGCAAATATTGACGAAATACTCATCTTTTCAATTTTAGTCTTATAGACTATTTTATTAAGTTGTTCTGTATTTATCAATCTCTAAGTCTGAGTAGGCAAAACTTGTATCCATTCATTCTACCCATTCATTGGGAAAAGTACATGGTGGAGACCAATTGAATCATGCACTAATACCTCAGTAGTCATTTCATTAAAAAGTTTTAAAATCAAGTATCTTTTATTTCCTTCATCACTGGATGCTTGTCCATTCTTATTTTAAGAATCCCAATATTTTGTATATGATTAAATTGTAGCCTAAAGTTTTCTGATATTTTTTTTTTTCTGGTTTAGTTTTCTGGCTGTTTATTTCTAATTTGTTTGATGATGGCTGAATTTCAAACAATATTGTGGTGGCATAATTTACGAAAGGATTTTAACTGCTTTTGTATTACTATTCCTAATTGCCATATAAAAGGTTGCTGAGCATTTTCAGGACACTTGAATGGGGGAGGATATTCTTTTCACTGAGAAATTATTAAAAATATATGCTTCTTTTTAAGACAATTATGACTTCTTTGTAATAAAACTAGTGACATAAAGAGAAACTCACTGCACTTGTAATACAATTTGATGCCTTGTCCATAAATTTGTTTTGTGACTTCATTCGACGCTAGCCTATTCTGTGCTTTTTTTCTCATCATTTATGAAAAACAGGGTGTTTTTTCCCTTTATTATTGCCATAGTATATCTCACTGCTAAATTATTGTAGCTGCTTACTTTTATTGAAAAATCCCCACTTTCCCATTTATAGACAATTATATATTCCACTTTTTAATTGAAGCAAAAATTAATATTTTTATACTGGCATGTTTTAGATTCTCAAAAATGAAAACAGAAATTTCATTTCTAAATATGACATAAAATGACAAATTGATAGATGCTTAGATTTAAGGCATGAAATAATGATATCTTATTCATAAATGTTAAAAAAAAAGTGACCAAACTTCAAAACTTATGGCCTGTTCAATGATTGACTGATTTAATATATAAACACTTGAGTATAAGTGACACACATTTTATGTGTGTGGCGTACACTTGAATCTCTTTAGAAGTCAGGTGTCATATCCCTGCACAAATTGTAAAGAGTGCTCTGTCCAGAATTTTACAAAATCCCAATTTGTGTGGTTAGGGCCCTAGAACTCAAAAGTACATATACTAAATATTTTCTCTTTGCCCCTAAAACACGCTTATGAATCAGGTTGTTAAGCCTGGGACAATATCTAGATGTTTTCCACCAAACTTCTTAGAAACGAAAACTCACTTGTGGGAAAAGAAACTGTTGCCTGTATGTTCAGAAAATAATTTTCAAAGAGAAAAAAGAAATGAAATAAAAGAAAAACAACCGAGAATGGAATCATCCTTTTTCCTGATTTTCCAGTTTCTCAATCTCTGCACTCAAACATGTTCCTTTCAAATCCAATCCCTCCTCCAGTTAACTGAAAGCTTTGGTGGAGATGGTGTGTAACTTGTAGCAAAGAGAGCAAAGAGTGGGGGCAGGGAAACCTCCTGAGGCACTGCTTACTAATGTAATTCCATAAATCAACTAATGGGAGAGAAACCAGATCTGTGTGGTCTCTAATGCTGTCCCACAGAGATCAATCACGTCACCTGAACAATGTTCAGGGACTAAGAGACTGGGGTTGCCCACAGGACAGTTTTATCCCTTGAGCCATATCAGATTGGGATCTTTTAAAACTTAGATCTTAGTTTCAGAAATGTAACTGCTGTGAATACATAAACTGAATGATTATCTTTGCAAGGGCAAAGTGTTATCTTACATTATCATAAAGATCTCCTTGTACTCACATGCCCTTAAACTATCCAGGAACTTAATACTGATCATTTAGAATACAAGATTTTGAAATAAATTTTGTAATGAAGGGGCACTCAACATTTTCAGCAACAATTTTGAATAATTAATTGCTATTTTAATACAATAATTGACTAAATGAACAGTACATATATCCAAATATGTAGTGTACAATATTATAGACAAGCTAAATTTGTTTTATGTGCATTATCATATGGAATATTATGAAGGAATCAATGATTTTATAAACAGATACCTAGGTCATTAAGATATTCTTAAAGTGAGACTAATCAGAAAAATCTGGAGATAATTAAAGGACTTTTAAAAGGAATGCTAGAGGGGAAGCTTTAAAAAAATGCAGGCAAGAAGCCCAACACATCCATGTGAGTCTGTCTTAATTTCAGTTTACACACCCTGAAAATTTGATTACGTTTCCAGTCTTTGGGACGCGAACAAGTCAAAGAGAAGAAAGTCACATAAGATTTCAAGTAATACATAAGAATGTACCAAATAATAATGATCTAGATGTTAACTGGTTTCCATAATTTAAGGTTGACAAATATTAGCTACTTAACTTACACCCGGAATCCACAGGCAACAGCCATGATAAATCTCTTATTCAGGGAGTCCAACCAAACTCAAAACACCTCATCAGATGACAACTCACAGAAACCAAATTAGAGAAGGAAACCAGGTCTTCTGGGTTACTTTTCACCTACCCACCATTCCAGCTTTAGTTCAGTCCTGCACATTCTATCACTCTGACATGTGTCCAGCTGGTTTCCTGCAGCCATAACTGTGTGGTTACACCTGTGCTTAAAGCAATCATGCTGTCATTGCCTTTTTTTAATGACTTAGAGAGAAACTCGGTCAATTTCAAAACTTTGCCTTTCTTTCTGCCAGACAGTATTTCACTAATAATCTTAGCTTTGAATCACAACTCATTCTCTGGTAGGATGAGGTCTGCAGTTAGGAGAACATGTTCAAGGAGAAATTTGCTTCCCCTCCAATCTACGTCCCACCTTCTGTGGATCAACATAACTTTTGTGCATGTAAGCTTTTATAAAGAAGATAAGATAGTACTGAGGGACTTTTATAATCAGAATGCCTAAGGAATTTAAGCATGACAATATAGTAACTAAAGTAGAAAACCTGATGACACATCAAGCTCCTCTAGAATGTTTATTAAACACATCAGAATTATTCAGTGGTCTTTACCCATTACGTACTCTAAACTGGGACAAAGGCAGTGCCATGGATCTAACTAAAGACAAGGCCTAATGGCAACAACAATTCTATAATTCGAGATACTAAATTTCAAGAGAAAAACTAAAAGCCATGCACTGCTTATCAATTATACATTAATGGGAAATTTTAGTATTAACTCTTTTAATCTCCCACAGGCCTTAGAGAGGTAGAGAAATTACAATAAATTAATCCAGAAAAGAGAATTCAGAAACTAAACACAATTTTTTTGCACCTAAAAAAATACATGGAGCTGAATTTGTTTTAGTTGCTATTATCTTTGTTTAAACAGAGTTGCCAAAGGAAATGGAATAAACGACCATGGCGTACAGTCAAACTTTCAACAAAGAAATGTTTTCTCTTAAAGAGGAATAAATTCAGTATTTTAATGGAACTGACTCCAATCGATAATGGTATCAATATAACACTGTTTTTTTAGAAACCCACAGTGCTATTTGCTCTGATTTTGTATTAATAAAACTTTTTTAAACAATCAAATCTATATTTCCTTTGTGTCCAAAGATCTTTAACCCTTCTATTTTTATCATTTTAAAACTCACTTGCCAGGCCTGGAGAAAACTCTTCCAAGTAGTGTTCACAATTTTCAAAAGAATGTGCAGGTACCCTTCTGGTTATAACTTGTGAGAGCAACTCCTCATCCTACAATGGAGCCCACAAAATGCTCCCAAATGGTAAATCCACCACTACAGTCTCATGTATAGTTGAACATCTAATATTCTACTCCAAATTTTTGCATATCCACATTTCTTTGCTTAACATACCATCAAAACCATTTTACCTGTGATTTTCCATTTTTCCCTTTTTGTTTTGATCAGGACACGATATAAAAATTGTCACCAAACACATCAATACTTGTACTTAACATAATTAAAAACCTAATCCAACAGTCACTTTAGTGATATTCTGCATGTTTTCTGTTCTAAGGATATATAGGAAAAAATAAATTATTATGGAAACTATTATTATACGGTATCAACCAAACTGTGCTTGATGTACAAAACATTTCGACAACGCACAAAATGGTTACTTTGTCAAATGCAGAGCCCAAAAAATATATATATTTTTGGTCACTGTGTTTTAGGTTTCATTCATCTTAAAACTGTAACTTTTTAAACAAAATTACCATCACTTGTCCTGAAATTACTAATTGTATCATTTTATTCTAAACTGCATCTCCTTTAAACTGCAGATGACCTTTGGTTTTCTAAAAAAATATCAGGTATGCAGAAAATAAAAAGGGGAAACATTTTGTCATGGTGAGGAGAAAAAAATATTTTAGAAGGGATTTAAAAATCCCCCTTTGTATCCAGGTATTTCAACTTCAATTATTCTCTACTGCACTCTATTTTCAAATGGGAACACAGGCCTGTGTGCCACGACTGTGTCTTCAGTTAAAATTGATCCAACATGTCGCCCTTGCCCATAAAAATGTATAGGATGTGTTATGTCCAATCTCTAGGGGTCATCCTTTTTTTTTTTTTTTTTAATAAAAGGGGAGGGCATTTTAATTCACTAAGGAAAAATTTCGACCATATCGTATGTGAAACTTCTGATTTTTCAAACCGATAACATTAATTTTTTTCCCCAGAGGTAATGAAGGCGGGGTGCCCTCCCCATCTGGAGGGTTATTTCGCCTGAGGTGCACCTGGGAAGGGAGACGGAGAGGCCATGCCCTCCGCATTCCTCCTACAACTGTATGTTACAACCTGAATGAAGCTTCAGCAAAGGGGTACTGCACCTTGAAGCTAGACAAGAAGCCCTGAAGGGGAGAGGAGGAAGGAGTGAGGAGGGAAGGGGGGAGACTGGGAAACAAGAAATCATCTCCTCTGACCTCTAGCGAAGTGCCAGGTTTTTTCTTTAGCTCTTCACATTTTCTAAATTTGCAGATCTGGTGTCCCGTTTTGCGGTTCCTGCAACTGCTGCAGACGCCACAGTTGATGAGCCTCTTGCAGGGCACGCAGACCCCACACCTTTTCCTCTTCTTCTTGGCTGGGTTGGCTCCGCCAGCTCCCCCTGAGGAGGACGAGGAGGAGGAGGAATGATTCTGCGGGCAGTCTGCCAGATTGGCAATTTGAAACGCACTGTCTGTGACGGCTGCTGAGGCTGCTGCGGGGGAGTGAAGGGCTGTCATGACGATGACCCCTGGAGGTAATGAGATGCCCCCTAAAGCCGGGATAGCGGAAAAAGTCCCCACGCGCTCGGGGAGATTCATTATCTCTGCTTCAGCAGCGCCGCATTTGAGCTTGTTCATGCATTCCCCCGCCAAAGGTCTGCAGTGTTCAGGGGATAAGGTGGAGAGGAAATTAGTATTTGCCATTTGCAACGACGGCTCTGGCGGGCAGCCAGCTTTCCCCAGCCTCTGGGAGTCGTTTCGGTGGTGCATGCTGGTCCTGCTGCCGCCGCCGCCACCGCCGCCGGCGGGGAGGATCGCCGAGGAGGAGGCGGAGGAGGAGGCGGCGGCGGAGGAGGATTTCCTGCCGCCCCCGCCGCCCCCGCCACCCCCGCCGCCCCCGCCCCCGCCGCCGCCTCCGCCGCCGCCCCCGCCCCCGCCGCTGCCCCAGAGCATGGCGGTGGCGGCGGCGGCGGTGGCCGCGTTGTCGCAGTTCCAGGGGGACATGCCGATGCGCGCGGCGGCCGCGGCGGCGGCGGCGCTGCTAGGGAAGATGGGGGTGGTGATGCGCGCGATCTTGGCCGCCTGCGGGAAGGCGCCCCCGTTGGTCTTGTAGAAGGAAGTGGCAAAGGAGCGGTAGCGCTCCATCTCCGAGTTGTAATCCACAAGGCTGTTCAGGGCCCCCTCGGGCAGGTGGCTTTCCTTGGGCAAGCCCGGGGCCTCCGGGCTTGGCCCCGGCTCCACGCAGACATTGGTGTTCATGGTGCAGGGGGGAAAGAAGGGGTGCAGGGTGGAAGTGGGGACCGTCTGGTCCGACACCTGGGTGGGAAAGGGGGAAAGGTGGGAGGGAGGGAAAGGGGTGATGGTGGTGTTCGGGTGGGGGCCGAGGCGGGAGGGGAAAGTGGGTCTGGGTGGGGGGAGCAAGGTGAGGGCTGCTTTATTCCTCTCTGGGGCGCATTTCCACAGACGGTGAATTTCTAGGCAGCGTCTTCCTTTGCATTATCCTCCAACTGTTACAACTAAAATAAAGAAAGTCATTCCAACGAGCTGCACGAGGAAAAAGATTAAAAATAAACAGCCTCCCTCACAACCCCACCGCAGACACCGAAAGCTCCCACATCCATCCCGTCGGTCGTTTGCATAACAATCATCAAGACGTGACCCCCCCCACTCCATTCCCATCCCCCCTCCCAATCCCAGCTCCCTCCCTCCCCACAGCACACCACAGCTCCTCCCACCCCCCCATTCTTATAACCCTCCTGAGAAAATGTATTAATAGTCAGGATACCCAGGGAAAGAGGGAAGACGGGGGTGACAAATGCCGAGGGAAAAGGGCAATTGGAGTGCTAAAGACATGCAAATCAGGGGTGGGAGGGCCGTACTACCTATAAGCAGAGGGCATTTAAACATTATGAAATGTGTGAACAAGTGCTGCCTGGGCATGCAAATGCTGTAAAGTAGAAAACAGCAATGGCCCTATGAAGAAAATGAACAGGAAATTAGCAAATGAAGTACTGAGAAAGTCTACAATACATCCGAGTATAAACTGTAAGCAAACACAATACAGCTGAGAGCTGAGAGACTGCCCACATACAATCTGAACTAAAGAGGCAAGGAAAAAAGAACTACCAGCTGCCACAGTGTCCTTCTGTGTCTGCGGTCATTAGTTTGAATCCCAGCACAGCTGGCTCTGTTAGGGTCTTAATTCAATGGACCAAGGACAGGTCTCAATTGTACAAGCCATTTGGTGGTGGGGCTTGGTGGGGCTAAGAGGATGGTGTTCTACTTGTTTAAAAGAAAGAAAGAAAGACAGACTAGATAAAAGTAACAAAAATAATAATACAAGCAATGTCACAGGTTTTCAACCAAGTGCCTGCAGTCTCAAAGAATATCCCCAATCTTTCCTAATGGAGATTCCTGACTATTCAAGACAAGAGGAAAGCATGGGACTTTAAGGAGCTCCTACAGTCATTGATTTGTACATTGAGTAAAAGGGGGTGAAAATCCCTTAAGGTGTTGTTTACCTAAAGAAATTACCATTAAAAGGATTTTTTTTTCTTTTGCTCCTTTCATAAGAAGGGTATAGTGTTAACTGGGTATTTGCATTCATCTCATTTCTTACAGGCCATTATGCTTTAGAAAGAGATTTTTAGTTGTTTATTTTCGAGGGAGAGGTATTCACAGCCTTTTAAGAAATAAAGCAAAGACATAAAGTGTATATTGACCGAAAAAAAAACCCTAGTTTCTTTGTTTCCAGATTATTTTGCCAGAATATCTTTTTGTGACATCTTTTGAAGCTCACATACTGGTCTAGAATGTGGAGTTCAGGGATTTCTAAATAAGGGCCCAGTTGCCTCAGTCTCAAATATTCAGAGTTCAAAATGGATATCAATTGTAGTAATTATGCTTATAATTAGATTAATGAGCCATTTATGCCCAAGCTCCAAGTGCAAAAACTTCAATTTCTACTGATGAGGTGTCCTAAAAAAGAGGGGTTTATGTAAACAAATCCCTATTAGGCAAAGTAAATCAAGATAAGGAACCTCACCCCAGGCTGGATTAGAAGCTAGCAGGCATCTTTCAATCACAGCAAGTCCCTAATCTCTGGAACCACCTCTGTGGTTTTGCATTAGGAAAAACTGCTCCCTTCGGAGGTCTGATGGCAATACAAAGGGTGCCCCAAAATGCTCCTGGCTAAATATTCTTGATGTTTGGAAAGGGAGTGGGGAAAGGCACAGCAAGAATATGCATATAGCTTCAGTTTCTGCGAATCACTTTGTAACTGCAAGAGCATAATAACTGCTACTCAGTAAAACTAGTTATATCAACCATGCATTACATATCATCACATTGAGTGGAGGGAAATTTTTCAAAATTTTAGTCTTCTGACCTTGTTCCAAACGAAGAAATAATTTAATGTCCCTTTTTTAGAGTATTAGAGTGGTATTTCCAAACAGAAGCTTTCCTTGCTTTTCTTACTGCCATAACCTCCCCTCTTCCTCCCTCAAGGTTTAATGCCACCAGAAACTGTAGGAAATGATTGTGCCCAGTCTCCAGGTCATTATTGTTTAATCAATGCATCTCTGGAGCATGAAAAAGGTACCTAAGTCAAAGCTATTGTTTGGATTTTCTTTAAAAGACAAAATAAAAAACACAAATAACTATAGACCTAGACCAAAGCCAAATTAGACACCCATACTTCATGATCCTGTCTTACCTTTAAACAATGTGACTGAACATGCCTAATATTGTATGTCTGGTCTATCAGAGACATAGAGATCAAAGGTCATATTTAACATTCAGGAGGAGGGGCGGGTGCAGATTAATTAATAAATTAATACAGCAACGCCTTTTATTGCTGGAGCCCAGCATTAATAATCTACTTTTACAACCCCAAAGGACAGCAAACATTTAAGAAAAAAAAAGCCAGAGAAAGAGAAAGAACAATCACTTACCAGTCTCTTTTTATTTGGGGAGCCTTAGAATTTGCAGACGCTGCCAGTCTGCCTTTAATTAGTTGCACATCACCCCCTAACACAAAGAAACACAAATCCAGATGTGTCTTGGCAGCTCCCAATTACAACTTTAATACTTGTAAACAAACTGTTGGGGGGGGGATAAATAAATATGCGGATCAAAAAAAAATACCTGTAAATGGCTTTTTTTTTTCTTGTTGCAGAGAGGAGGAGGAGATGGTGTTAGTGGTGGGGGTGGAAGGAGGAGGAGGTGGGGGGAGAGGAAAGAGCCGAGTGTGAGTGTATGTGTGAGAGCGCGGGGCTGTTCTCGGTGGTCTCTCCTCTCCCAGCGCGTTGCTCTCCGTCCGTCTCCAGTCGCTGTGTGCGAGGGAGGGAGGGAGCCGGGGAGTCTCTCCCTCTCTCTCTCCCTCTCTCTCACCCTCCCCCCCCCTCTCTCTGTTTGTGTGTGTGCGAGTGTGTGGTTGCTGGGGGAGGGGAGAGAGAGAAAGGCTAGGGAGGAGGTGTGGAGGCTGGGGGCGGGGGCGGGGGCGAGGGGGGGTGATTGGCGCGGAGGTGAGGAGGACGCAGGGACGTGGACACCTACTGATGATTGGCTGCAAATTACACCGGGAACAAGAGGCGCACGCGGGCCAGCGCTCCTCTTCACAAATCCTCTCCTCCGTAGAGGAGCCACGTTTCCCTGCTCGCCTGCGGATCACCCTCCCTCCTCGCGCCCGGCTCTCCGACTCTGCCGCCCAGCACAGAGGGCTGTTGATTATTTTCTTTTGCTCTCCGAGATAATTGTTTGGAAGGGATGGAAAGAGGGCGTTTCCGTCACTCTCTCTGCGTGCGGGATGTGTGTGCGTGTGTGTGTGTGTAAATAAACTTGTCTGGGTTTCTGGCTGGGTTGAGAAGAGCAATACAGGAAACAGAGAAAAGGTCGTGTTTGAAGAATGATCTTAGTTTACACCCTACTTCATGCCTTTTAAATAATTTTCCTGGTATGTCCAGAAAGACTTTAAAAAAAATCATTATCACTGAGATCCTTAGAGGAAGGAGAAATGGATTGGTGTTTTCTGGTTGTTTAGACCCTTTAAACATTAGTAATCCAGAAAGTAAGAAATTGGTGACGCTTGACCAACCTGTCTCTCTCTCTCTCTCTCTCTCTCTCTCTCTCTCTCTCTCTCTCTCTCACACACACACACACACACACACACACACACACACACACACACACTTCATCATGCAGCCTTCCTCCCTCTTTTACTATTCCATCTGGTAGTTCTAAGGATTGAATCCGATTTTTAACTTACTGCTCTATTTTTATTTCCAAACTTTATTTCAAACAAAACTACTTTTATATCTAACTTACTTTATTTTCAAAGATATGTTATATTATGATTCAAAGACGTTATAAATGTGTATATGATTAATATTTCGCATATTGTTTGTGAAAAATTTGTTTAATAATTGAAAGATAAATCTTTCTTACACAGGGCAAGTGTAAATAAGGCACTCATAAATGCACCCATGAATTAACCTTTTCACTGCTGCCTTCAAGAAAATGAGAGATTCCTGGTTACCAGCTATCCTACTGAAGCAAAGTATTTTGCAGTAGAAAGAGCTATGAAATAAGATATAAAACTATGACTCCTTTGATTAGTTTCAGAGATACACAGTTTCAGAGAAGAAGCAAAGGGATCATAAAAAGTTGTTTCCTTTGTAATAATAAAATGCTTAAAAGACATTGTAAACCATATTTATTTGAATTTTCAAAAGATTCTTCTTGGCCATATCAAGATTTCGCCAATTACAAGCGGATAGATGGTGTGTGCAGAATGAAGGTGCAGTTTCAATAATGGGCAACAGCAAATGTTCTGAGACTCATTAAGTAATGTGCATGCCATAGAATAAGTTTGGTTTTAAATTCAATCAAACTGGTTATTTGTAAATAAAGACAAAATAACTGGATAATTAATAATTATTTAAGTTAATTGATACATTTTTATACTTTATGCTAATGGTTTGTAAAAGCAAGGAGAGAGATTTTTCCATTTAATGCTCTTCTGAACTGAGCACCATAGGAAATTTATCAGTAAACTGTAGTCGCTTTTTATTGTGTGAAAAAATGGAAAGATGATAGCTTCTTTAACATCTACTTAAACTATTTAAAGTATCACTCCAATGATAGAAGTTTTTGAAGAGTTATTTTTTTAAAGTCAGTGGAGTAGAGACATCATGCTTTCTCATATTCAGTTTGCTTTCTTTTTATGAGATTCTTTAAGCTCATTTTCAAAATGAAACCATTAACAAATGGGAAAGAATAAACTCTTAATGCCAAAGAATTTTATTCTTTAGCTTATAAAGAAAAAACACACACCAGTCAATCTGAATTAATAATAAGTTATAGCTGCTATTAATGGTCCAGCACTGTCAGACACTGTACTAAATAATTTTCTGAAACTTCATTTTGTCCTTGCAATAACCCTATGTGTGAATTATCATTTTATTTCCATTTTTACAAATGAAGAAATTGAGACTTAGGGTAATCAGATAGCCTTTATTAGGTCACAAAGTTAGTTTGTAACAGGCCTGTCTATCTCCAAAGCCGTATGCTTCTAGCCTCTACTGTATGTCAATATCAATATTAATTTTCATATCATACAGCATTAAATATAGCTTTGTTAAGACACCAGCCTGAAAGAACAGCACTTGCCTTTTCTATCCTCCCTGGATACTAGATTCTTCCCTTTAGTTGTGATTGTGCATTCTTCATTAATATGACATTAACTCAAACTTATAGATAGATACAACAAATTATAAACAATGTATTGCAAACTCAGATATGATATCCATTTACTTCTAACTAGGAAACGGATTATAACTGTTGCCAAATATGGTACGGGAAAAGCTCTCTTTTCTAGTCTAGCTTGTGTCCTTTACCCTTTTATACTAGTTTTGGCACTTGCATTTCCATCATGTCTCATACTATTCTACATCTTATGTTGTCTCTTCCAGGATGATGTTTCTGGGTTTTTATAACAATTGCAGAGAACATTTAGTCCTCTGTTAACTTGTTTAGGGTCCATAGTTCTATGAATTACTAAAACTTAAGGTTTTTCCTTCTGCAAGATATCTGCTACAGGTTCCAATGACCAGAGAGTGGCTTTGTGCCTTTATCCTGCATTATGATCTGAAGCAGGAGTCAGAGGCTTCATAGAGCTCACTGTGGGAAAATAAAAAATTCCAAACTTGAGTATCAGCTGAAGTGTCTCCTACTCTGTAGAAATGTTGTGTTGTGCTTTCAAATATCTTTAAATTGCTGTTTTCCATCATAATCATCACTTTCATCTTTAATAGCCTAGAACTTCTAAAAATTAATAAATGGACCTCAAATTTATCAACTAAAAAACAATTGAGGTATATTTTTGTTCAAATGCCAATACTAGGTAGCAACTTCAGGTCAGAGGACAGTCGTCCTCTGAAAGTCATGAACCCAGTTTCTTTCCATTTGGGAGCTTTGCCATCCACAGGAACTGTTTATGAATTCTATCAAGACAGTAGAAGGGCAAGTAGGAAGGTATTGATCTTGAAGTGGCACACAGCACTGCAGCTCACATGCAGTTGTTAAAGAATAGTCACACATCACACCTAGCTGCAAAGATTTCTGGGTAGTCAGTTCTTAGAAGGAACTCTAGGACTCTGGATTAGAGAAGTAATTTTGCTGGACAACTCTAAGTCTCCCTCACAAAGTAACACTGGCAGGAGAATAACCTGCTAGAGAAGATTAAGTAGAACACATAGCCTTAAATTTGATCTTGAGATTTCTCTTCCCCTGGAAGCTCTTGTTCTTGATTACCACCCTTAGGGATTACCACTAAGAGCAGTCTTAATGTCTTTGGGGAAAGTTTGGCAACTGTGAACAAATTATGCTGCCTTAAATACCTGTGTGAAAGTCAAGGCAGATTTAGAATATTCCGACAAGAATTTACTAAAGAATAGAGACAGCAAAAGTGAAATAAGCAGAGGAAAACCATAAATCTAAAATAAACTGACTTACAGATAAACCTTAGGCACTGGTAACTTGTCTCCTGGTGTTCTCAAAATCCAGAGATAATCTTTAATTGACCACCTCCCCAACAAGGTGTTTCCGATTTAATATCACAAGAATACCAAACATCCAGGTCAAGAGAGGTACTTATTCTTACCTGACATCCTAGAATGTTTCTTCCCAATTCCTGTTTATAGGACTTCTTTATTTAGTAATTTACCCTATACAAATGCAACACAACAATCACACCTTTTATGTAAGGAATTTGCAATAAAATAAATAAGGTATAATTTCTTTAATCCTTCTTCAACTGTAGCTGCTTGGGATTTTTATTTATCTTGAGATCCTTGACATCTGGGATTGTACCTTTTTCAACTTTTATTCCCTATCTAATAAAACACATGACAAGTTCCTAACATTTCAGTGTCATACACATGGAAAGAAAAGAGCATAAGCAAAACATGGTTGCAAGTACTCCATTGTCTATAGGACAAATATGCAAAATCCATAAAATTGCTTTTAAAGTCCTTCTCTCATTCGCTCCAACTTTTGAATCAAATCTATTATTCTCTCCATGAACTTGCTATTCCATAAGATTCAGTTCTCTCAGAAAGCATTGTTCCCTTCACCACTACCAGAAACAAAAATTAACTTTTTTAATTAATAAAGATCCATAAGCTAATATGAAGTTACTGTTATTTACATAAAAGAGATTTTTTGCTTAAAATGAAGTATATTATAATGAAATGATATTTTAAATTCTTTAGGTGAACATTCTTTTAAGGATCATTTCAGGTGTTTTCTTGGTGGCTCAACAACAGGGATTTGATGATATTATATCTTGAAATCAATATTCTGCACACCTGTTATTTTCTTTCACTTCTAATTAAATATCGATACATCATTACTGCAATGCTGACCTTCATATTCAAAGCTGGTACTCTTAATCTGCCAACAGTAGGTCATGCGTTTTGAGCTGTTTTCAGCAATAAAATATTTGCTTCAAGCTATCTACAGTCTCTTACCTTGTCTTTCTTATGACTAACAGGATGTATTTATGGAATGGTTGGCCACGGTTAGGGATAAAATCTGTGACTATGGTGGGTAATGAAAATAATGGGTTCATAGGGTTAAACCCATTACCTTGGCCTCATTAGCACTAAGTGAACTAAATGCACACAATCACCTATTTTTACATACAGTTTGGACACTGAAAAGATAGGTACCAGATACCACCTTAATTTTCAGAAATGTTTTTAGTCAGATCAAATTGCTCTGGGTCCATTCTTACTTATTCATGGCATTCTTTCTCGTCATGTAAATTCTCATTTCTGTAAAACTATATCTTTGGTACTCCATGCAGGATAATGGGAGCTGCCCTCCAAACACAGAAAACCATACAACTTAAATAACAGTAGGCTAGAAAAAGAAGTTCCAGAAGAACACTTCCTTCATAGGCTCCCTAACTCAGCTTAATTTTGATTAGGTATAGGCTTCCTTATCCTTTTCTGTAGATATTTGGTACTCTTTATTCATTGGTTTATTAGAAAATCCAAGCAATAGCACTCCAAATTTTTCAAAGCATTTACTTTTGAAAGAAACAGTGGATCATTTTTGCTACAAAATACAAAGTCAAATTAAATAGCGTATCAATACTAAAATCTCTAAACACAAATTTGCAGTGTAGGTCCCAAATTGCTTTTGACAGTATGCAAGGAAATCAACACTGGCTTTGTCCCCCCCAGGAAACTAGACATGAAACTACCCACGTGCTTTCTGTAATATGTGTCCCTTAAAGCATATAGGTAATGGTAAGATATTAGGAAGTTTGGAAATCTTGTGGTGAGATTGGCAATTATGAGTTGGCCAGAAAACACTTCATGTAGTTTGGTGACAAAGGCTCAGTGTCACATCAGTCCACGCTCCCAAGACAGCAGTCCAGCATGAAGCAATATTGGTTACTTCCACTTTCAGTCATTCTCTCTACACACAAGTCTTATCTGACTTATCTGACAGGATTTACACAACACTGTAACAGTGTCCCCTCTATCAACCGCTTCCTTCATTCTCAGTTAAAATCCAAAGCCCAATAGCATAAATAGCCCATGTTCGCCTCAAAGGGAAGAAGTAAACCTTTTGTTTAAAATGAGGTGTATATGCAGAAACTGGACAGTTTGTAAAAAAGGCTTCTTAATTTCCAAATTATCAGACAAGACTTGCCAAATTATTTAAAACACCCACACATAAAAACCTCCAAATTTTTTTAATAATGAAGTCATTTATAAAATTCACCTCTTAAGAGATAAAAAAAATTAGACTTATAAAAGCCATATTTGTAAAGCTTTGAAATAAAATTATTTAAACTGTTTTCTATTAAATAATGTTCATTTAAATCATAATTTTGGAATTTGCAGTTTTTGAGTACAATAAAGAAATGTTTCATAAAATGCATGTAATTTTGTTTATTTTTCCTTCTGAACTTGAGATTTCGACATTCAGTGTAACTTGGATTACCCATTTGCGAAACCACAGGTCTCTAGATATTAGTCTCAATATTTTATTTCAAATTAAAACCATTCCTTATGCTTGACTTTCTAAAAATATATATTTCTATTGTTAGTTATCTTCAATTAATCATTTTTAAATAATAGATATTTTTCTTTTTGAGAGAATTCAAGATATATCCCTGAGTTGTTAACATTCAAGCCAGAAAGGGTTTTGTGTTTTTTTTTTTTTCTGAGTGCTGACCTTTGTTATGCCGTAGTTATAGCAACAAGAAGAGTTCCTTCTGTCTGTCTGTTGTGTTCTCTTTCCAAACTAATGACTGTCTTTTCTATCCTGTTGTGTAGTATAGAGAATGCTTTACGTGCGTTGATTTCTTGATTTACTGATGCATTTATCTAAACTGGCAATTTAAATGGAAATGTTTAAATAAATGCAATTAATGGAAATGGAATTTGCATATTATATATGTTATTTATGCAACGTAGATTGTTCATTTAGATATTGTTCTGTATTGTCTTTAAGCTTCCTTAATCAACTTGCAGTTTAACTTCTCAATGATCAAGTTTATTTATCTTATCATTATATCTTCTTTATCTAAACATGAGAGAGAAAGAGATTGAGAGAGAAAGCTGGGCAAGCCCTTTTCATAGAAGTAATATGTTGTAAGAACATGTGATTTGTTTGCCAAACTGTGCCACACAAGCTCACTATGACCTTGGACATTCTAAGTCTCTTTTTACCTATCTGGAGTATCAGTTTAATTATAATTATTACCTATCTCACAGGGTTTGTGAGGTTTAATTAATAATAACAAAGTATTGGGGATATTTAGTAGAATGGGGCTGTATAAAAAAGCATGCTGTCCAAAAAATCACAACTCCCTCCATCCCACATGATATTTAACTGTACACATTCCTTTTCTTTTGATTCAGAGTTAATATCATACTTACTGCTTTTTTCCCCTCTGTTCTATATCCATGGTATAGCCTTTTTTACATGAAATTTTTACTTTGGATGAAAATTGGGTTTCTATCCTACTTCCCTCAGATTGCACTATCACCTCCAGGAGCTCAAACATTCCTGAATCCACAAAATTATTAACAGTAGAACCTGAGTAAGTAAATATACACATTTCCTTTAAGTCACAATCATAAACTGTCAACACACAATTTCTATTCAGTCCTCAAACACCCTTTGTTTGGGTCCATTATGTTCAAAAAATGAAAACTGAGTTAGACTTCCAGTTTCTTGGAAAAATTGGAAGAAATGCAAGCACTGGTTCTACATTCTCTAATGGAAATATTAGCTGGAGTTGCCATTACTGATGGAGTTTCTAATTCATTCTTAAAACTCCTTCTTGTCTAATTCCTATCCATGTACAAACTGGAATTTGCGACTGAGAGTCTCTCAGTGCATTTGTGCTGGTTGTTCACTGCACAGCAAAGCTCTTTTCTAGTGAGTCTAGTTTGCCTGAATGTATTCTAGGGACCAGAAAAGCCCTGGTCAGTGTCTCAGCTATAAGTCAATTATATAAAGCAATGACTATCATAACCAATTTTATTAATTATTCTCCTTTAAGTATTAAAAATCAGCATCTCATCTTTGAAATTATATCCCATAAGATTTTATCCAGATTAAATTTAAAGTCATATTCAATTTGTATTTATTCCTTTTTCTGTGTTGATCGATTTTCACCTAAAAGACATTCCAATCAAATTATGTTTCAATATAAAATAGAATGTAAATAATATGCAAATTTTAATTGTGTAACTTGCTGCAGAAATCAGGATCTATATTTAATTGAAAATTAACAAAATGATTAAATGAGTAATGTATGTTGGGTGGCTGTGAAATGCATTTTTCTTTGGCTATAACTACTGTTTGAAAGAGGGGCCTCACTGTTCATACTGTAGTCTCTCTCTGTTAACCTCTAAATTTTATAAACAGTAGCAGTGCTTGAAAGAGCATTTGTTTCCACCTATTTGCAACTTGACTTTTTAAAAATACCTGATGATATAATGGCATTCCCTTTTCTACATAGTATTTCTATGTTTAAAGATATTTTATTCCTCTAATTTTGGGCTACCTTACATTAGTGGAAAGAAATAACTAGAATAAATAGAACCTCCTACTCTGTCAACCAAATGGCACTAATTGATTCACACACCTTTCTTTACCAAATTCCAAGAACCCAAAACTGGAGTAATACCCAACTGAAGTTAACCCCTCTATATTTTACTGCCCACTAGTCTACTTGCAAAAGAAATCCACATATAGACATCCTTTCCTTACACAAAGCATAAAATAATTTTATCTTCAACCATGGGTAGAAAAAAGGTGGTTAGGGTTCTACTGACTGCAGGTAAGGAAAACAATACTCAAATTGGCTTAAATGATGAGACTCAAGATGGGGTAGACTCGCTGCAAAGAACCATCTGGTTTAGGGATGCCATGGGTGGTGCAGATTCTTCCATTCTTATCACTCTGTCATATCTATTGCCTTGGCTCTTTCTTCAGGTAGCCCTCTCCCACAATTTACTACAGCAGCAGTTCCAACCCTCACATCCAGACACCCAGGAAAAGAAAAGGATGGGATTGTTTTATGTCTGCATCTTCAAAGTGAGGAACTTTCCTAGAAGCTCAACAGTAGATTTCCCTTAGATCTCATTGACCAAAATTAGGTCACATGCCTACACCTAAACCAACCACTAATATTTAATCCTTTGGGATTTATTTTTCCTGAAGCACGTGGCAGTGTGGAGCATAGGAAATACAAGAACATAATCATGATTCAGTTAAGAAAGAGGAAACAAGGAGTTAGGTGATTGGGTGGCTGTGGGTGAAACAAATGACGGTGTCTGCCGCTTCTAAACTCTAACTCTATCGCTTTCACTTTATTTCTGCTCTCTTGGGAAAGCTAGCCAGCCCTAAATCTCATGGATCATGCCAGATTATGTATGATAAGAGGAAGTCAGTTTATGGATGCCAGATCTTTATTATGAATGAATCAGTGAAATATACTTTTAGTTTTGAATGTCTGTTTTTAGATAAATGAGTTTCTAAGCAAAGTTTTGATTATCTATCTATCCCTCATGCATCCCATCTCATATTCATCATCCCAGACATTTCGTACTGTGCTTCACAAATCGGGAGGCATCCAAGTTAAAATATAAGGAATTGAGGGCTTAAAACTCTGGATAGGAGGAGAAAGCAAAAAGAATGAGGAAGTTAAAGGAAATTAAATTAAGAGGAGTAGTAAGCATTTTATGGTAAACCACATCTATTTCCATAATTCAGTACACCGTGAATATTTTCTTTTTACACCTTCTGCTGGCCCTTAAAACTGTTACTTTAACATATTTGTAAGGTATCAGAGGCAAACTAAATAGCCAGTCTTTAAAATTTCAAGTTGGTCCCCAAGCTGACTCAAATTTGCAAAAATCTGGCATAATTTAAAAGTAAATAAATAGAAGCAACACTTAGCAGAAGGTTCCTAACATAAACAAAGCTGTGCACGTTTTGTTTATTTATGGGATCCATGCAAAGTGTCATACTCATTTAAAAATATTCGGCATGAGAGTGATTGATTTTAAAAAGTGAATAAAATTAAGGAGCATGAGCATTCTTTAAATCTAAAAGATCAGTAAAAGGAAGAATGGTTATTTTTTTGTAATATTATATATAAGAAAACATTCTTTCTCCTTTATGTCTGTTCAGAATATTTTTAAAGATTGTGAGAAAAATAGGCCTCTATTTCTCCAAAGTGCCTTTTAAATTGCAATGTGACAAACCGTACCCTTCATATATATGCCTGTGTGTTGCTCAAGGTTAAGTGGTAAAATGTAAGTGTGAAAACTCCCATATTATTTTTTTTTCACTTGATGAGACTTTAAGGCATGCCCAAAGAGAAAACATTTTAAAATCCCTGTCGTTGTAGAAATTATGTTCTGCTGTCATTCCTTTATTCATTTACTCTTCCAGTGCAGCCAGAATTAGTCCCTATCTGTTTTAATTGGAAAAAAAAAATGTTCTTGAACACCAGTTATTGTACAACACAATATGAAGCACCAAAGGGAGGGAAAAAGTGAATAACATATAATGTCCTGCCCTCAAGAAACCAATAATCTAATACAAGGTACTCAGGTAGAAAGCACACACACATATACAAACAGAGATTTTATGACAATTATTTCAGTTCTTTTTTCTAAAAGAATAATTTAAATGAATATAGGCAAAGTAAGTATAATAAAAATCAAATTCTGAAATATGCTATATTGGATATATACATAGACAGCAATGAAAGCAAGTGGAAATGATTGGATTATTAGGGACTAGGGTTTATCTGAGGAAAACCTCATAAGAGAAATCTTTGAACTGGAATGATTAGAATATGGAGAAAGGAAGAATGAATATTTGGTGTAGAGGAAATAATAGTGAGGAAACATGAGTGTTTCGCAGAGTACAGAGATGGCATATTGTTGAAAGTGGTTGCAATAAAGGCTCGGAAAAGAGAAACAGGAATGACAAATGAAACCCAAGAATTTCTTGAAAGAATAGTATATACGCAATGTCACAATCTCTCTCTTTCCTTTATCTCTTGAGCTCACTCCAATCAGCCTCTTGTCAAGATTTCCAAAGACTTGTACTTTTTTTAATCCAAAGGTCAATTTCACTCTTCTGCTTATTTGACCCATCAGTAGCATTTGACATTTTCTTCACTTTGCTTTAGGAAACCACACTCGCCTGGTTTAACTTCTGTCTTGCTAACTTCTTAACACTGGATTGACCAAGGGTAAGTATTTAGATCTCCTTTTTGTTATCTCTCTGCACTCACTCCTTTGCTGATCTCACCCATTCTCATGGCTTTAAATTCCATCTATAACCTAAAGACCCCAAAATGTAAATTTCCAGGCTACACTTTTATATGTAACTACTTGGCAATTCCATGTAGCTGATTAATCGTCATCTTAAAATTAAATGGTCTAAAATTGAACACCTCTCTTCCCCCAACCCCCCCGCCCCAAACTCTCCTTCAGTTAATGGCAACTCCATCATTCCAGTTGCTAGAATCAGTAACTTGGTGTCAATTCTTGATGCTTGATTTCATGTTCCACCTCTAATTCATCGGCAAATCTTATTTGTCCAACTTTCCCAAATATATCAAGAATCAGAACACTTCTTAGCACCTCAGCTGCCAAAAACTTGTCCATACTAGCAGTCTTTCTTTCCCAGAGAAGCCACTGACTGACCTCCTCCTTCACTTCTTCCTTACAATCAAGATGCCATAGCTAGAGTGATCATGCTCAATTAAAAGTCAGATTCTTTTGAACCTTGGTGTGGAAAGCCCAGTGGCTTCCCATTTCCCTAAGAGCAAAAGACAAAATTGCTATAGTGACTAAAAAGGGCCTAAATAATCTGGCTTTCTTTTACTTCTCTGCTTCTTTTCCTCTGCCCTCACCCACTCCAGCCTCCGTGCTATACCTGGAACAGCTCAGGCTTGTTCTGCCTCAAGACATTTGCAATGGGGTTTGCTCTGCCTCGAGCACTTTTCCCCAATATCCATACGGTTTATTCCCTCAGCTCCTTCACGTTATTACTCAAATGCTCCTCAGTGAGACCCTTCATGTCCTCTTTTTTAAAAATGTCGCTCTATACCTTACCACTCTGTATTTCTGTCCTCTGCTTTATTTTTTCTGATAGTGTTTGTCACCACCTAACATATAAATTATACATTAAAAAGTTCTTGTCTCTGTTCACAGAATGAAAGGTACGTAAGGAACCAGGCATTGCTTTGTTCATGCCATAAATAATGCCTGGTGTATAGAAGTTGCTCATCTTTTCTAGGGTATGGATAAATGAGAATAATATTAAAAATATGGAGAGAATAATTAATGTATAAAATCACTAAAGAAATTTAAGAATTGAATCAGAAGCCCAAATGATAGAACCAGACCTGGCAATGAGTAAGGACAATCTTCTGGAATAAAAGGGGGTAAAAAGGGAAGAAGAAGAAGCAGAGAGGAGAAATGAAGGACTATAGAGATAAGCTTTGAGCTGATATGGATTTAAAAAGAAAAATTTTAAATCTGATTATCTCTGCTCTCTCACTAAGACAAAAGGTACAGAACACCTGGTAAAAGTGAAGGACTGAGGGTAGCTGTAGCACATAAAAACTGTGATAATTTTTTAATTATTTAAAACATTGACTTCGGGAAGCAAGGAAAGAACCCAGTACCGAACAGAATATCTGGAACATATTACATGCTCAATGAATATGTTTTGACTTCATTCAATTAGGTAATCTAGGCAAGAGTAAATATGTTGAAAGCAATATTTCTCACTCAACCTAAAAAGAATAAATTTATACCTTTGTAGTGGGCTTTTAGCTGTACAGAGAAGACGAGAGGAAATGTGGTTTGGGATTCATACAGAGCTGATGATTGGCATGGTCAATGTGGCCAGATTTCATGAAGATGACAGGATTAAGGGCCCTGGAGAGAACATGTTATATAAATATTTTTTAATATTTTGAAGTAAACCAGGATGTTTTATTTCTAGAGCTTGTAACCTAGAAGAAAAGACACCATTCAGGGTAGTAGAAATGATGAAAAAGAGAACAAATTTAATTGCATAAATTACCATTAGGCTCAGGGATGTCAACAGTGTGGTAGTTAGGAAAAGGGATGCACTGTAAAGAATTCTTGATCAGTCAGGACGTTTGTCAATCATTCAGTTATACCCAAGTGTCTGGCGTAGTTATTGATTCTTTCCTATTTTTACTATGAAAAATATCAAGTATATTGAAAAATATAGGGAATACTAGAATTAATACTGTATAATCTTCACATAAATTTGACAACATTAATATTTTCCTCAATTTCTTTAAAATTTTAAAATAAAAATTACAGGTAGATTTACAAAGATTTTATGCTCTACTTTCTCATCACCATCTCTCACTCCCTCCAGTGGTAACTCAATAATGAATTTTGGGTGTATCTTTCTGGTTCAGGTTTTATTCTGTACATGTATATGGCGATGAGTATTGTATGTTACAGTTTTAAAAGTTTGCAAGTTTATTAAAATAATCTTGTATGAAAGGCATAATTTTGCAGCTTGTGGTTTCTGGATTTATTCATTTTCAAATCTTCTAACATACTTGACAGGCTCCTGTCTCAGGCTCCGTACTGGTCATTCCCTTTTCTAAGAGCGTGCTTCCTTCAGGTTTTAGCGTGACTAACTACAAGTCTTTTCTCAAGTGTTATCTTCACTGTCTAACATACTGAAATTCCAACCCACCTCTTTTTCCCACCCCAGCCCAGTCACTCTGATCTTCCTCAGTTAATTGCTCTATTTTTCCCCATAGAGCTTATCAACTTTTGTAGTAAAAATTGTGTTGTACTACCTAGATTTCCCTTTCAGGACTGTGTCACTCATTCCCCAAGTTTTGATGGTCTATGACCCTAAGCTGAGGTCCTCTCCAATAATTGCCCTCAACTAAAAGGGATGACCCATTGAAATGTATCTCTCTCAGTAAAGGCCAAGATACAATGACTAGCCTGTGCAAAAGACATAGATCTCTGTTCCTCATACTCAAGTTGGGACAACTCTGAAGGGCTAGCTGAATTCTAGAGCTCCCCGTAGGATTAGCTGTGTTCTCTGTTAAAACTGTATCACAGTTCAATTTCTCTTCTACACAATCCTCTTATCCTGCACAGATACCATTCTTAAGACCATTCTCAACAGACCTTCCATGCACAAACATCAGGAATTCATGGAGCTTGGCCTATGGCAGTTATTTTAGAATTTGTCTATACCAGTTTGAAAGTATTCTGTACCCCAGAAAAGTCATGTTTTAACCCTGATCCAATCTTGTGAAGGAAGCTGTTTCTTTTAATCCTGATTTGATATTGTAGGTGGAATTTTTTAATTAACTTATCTCCATGGAGATGTGATGCACCCAATCATAGGTGTGACCTTCTGATTAGATTGAGATGTGAATCCATCCATTCTAGGTAGGTCTTCATTAGTTTGCTGGAATCCTTTAAAAGAGGAAACATTTTGGAGAGAGCCAGAAAAGACAGAAATGACAGAGCTGACAGAAACTTTGGAGTAGAGCTGGCACAGACGCCAACAGTTGGAGAATAGAGATACAGATGTTTGGAGATGTTTGGAGCCCAGCAAACATCATCGTGAGATGTTAAGCAAGTCAGAAACTGGAGAGAGCCAAGGGAAACCATGAGAAGAAAACCAGACCAGAAAAGCAAAATGAGGAACCCCCACAGGAAGAGAGGGCTGAAAGCAATGGAGCCCAGGAGCAAGGAACCAGCAAATGCCAATCACATGACTTCCCAGCTAACAATGCCTTCCTTGAATTAAGGTATTTTTTCCTGGATGTCTTTGTTTGGACATTTTTATAGGCTTTGAACTTTAAAATTGTAATTTATTAACCCCCCCCCTTTTTTTTTCTGGCATAGGCAAGCACTGGGAATCAAACCTAGGTCACTGACATGGCAGGTAAGAACTCTGCCTGCTGAGCCACCATGGCCCACCCTGCATCCCCCATTTTAAAAGCTGTTCCAGGCCTCATATATCACATACCAGCATCTTGCAAACTAATACATGGGACTAGGAACAGACTCCATTATGGGATTTTGGGAACTGGATCACCTGCCAGCCAGGTGGCAATAAATCCCTGTGATGGTTTGGTTTAAGTGACAACTTGGCCAGGTGATGTGCCCAGTCAGCACTGGCCTGACTGTTGCTGAAAGGATATTTTGTGGGTGGTTGATAAACTTTTTAATTTAATTAATTTAAATTTATTAAATTAAAAATAATTTAATTAATTTATTTAAATAATATTTAAATAAATAATTATTATTTAATTAAATTATTAAATTAAATAATAATAATTTATTAAATTATCCCTGATAGCAGCTGTCTCCCTCAAATGAGATAATGCAGTCAGTTGAAGGCTTTTAAAGAAGAAGAGTCTTTCATTGTTTCTTCAGCCAGCTAGCCTCTCCTGTGGAATTTGAGACCCTTTATCAGAGCTGCCGGCACATAGCCTGCCCTATGGATTTTAGCCACTTACATTTCCACGGTTATGTGACAGATTTATAAATCTCATATTCACAGATCTCTCCTGTTGATTCTGTTTCTCCAGATAACCCTGAGTAATACACTCCCCATCAGTGGGAATAGATGGGATGCTATTCATTTTAGACATCTGGTTGTAGTAAAATTATTATATTTTTCACTGGTGCAAACTGGGAACAGAAATATATTGTAGGGAATTAACTGGCAAGTGCAGTATTTCTGAAGTTTTAGAGTTTCAGGAATAGCAATGATTTTGAGGTTTTTGGAATTGAATGTTTTTTGGGGGTGGCTCTGATATATTAAAGAATGGCACTGAAAATTTCAGAGTGATTAATTACTAATATAAGTAAAATTATGAAGACTAGATGGTCTCCTGCAGCCAGTGGGGAACATGATCTGAAGATTCAGGATTTAATTAGTGGAGCAGAGCTGTATAGAAAGTGGAATCCTCAACCTCAAGGTCAGTCCCTTCATTGGCAAGGAATAGAGTTCCAAAAACCGGGATGTGCATATCTGGGTTATAGGACTTCAAAACTTTGAATCTCCAGGTTCCCCTGAACCCTTGGAGACTGTCAAAGTGATTCACTCCTCCCTGTTAAGCGCTAGCCTACCTTTGTTTGCGGTATCTTCCCTGTAAGTTAACATGTGCTCCTCTCAGGATATGCACCCACTTTTCCTCCTGGTTACTAATCCACTAACTAGGATGATGTCACAACCTAAATCATCTGAGGAGTGTTCAGTCTGCTAAACTAGGAAAGGGATAATATCCTGAAAGAACGAAAAAAAAGCTAGCCAGTATACACTGACAGGAGAGTACACATGGGATTGGATTCTGAAGATGTTGGATCAAAGGGGGTGAAATATAAATCTGAATAAAAGGAAATTCATTGGTGTGAGGTCCCATGCAAATTCTCTGGGAGATGAAACAAACCAGCAACAAGTTTAGCTCCTAGAAACTTGGAGAAAGTGATGGCCTGTACTCTGAAAAGCTCAAGTGCTTGAACTTATACTGGTAGGTCAGAAAATCTACCAGATCACTGTAATCCATGAGAGGAAATTCCATGTACCTAAGGAACCAGGTATATGCCAGTGAAAGGAACATGGGCATCAATGAGAACTCAGGGAAGAAAGAGATGCTGTTAATAACTGTGTTCACTGATAGTAATGAGTTTCATAGGATCTCTGATTAATTGAGGCCAGGTGGCAGGGCTGAACTGTCATGAACCAGTTGAGATAATTATTGTAATGAGTAACAAGTTCAGAAATCACAGAGTCTGGCAGTCAGGGTGGGTCCTGCAGAAAGCTATAGAGACGGTTAATAGAACACAGTATCTCTAGGGGCAAGATATACAGGAGGCCAACAAAGGTACTATTCACTGTACACAACTGAAAGGGTGGAGGATCAGGAAGATAAGGACAGTTGGCCCAATAAAAAGTTTCATCCCTAGCCCAGATTCTAGAGCTAAGCCAATTTTCAGACCTGGGAATCACTGATCAAAAGAGAGGCTGGTCTCTCTCTCTCAGCCAACATGGCAAGCAAACTCACTGCCCTCCCCCTCTCTACATGGGACGTGACTCCCAGGGGTGTAAACCTCCCTGGCAACATGGGACAGAAATCTCAGAATGAGCTGGGACTCAGCAACAAGACATTGAGAAAACCTTCTTGACCAAAAGGGGGAAGAGAGAAATGAAACAAAATAAAGTGTCAGTGGCTGAGAGATGTTAAATAGAGTCGAGAGGTTATCCTGGAGGTATTCTCACACATTATATAGATATCCCCTTTTTAGTTTATGGTGTATTAGAGAAGCTAGAGGGAAGTCCCTGAAACTGTAGAGCTGTGTTCCAGTAGCCTTGTTTCTTGAAGATGATTTTATAATGATATAGCTTTCACAGTGTGACTGTGTGATTGTGAAAACCTTGTGTCTAATGCTCCATTTATCTATGGTATGGACAGATGAGTAGAAAATATAGATAAAAAATAAATAATAGAAGGAACAAATGTTAAAATAAATTAAGTAGATTGAAATACTAGTGGTCAATGAAAGGCAGTGGTAAGGGGTATGGCATGTATGAGTTTTTACTTTTTTCTTTCTTTTGCTGGAGAGATGCAGATGTTAAAAAAAATGATCGTGGTGATGAATACACAACTATGTGATGATATTGTGAGCCATTAATTGTAACCATGTTAAGAATGTTTGTATGCCAAGAATGTTTGTATGTCTGCCCATTGCTTATAATAAAAATATTAAAAAAAAAAAAAAGGAGAGGCTGGTATCTAAGAAGGAAGAAACTTGTAACACCACAACAAGTGTACATACTAATGATTCCCCTGTCCCTCCCAAACAGACTTTGGCCATTAACTGGAGTAATTGAACATTGGAGTAAGGGAGAATGCACAGACATTTTGAAATTTGTTAGACACAGGGTCTAAATTAACATAGATATCTAGAAGCCCAGATTATCATCACAGCCCTCTTGTTGGGGGGAGGGGAGACGTAATACATGGAGTCAAGTCCTAGGTCTTACTCCTAGTGGTTTCACCGGGACCACTGGTTCCACTGTGATGCATGACCAGAATAGACATACTTAGTTTTTGAAAATACCCCCACATTGGCTCCTGGGCCTGTAGGTTAAGAGCTGTCATCTAAGGGAAGGCAAAGTCCCTGAAACATGACCCTAACAGTGGTCAAGAATGTAATGATATTGCAGGTTGGGGAGAATAAGCAAAGATTATTGGCACTATTAAAGACATAACAGATTCAAGGTTGGTCATTCACGTTTTATCTCCATTTAATTCACCATTTGGACCCCTATAAAACCCAGATGGATCCTGGAGTTGTACAGTCAGTGCTTACTGGAAACTGAGCCTAGAAAAAAATCCCAATTGCAGTTGCTTGACTGGTTGTAGTATCTTTGCTAGAGCCAGTTAAAATTGTCTCAGGTATATGTGTGTTAGATTCAGTTGTCAACTTGGCCAGGTGAGCATACCTAGTTTTGTTGCTGTGGACATAAGCCAATGGTACGTGAACCTCATCTGTTGCTAATTACATCTGCAGTCAGCTAGGAGGCGTGTCTGCTGCAATGAGTGACATTTGACTTAATTGGCTGGTGCTTAAATGAGAGAGCGCAACGTAGCACAGCCAAGCAGCTCAGCATTTCTCACCTCAGCACTTGCAGCTCAGCCTAGGCCTTTGGAGATGCAGAAAGAAGTCACCCCGGGGAAATTTGTTGGAACCCAAGGGCCTGGAGAGATCAGCAGAGACCATCCTATGCCTTCCATGTAAGAAAGAACCTCAGTGGAAAGTTAGCTGCCTTTCCTCTGAAGAACTAACAAAATAAATCCCCTTTTATTAAAAGCCAATCTGTTTCTGGTGTGATGCATTCCGGCAGCTAGCAAACTAGAACAGTATGGTATGCAGTAAGTGATCCAGCCACTGCGTTCCGTCACCACTTCTACCTACTTCAGAGTAGATGGTAAAAAATTAATTGCATTCACCTTTTTTTTCTTTTTTGTATGTTGTATGGTGGGGTCACATTTCATTATCTTTCCATGTGAGTATCCCATTATTGCAGCATCATTTGTTGAATTTTTGTTTGTTTTGCTTGTTTGTTTGTTTTTTGGGACATGCATAGACTGGGAATCGAACCCGGTTCTCCTACATGGCAGACGAGAATTCTACCACTGAACTATCCTTGCACCACCAATTGCATTCATTTTGAATGGACTACATTATACTTTTTCAGTCTTGATCCAACACTATGTTGACCATTCTGCCCTGAATCAAAATAAAATCTGAAGGTAGCCCAAGTGGCGATCCTACAGGCCTAGAGGTCATATTCCCAGAGAGAAAATGCTTCTAACCAAAGTCACGGTTAATATTGCTTACCCTTTAATTTATGGCTGCCAGTTGGTAACTTTGGGCTATTTGCGTCTCTTTCCTCCCTGCTTGCCTTCCCACTCAGCTGTTCTTCCCAAGAGCATTGTCCTAAAAAACTCTTGAATGAAATCACAGAGTCTATAGTCTGCTTCCCCAGAAACTGGACTTTGACAACTTTAAACTTACCACAGAATTAACCCATTTATTGTGCTTATAGTTTATTTTCTCTTTTTTTTTCTGTCGAATATGAGATCCATGAGGGCAGGAATTTTTGCTTGCTTTCTATGGCAATGTATCCCAAGGCCCTAGAATAAAGTCTGGCTCATTAAAGACCCTCAAGAAACAGGTAAATAGATGCATGTTGCATATGAAGGCTTATTAACTTTAACTGCTAGAATGTATGATGTTTCTAATACTCCAGTGTCTCTAAAACAATCTTGTCTTTTAGAGTTTCTTGTTATGCAACCTAAATATTTTTGAAATTTACTTTCTGAAAACTTAGGGCCTTATTTTAAGTATATCCAATGATCACCTCATGCAATACAAAAATTTAAATAGTTTATAATCTTTCCAGTTATCTAAACAGTAAATATTTCTTTTTAATCAAAAGCATAGGGAACATAATAGAAAGGTAAAAACACAATTCAGAAACACATACCATTAGATGAACATCCTTTAAAATTTCTCTCTAAGCATTATGTTAAAGCAATTTTAATTTTTCCTGATATTATAACTTCTTTTTTGTTATTATCATCTTTTACCTATTGTTTTGTTTTGCTTATCACACTACTTCCTGCCCAACTGCTTTCCTCATGACCAACGTTTATAGCCTACTTTTTTCTATGCATATATAATAACATATACATGTTTTTATACCTTTTGGATTAGAACATAATTTGTTTTAGGTATTGTGATAGAGGCACCACCCAGATACCCCTTCAACAAAGGACTTGTTACCCCAGCTGCTGGGAGTGCTATCATCAGATGCCTTCAGCCCTTAGCTCCTTCAGGGATTGCCTAGGCTGTAAAAGAGCTGCCTCACCCAAGGACACACCCTTCCCTAGCAGCCCACATCAAATGGCAGATCCATTTTGGCCCAGTGCAGAGATACTCTGATGGGCCATTTTCATTCTAATCATCCCCATTGGTTCAGTCAATGCTCTCACCAGGCCTGCTTCACAGCTCAATTTCACTCTTTGTTTAATCATGCTTCCCTTTACCCCATCCTCCTTCCGCAGGCGGTGTTTCCGGCAGTCTCTAATAAATACTGTACAAACCATACTCCAGCTCAGATTCTGCTTCCCAGAGGATCCAACCTGCATAAGGGATCACATTATGTATTCATCTCTGCATCTTATCTCCCTCACTATAATCATGGATTCTGTCCCAGACAATTGACATAGATCTGATGCTTTCTTTTGAATGACTATGTAATTTTCTGGGATTTTAATGTACCATAATTTGTTCAGCTTTCCATATTGGGGAACATTCTAGTAATTTCCAAGGTTTATTTTTTAATGATACAGAAAGTTTTGAGATAAATGTCTCTGTCAAAGACCAATTTAAGCTCAAAGTTGAATTATTATTTACTTCCAAAGTTTGATTCCTTTTTTTTCACTAATCAGTTCTCCTAATGAAATCCACAGTAGTCCACTTATTACTTCATCTACTCGCTGGGAGTTCTAATATTATCAACTCATGTCTATACTTTAGGGAATTCATGGTTGATGTCTATAGAATTAAAATCCCCCATAATTTCTCAGACCTCTTTTGTTGATTTTGTGAAATAAATGAGAAAAGTACTATAGATGTCCCTTTTTTAACTGGGGCAAAGCACACCCACAAAAATAATAATGCCACCTCTACTCCTCTCTTAATCTAAATTATATCTGCTGAAAAAATATTTAAATCTATGAATTTTGAGATAGGAAAGACTAAGTTGAAATCCTGACTATACATAATATGCATGTCCAATATCCAAGTACTCAAATTCTCTCACCATCAACTTATTAATTTGTAAAATGAATCTACCTATCCTGCAGGGTTTTAGTGAGAACTAAAGATGCTCTTAGGCTCATTGTCTCCCAAGTATTTGGCATAGAGTAGATGCTCTATAAATCATTACAATTATTACCTTCATTTTTTTGGATTTCCATGCAGGTGTATATTATCTTGATATCACTGCCACACTCACATCTTTTCTAAAAGTTGTTTCCTTTAAAAGAAGTCCATCTTTGATGTGCTTTATGACACCAGAAAGTCCCATCTCATGTCTTTTTGGTACCTAATAAGATGCATTGATGTCCTTGTAAAATTTCAAGTTCAATGGATTTCCCAAGTCATCTTTGTCCATGTGAAAAAAGTGGAAGTGGATAAATCAAGTTTCTGGACTATATCAAATGAGTCATACTTTCCGTCTTAAAACAGAAAAAAAAAATCCACAACATTACAGCCTTGAATTAGCCAAGTCAGATCTAAATTAAGGCTGTTGCAGAATTCTTAGCACGGAGTCAACCAGTATCATTTCCGCCTCTCTGGTCCCTGAGCCAGAAGTTTGTTTCCTCCACCATGGGTCCCTAGGAACCCTCCTTATTGTTGCAAGAGAACAGGATATTGCCTTTATTTTTTCCCCAAACCATCCTGTGATTTATCGTCTAGGTGATATACAGATCTGTTATATAGTTCCAGTAGTTCAAAACTTCCTTTGTTTCCCAAAATTTTGTGACATGTTCTCTATTTTGGCAAAATTTTACAGTTGCCTTTTATATCTTTTTATCTCCTAGCTTTCTTTTTTCTACCCTGTCTAGCAACTCTACTAATCTAGAGCATGTAGAAACATTGCTTATGATCATTCATCTCTCCTGCAGGTGAAAGGTGATTCAACTCAATCCAGAATCCCTCACTTTTTGGAGATTAGGTACTTAAACCATGAGCTGAAGAGGAATTCATAGTGTTGAGAAAACAGAGCTTTCAAGAAAAAAGAAAAGAAAAGAATTATCTTTCAGGGAATCTCTTAAAACCTTTATCCAAAATTTGTAGCAGTGGAAAGTGAACCCAAGATGGAGCCAGCCTGAGGAAATGAAGGCCAAGCCCCATTTTGAATGATAAAGGTCATGCAATATCATCTTGATGATGATATTGGACATCATCAAGATACAGATGCTGATGGCTCAGAGATGCATAATCATTACCATAATATACATAGAAGAACTAGTGAAAATTTTTCAAAGTAGTAAAAATTTTGTGAGCTGAAAATGTTTTAAGCTATTTTTAAAAATACTATTGTTCTTTTTTTCATGTGTCTGAGGTTTGGTCACATATATCATCATATGAAGAAAGTCATACCTGACTGATTTAACAGCTGAAACATACTTTTTCTTACTAGTATTGGGTTGGACTTGGAGACTATAAACAACTTAAGATAATTAGAATAACTCCTCTTCTTTTTAGTGTACGTATGTGCATACAAGATTTTTCTTTACAATATCTGATTCAACAATTCTTTTAAAGTCTTGTTACAAAGTGTCTAGGTATTTAAAACGTTTACTTAGTATCTGAATCATCCTCATCAAGGAAAGAATTTGAGGGAAACTTCTTATTTTGAGAACCCTTAAATAGATAAAGTTCCTCCTTTGCTCCTTGGACCATATTCTAACCTCTGTGTGTGCTAGTTTCTCTATGCTACAATTTTTCAAAAATCATTTTCCCTTTTATTTCCTCTTTGTACTAGATACTGAAGGAAAATCCTATCATTAAGGGAGATCCCTCCAAAATCACAAACTAGATTTTTTGTAGTATAAAATACTTCCATTGAATTTCATTAATATGACCAAAAATATAAAGTCGGGTTCACAGCAGATAACCCCATTCTATCTGATATGCTTTAAACTTTTCATGATTATCAAATTCTACCCAATTTTTTTAAAAAGCATAATAATCTTTGGTCCAGTTTGAGGCTCAACTTAATATAAATCTATGAAACACCTTTGTAGAGATGCAGAAAATAGCCAGAGAAAGGTGTCATGCATAGGAATTGCAAAGAAGCAGCAGCAAGATAGAGGAATTGCCCCAAAGAATCTAGACCCCAAAGCATAGATAGAGCAAAGATATCTTTCTGTTCCTTCAATCTCTCTGTGAGGATAAGTGAAATCTGAGCCTCCCTAGTTTTGAAATATTAGATATTATTAAAAGTTATTAGATTGGGACTACCAGTTAATTTCACAAATTGACCGGGAATCAGGCAGACCTGTTCTCTAACATAGTCTCTTCCACCTGATCTCTCTAAACCTGACCTTCCACAGTGAAATTCATCAGGTGAAATTGATGATGTCTAGCTCTAAAATTCTGTAGTGCTAAAAACTATCTTTATTCTGGAATTTCCACAGATACTCCAATTGAAACAATGGAAAATAAAATGAATAAAGAGACCGAGAGATTTAGCCATCAAAATAAAACAAAACATTCCTATGCCAAAAAAAAAACATGAAAAAATTTTGATAACCACCAAAATGGAAAAGCATTTTTACAAGAAACAAGCCAAAGCATAATATCCTTATGTACAAGAGCTCACACAAATTCAAAAGAAAATTATTATGATCCACGTGCTATAAAAATAGTCAGATATAAAAAATGATTCACAAAAGTCAAAATGCATGTGACTAATAAACTTATGAATAAATGCCCTAGCCTGCTTGAAAGACCTGTTAGTTTCCTTTCCCTTGCTCCACTTCCCCAAGGTTCAAGACCTCTATTTTATAATTTCAATTTCTTTTCACCGTCCGTGGCTCTCCATTCCCCCACACTCAGTCCAGTTCTCGAGTAATTATGTTACCTCATCCGATTCCTTCTATTGAGGAAATAGAAGCAATCAGGCAAGACTCCCTCAACACCACAGCATCAACGCTATAAAATCTATCTCCATTTGTACCTATATTCTCTGTCTTTCCTCCTATAACAAAGGTGGAAATGTAGCAATTGCAAGGGCCAAACACACCTTGTACTCGTTTGCTGATTCCAATACACTCTCACATTTTCAAGGACAGCTACCATCGTTAACCACTGTCTCCTCTGTTATCAATTTCTCCCTTTATCAAGAATTAGTCCATTATCATAAAAACAGACTCTCACATCTGAAAAGCAAGGAAAATCCACTGCCATAATTTTCTTCTCCTCATTAACAACCAAATATCTTGGAAGAGTCATCTACTCTGGCTGTCTCCTGTTTTCTCCATTCATTCATTCTTTTACTTACTGAAATCCAGTCTCTGAATGTACAACTCTATAGAATCTGCTTTTGCCAACTTCATTGATCACACCCATTCTGCTAAATCTACTAATAACTTTTCTGTCCTTATCTTACCAGCTCTTTCAGTAGCATTTCTCTTGGTTAATAACTCCTGATGCACTTCCCTCTCTTGGCTCACAGATACCCCACTCACCTAATTTCCAAGCTGCTCACTAATTGATCAATTTCAGTTTCCTGTGCTGGTTCTGCCTTTTCAATCTGAACTCTAAATATTGCAGCTTCTCAGCACTTGGCCCTGGGCCTGTCCTCTCTTCATCTGCTTCTCTAAGTGATTTCATATCGTTTCATGGCTTTGAATTTCATGAATATACTAATGACTTTCAAATCTCCAAATTCATATATCCAACTGCGTACTGAGTATCTTCACTTTGATACTCCATAGAACCTCAGACATGACAAGTCCAAACGAACTTCTTATTAGGATGCCCCTATCCACATGTTTCTTCCACCATCTTCCCTTTCTCAGTAAATGACCCCAACAGATATCAAATTCTTAAAGAAAAAACCTAAGTATAAGCCATTTTTCATACCTATGTATCCCTATCCCCCATATGAAATCCAAAATAAAAATGATTCTTTCTCCGAGATATGTCCCAAAATGGAAGCACTACTGTGTCTCTTACAGTGTAAGAGCTACCATCTCTTAATTTGTCTCTTTACTATCATTTTGTCCCCCCATTCAATTCTTTATCTGAATCAGAGTGTGTAACATTGGGTCTGCTAAAAATGCTCCAATGACTTCTGGCCACACATTTAATAAAACCCAAACTCCTCACTAAGGTCTGTGAGGCTCCAAATGACCCAGTCCCTTCTGAGTTTTCTAACTTTATGTTGTAGGACTCTACTTCTCATTCATTATATTTTGACTTCATTGGGACTTTTTGCGTTTCATGAATGCCAAGTTTGTTGCTGCCTCAAGACCTGTACATTTGCTCTTATCTCTGCTGGAAGTGCCCTCTATCATTTCATAAAATGAGTGGTTCATCCTTTAGACCTTGGCTCAAAGTTATTTCTTCAGAGAGCTTTCCCTGATCACCCATTTTAAATGCTCCCTTACTCTTAAACCAGACAGTTGCTATTCAATATATCACCATTTTCTCTTCATCACCATCTGAAATGATCATTCATTTGTTTATAATGTTCTTTGTTTTCTTGTTTATTGTCTTGTTTATCTACTAGATTATAAGATGTCAGTGGGCTAGATACTTTCGCTATTTCAGTAGCCAGAAAAGAGCAATGCCTACATGTTGAATACCTTAATGAATTGAAATCCTTAAAATGTCACAGGATGAGACTCATGAATTATTTTTTTGAAAATCTGAAATAAAACTTTAAATGTAGCATTACCCTATTATGTAACTGACTTCTCTCCTGATTTCCAAATTCATATATAGAAATTCATATATAGAAACAGCCTCCTCAGTATTTTTACTTGGCCATCCCATAAGATCTCAAGCCCCACAGAACCAAAATAGAATTCCTGATTTTGCACCCCCCTCAACCTGTTTAGTCCAGAGTTTCCCTCTTTCCATCCAGGAATGAAATTCATTTATATGTGTGTGTGTTTGAGCCCCATTATACTAAAGTTATATATGCTAATACTATATGTATTTATTTATGTGTCTATATGTGTGTGTGGCTATCTGTCCATATGTTATCTAGATACCTATATTTGGAATAAAATATACCAAAGTGTTCATAATGATTTATTTCCTTTAGCATGTGGGGTGCAGGTAATTTGTATTTGTACTTCTGTTTTTTCTAGGATTTTGTTTTGTTTGTTTCCAATGATTAATTTTTACCATTTTGAAAGAAGACACTGAAAACTTTAATAAGAATTTGGTGATTCTATCAAGTTTATGAACTATGGTGTTGTACAGAGCATTCCTAAGGTTTTCCAGTTTAATTATGAACCCAGCAAAGTAAATAATAGCACAGATTTGTAGTGAAACTGATAAAATTCTTTTGCCATATTTTCTTACATATTCTATATTTCATATGTAAAGAAAAAGAGATATCTAACAGCAAGCCTTAAGGGAAAAATTATGGTTTCCATAAAATCTAGAACTTTAAAAACAATATGTATTTCTAGACTAATATTCAAATCATTTTCCAATTCAAATTCAAATTTGTATGAAAGGCCAAATAGAGTGCCCACTAGGAGATTATATCTAAATCTACTGATTATCATTGTAAAGACAACATATTATGTCAGTTAAAGTGTACAACAGCCATATGCTATTCTTGTAAGATGTTGGTTAAAATTTTCAGATTTTGAAATCTGAAATAAAGCTTTAAATGTAGCATTACCCTAGTATGTAACTTCCTTTCTGTATGTCTTCTCTCCTGATTATCATTTTAAAGACAATGTTACCTTGAACGGTTAAGTAGTTGGTGTGCTTGCTGGTGTTTGATGTCCAAGAAAAGGCAAAGGTTTGCATTAAATACATTTTTTTGTAGAATCTCTCATTTTTAATTTATTCAATCAATATTGTTAGAATAACTACTAGTCTGGTGATAAATAGAAGAAAGGACACTTTTATTGCCCTCAAACAACCTATACTTTATTATAATGGATAAGTAAACAGACAGTCACATTTCTATGTGGTAATCATCACAATTTGGGTAAAAGCATTGTTGCTAAAAGTGAATGTTAAAGAATATGTACTATGTTAAAGTGGCTGGAGTTTAAAGTTCCTGTGATGAAATAGCAAAGGATGAAGTGAACAGAATTTTATAAAGAATCACATAGCCTATGCTGAGGAGTTTGGTTATTATTCATGAGGGCAATGGTTTTCAACGTGTGCTTCCATGAATAATTAGGTGTCATCTCAGGAGGAATATCATTCACTTCAGAGCAGCTCAAAACAGACAGGGCACTATGTCCTTTCCAGTTCTGGTCCTCTAAGAAGCAGATGCCAAGAAAGAATTAGACACCTAAGAGGTTTTCTGGGGGAAAGACATCTGTGATGGATAAAGAGGGAGGAGCAGGAGTAGCAGGAAGTAGTTTCAGACTACAGTTCAGGCCTGATACCTGTGAAGAGAGACAAGGAAGGAGAATTAAATAGGAAGAGTCAGACTGCAGGACAGCTCTAAGAATATTGTAGCCAGCCTATGAAGAGTCTATGAGACAAAGCTGCCCAAGAAAGGTGCCTAGCTTCTCACAGGAATGAGCCAGCACCAGTACCTACCACCCCATTCAGTCATTGGCTGGGAGCAGATTGGAGGAAGTGTATCCTGGAAGTGGGTGTGGTGGTGACAGGCCCACATGGTAGCAGTAGGAGCTGCCGTCAACTGTGCTCCCACATGTTCTCTGTGGAAGGAGATCTGAGCAGTGCACTTCCATGGCTGCCGTTGCCTTCCCAATCCTGTTTCACAAGAGCAGGCACATTCTGATTTGTTTTATAATTGTGTTTTGACTAGGAATGCATTTGAATGAAAGATTCTGTTTTCATTCACCAGCAAGTGTTTTGTTATCATCTACTCTACGTCAGCATTAACTAGCATTTCAGTTAGCTATGGTTACAAATATACTGCATCCTGAAATTCAGCAGCTTAAAATAATCATTTATTATCACATTCACAAGAGTGTGGGTTGGCTAGGGCTGGTTCTGTTATATCTTTGGGATTGCTGGGGTGGTGCTGCTCCTTCAATTCATTCTAGGCCTCAGGCTGGAGGTTTATGTTTCCTGGTGGAACTCTTTTCACGACAGAAGCTGAAAGCTCCCGGAGGAAAAAGGAGAAACCACACTTCTTATGACTAGGTTTGGAACCAACATACTGTCATACCTGCCCACATTGCATTAGCCAAAACAAGTCACAATGTCAGTATTTCGGGGTGGTATAATCTGTCTCTAAAGGAGGCAGAATACAACAAGAGGTAAAAATTCAGAATAGTATTGCAGTCTATCATAGAAGACAGCTGTTCAAAGAAGTGAATGAGAAAGACATGATTTTGACCCTCATAGAATTTGTTCTGGTGTAGGATAGGGAAATTATAAGGAGAATGGTGTGGCTACAGATACAATATACATTTGAGAGTTGTAAGTACTTAGTGGACACCTGAAGTAACTGATGAATTTTAAAAAAGAGAAACAGAATGAAAAAAGAAAATATCCAAGGGCAGACTCACATATTTCAGAGATAACAGAGGATTAAAATCTCTTGAAACTGCTGATATAGAGTGTTCAGAGAGATAAAAATAAAACCATGAGAATGAATGAAAAAAACTGAAAAAAACTGAAATCAAGAGATGAGTGTGCAATATACAAAATTTCTGCAGAGAATTTAAGAATTCTGTGGGTTGTGTTCACCTCATGTGACCATTTAGAGGTTATTAGCAATGTCAAAAATGATGTCACCGTGTGATGGGGTAGATGCTGGATTGAAGTGGGTCAAGGAAGTAGGAGCCATGCATATGGTTACTGAGTTTTTAAGCCTAATTATGAAGGGGATGAAAATGCAAAAAGGCTTGAAGAAATTGTCTTCGTTTTCTGGGGCTGTTATGACAAAATACTGCTAACATGTTGGCATAAATAACAAGAATTGTCTCACAGTTTGGAGGCTAGAAGTCCAAAATCAAAGGGTCAGCAGGCCATGCCTCCTCTGGAAGTCTGTAGCATTTTAGTGGTGGCATGTCGGCAGTCAACCTCTTCCTCCATCACATGGAAATCTGACTATCTCTGTCTCCTCGTGTGGCTTCGACTTCCATGTCTAAATTTCCTTTGCTTATAAGTACTCTAGTCATTCTGGAGTAAGGCCTACACTGATTCAGCACGGCCTCATCCCAGCAGCATCTTTCAAGGTCCTATTTACAAACAAGTCCACACCCACAGAACCAGGGTTAGGACCTGGGCATGTCTTTGTGAGGCACACGACTCGATTTATCACAGGTATCAATAGAAAGGAAGGAATAGAAGACCAAGTAGTATGTAAAGCCTTTTATGAATAAGTCGTACTTTCCTTTCAATTATCATCTCCTATTTTTAATTCCTTCCAAACTGCACAGTCACTTGAAATTCCTCAAATGGACTATAGCATTTTACTTAGACTGAACTGTCTTTGTGTCCTTCCCTGCTTATAATAAGTTTACACTACAAGATATCTTCTTTCATTGCTATATATGTATATTCTCAGGGATACTTGCTGGATATGGGGTAGTATGCTTTGGGCATTGTTTTAGGGTCTTAGAGGCATTAAATCAATTATCTCAGTGAACTCTCATAGAAGCTCTGAAATGGAAGCATAATTATCCCCATTTTACAGGTAAAAAAATGGTACTTAGGTATATGGCCCACCTAGATATAGTTCTTGTACATGGTGGGTCAGAGATTGGAAAACTGTCATAGAACAGTTTAAATCCAAAGCTTGTGTTCTACTTTCAGCTTAAGCATCTCCTCCCTTGTAAAACCTCCCCTGCCATAAGAATGTGATCCTTTCCATAGACAATGGGTCAGACAGAGGAGGTTTTATATCATAATATGTTAGTGTTGGTCTTTCCTACTTTGCCACACTGATATGTTTTACATATCTTGCAACTCTACCACTTACTATAAAATATTGTAATATTAAAAAGTATGAAGCATGCTCTGGCAGGCAACAGGGAGCTGTAAAAGTATTTAAGTAGGGATTGACATAATCACATGGACATTTTAGAATGAAAACACTCATACTAATAGGTACAGTGAATTGGAAAGGAAGAGACTAGAAGCAGAGAGGTAAATTAGCAAATAATCTCTAAATTCAAGTGAGATTCAGATAAGGGTCTGAATTAAAGGTGTTATAGAGAGGCTGGAAATGAGAGGAAAGAATTGGGGGAAATTTAAGAAGCAGAATTATTATGACTTGGTTAGTTGGATGGGGGAAGATGATGAAATACAGTTTTCTAGCTGAATGCTTTAAATTACTGATGATGTATCTCAATGAAAATTTGGGAGAGAAAACAGATTTATGGGTGGAGGAAAAGTAGAGCCAAATATGAAATATCTGTGAGTCAAAAGGGAGAGTGAAAGGGACTACAGCAAAGACAACCTGTGTCAATATACTTAAAACTAATTCTGAGAAATTGTATAATCAATGCTCATTTGATCTATAGCACATTTTAGTTCATAATTAATATCTGTAGATTTTGACTCAGGAGCTAGCTGCCAAATAAATTCCTACATAAGAATACACAACAGAATATTGTTTCTCAAAGTTTCCTATGACAAAATAAATTTACATTCTTCAAAAATATTTAATTTTAGATTAAAAAGTAACTTTTAAGTTGATATTTTAGTATAGTTTTGCATTCACTATCCACCAGGATCACTTCTACCCCATGATTTCATTGTTCGATGATGGTGATGATGACAGAACAATCTGGGCACTGATTTCTGGATTTCTTTTGCCTCTGAAAATTAGGATAGTCCTTTAAGATTGACTACAAGCCTCAGGAAGCACCAATTACTATGTGATTAGGGAGAAGGCACAGCATAACTCTGGCAGATATCGTGCCAGCATTGTGATCTGAGAAATAACGCAGCATTACACACGTTGACATTTGTAACTTTTCCCTCCCTAGGTGTTGACATCATTTACAACTTTAAAGTCCTTTTATGATATGTCAGAGTTCAAAATAAAAAGAAAGAAGTCGTATTAATGATGTTGCAATCTTTCTTTTTTTGTCAGATACTTTGACACAACACATCAAAATCCTTCTCTACTAAAGATGTTATATTCATAACCCTATGTATTGGTAGACCTTCTGCTTTTACAGAGAAGTTAGTAAAAATGATTCACTTGTTTTGATATATTTATAAAAAGTGAAACTGTCTCTGCCAAACTTCCAGTGATGAGTTTGATCACTAATGCTCTGTACTGGAGCAGGGATTTTGTGCTTACATCTTTTCTCATTCATTTTAAATGCAATTTTCTTGAGATATATTATATATTCACATATACCATATAATCATCCAAATTATACAATCAGTGGTTCACAGTATCATATAGCAATGCATTCATCATCATAATTGATTTTTGAACATTTCCATTACTTCAGAAAATAAAAATAAGAATAAAAGTAAAGATAAAACTGAAAAAAAAGCATCCAAAACATGCCCCCCACCCCCTATTATTTATTTATTTTTGACTTTTTTTTTTTACTCATCTGTCCATACACTGGATGGAGTGTCAGTCACAAGATTTTCACAATCACACAGTCGCCTTAAAAGCTCTGTGGTTATCCAATCACTCAATAATCAAAACTAATGGATTACAGTTCAAGAGTTTCAGGTATTTCCCTCTAGCTACTCCAATACAGCAAAAACTGAAAGGGGATATCTGTATACTGCATAAGAATAACCTTCAGAAAGACCTTTCAGCTCTATTTGAAATCTCTCAGCCACTGAAACTTAATTTTGTTTCAATTTCTTTTCCCCTGTTGGCCAAGAAGGCCTTCTCACTTCCATTGGTGCCAGGACCAGATTCATTCCCTGGGAGTCATTTCCCATGTAAAGGAGAGGGCAGTGAGTATGCCTGTGGACTTGGTTTAGAGAAAGAGGCCACATCTGAGCTACAAAAGTGATTCTCTGGGTGTGATTCCTAGGCATAATCATAAGGAACCTTAACTTCTTCTTTGCAAGAATAAGTTTCATAAGGGCAAGCCCCAAGATCTAGGACCAGGCTCAACAAATTGGCAGTCTCCATTGATTGTGAGAATATCAGGAATTCCCCAGGTGGGGAAGTTTAATATTTTTAACTATTCCCTAGTCCTTCAATGGGACTGTGCCCATTTGAAGCTGTTATCTATCCCCCCAAAGTCTTTTTTCCTGAGCCAGTCTTTTGAGGGCAGCCATCTTTCTTTTAATCCTTATTCAATATTGAGGGGTGACAATTTTGATTGGATTGTTTGCATGGAGATGTGACATGCCAAATTGTGGGTGAGACATTTTGATTAGATGGAGATGTAACTCCACCAATTCAAGGTGGGTCTTGATTAGTTTACTGGAGTCCTTTAAAAGAAGAAACATTTTGGAGAAACCTCAGAGCCAATGGAATTGAAGACATTTGGAGATGGCTGAAGCACCAACAGCGAGAGCAAATATCTAGACAAGGAAGCTCATAGATGCAGAGCCCTGCAAATGTTGCCATGTGCCTTCCCATGAGATGCTAAGCAAGCCAAAACCCAGAGGAGCTAAGTGAAGGTCCACAGATGCTTAGTGAGGAAACCACTGGCATCAGAAGCTGGAAGCAACAAACAGGAACAAGACCAGCCGACACCAGCCATGTGCCTTTCCATATGACGGACATTGCCCTTGTACTTTCTTGAGTCAAGGTATCTTTTTCTGGATGCCTTAGTTTGTACATTTTTTAAGACCTTAGAACTGTAAACTTGTAGCTTAATACATTCCCTTTTTAAAAGCTGTTCCATTTCTGGTATATTGCATTCTGGGAGAATTTAAAAACTGAAACAAGAACTTTTCAAATACTTGTTAATCTTCTGTCCAGAATAGTTTGGGATGTATTGGGCATCCCACCAACCTGTACAAACCAACAAGTTCTCATTGCCTATTCAAGGTCCCATGTAATTATGGCATTTTGAATAAGCTGAGCAAACACATTGGATTACATGGTGTGTACTGAAAACATACATTTTGCACCAAATAAACATCTCTTTATTTGGTCTCACACAGAATTTGAAGTTTTAAAATATGGTTGATACCCTTTAGCTTGCTTTACCTTAGTCCTACCCAAAACTGCTTCATTCATACCAGTAATTGAAGTCTGATCACTTTTTCAGAGCTTTTAGCAGTTGTTCTATGGGGTAATGCTGCCTTTCATAGCTGTAGAACTCTAGCACTGAGTTTCAGTTGTCACACAGACATCCAAAGTTCCAGGGAACAACCAGGTTATACACAAATAGCTCAGCATCTCTGAACTTGGAAATAATAGCTACAACTCCAGAACAGATGTGACTGCTCCAAGAGCTTACAATCTATGAACATTTACAATAGGCCTTCACCTGATAAAGCATGCTCTCGAATTCAGTCCTCAGAGTTTGCACCTTATGGTTAGTCCATATTAGTGAGGCATAATATTTGTCTTTTCCGTTTCTGGCATATTTCATTAAACA
The DNA here is from genome assembly GCF_023851605.1 of Tamandua tetradactyla. Classification (NCBI taxonomy): domain Eukaryota; kingdom Metazoa; phylum Chordata; class Mammalia; order Pilosa; family Myrmecophagidae; genus Tamandua; species Tamandua tetradactyla. The sequence goes on along the minus strand of NC_135350.1, from coordinate 19,359,292 downwards.
AATTCCTCAAGGTTCATTCACCTTGTTGTATGCCTCATGACTTAATTCCTTCTTACAGACACTCAGTAGTCTATTGTATGTATACACCACAGTTTCCCCTTCCATTCTTCAGTTGATAGACCGTCTAGTAAGTCATCTCCATCCATTTCAAACTGGGAACACTGCCACAATAAACACCAGCATGCAAAGAGCTTCTATTCATGCCCTGCTCTTAGTTCCTCCAAGTATACATCTAACTGCGGGGATACAGGATCATAGGCATTCCCACCCCTAGTCACATATGTAGCCACCCCACTGCCCTCCAGAGGAGCTGGGCCTTTCAACTTTCCTACCAACAGTGAATAAGTACCTCCTGCTCTCTACATTTTTTACAGCACTTGTATTTCTCTTTCCATTTTTAATGTTTTATTCACACATCATACAATCCAACTTAAGTAAAAAATTGATGGTTTCCAGTATAATCACATAGCCATGCATTCACCACCACAATCTATAAAAGGATATTTTCATTTCTTCTGCAAAGAATACCATACCCCTTTCTCATATCCTCTACTTATTGACATTTAAAATGCTTTAGCATATTGCCTTTGTCACATTCAACGGAAGCATATTACAATCTTACTGCTGATTTTAGTATGCATTGATTATATATTTTTCCATATAACATTCCATTTTCAACACCTTGCAATGTCAACATTCATTTTTTCTACCTCATGCAAAAACAGTCTTATATTTATACATTTAATCACCATCATTGTTCTCTCTAGGTATCACTAAGTTGTATTGTCCCAGTCATCATAGTCTAGCTTTCCTCTGGTGTCACACATTCCCCCGACCCTCCTCACTCAACCATACTCACACTCAGCTTCATTCAGGCTACTTACAATATTGTGCTTCCATCAGATGATATTGTGCTATTCATTTCAAGATCTTTACAATTAGTACTGTTGAACATTCTATACTCCTTCACCATCAAATGTCCATTCTCTACCCTCATTCTATCTCTTGATAAACTGTGATCTCAACTTTACCTCTCGAAGTTCACTTACTGACCTTAGCTCAGATTAGTGAGACAACACAACATTTGTCCTTTTATTTCTGGCTAATTTTACTTAGCATCATGTCCTCAAAGTTCATCCATATTGTTACATGCTTCATGACTTTATTCTGTTTTACAGCTGCATATTATTCAATCATAAGTATCTACCACAGTTTGTTAAACTACTCATCTATCAATGGACATTTGGTCTGTTTCCATCTCTTGGCAATCATGAATAATGTTGTTATAAACATAGGTGTGCAAATGTCTGTGTTGTTGCCTTCATTTCCTAAGATTATGTACCTAGTAATGGGATTGCTGGATCATATGTCAATTTTATACTTGATTCCTGAGGAACTGCCAAACTATCTTCCAGACTGATTACACCTACAATCCCAACAACAGTGAATAAGTGTGAATCTTTCTCCATATCTTCTCCAGCACTTGCCATTTTCTGTTGTCTTGTGTGTTTTTTTTTTTATGGTGGCCATTCTAATAGGTGTGAGAGGATATCTCATTGTGGTTTTGATTTGTATTTCCTAATGGCCAGTGACTTTGAGCACCTTTACATATATTTTTGAGCCATTTATATTTTCTCTTTGAAAAATTGTCTGTCCATATCTTTTGCACATTTTTAATAGGCTGTTTGTCTTTTTGCTGTTGACTTGTAGGATTGCTTTATATATTCTGGTTATTAACATTTTATCTGTTATGTGTTGCCAAATATTGTCTCCCTTTCATAGACTGCTTTTTGTCTTTTCTCACAAAGTTCTTTGATCCACAAAAGTGCCCAATTTTGAAGAGATCCCATTTATCTAATTTTTCTTTCATTGCTTACATTTTGGGTATAAGGTCTAGGAAACCATCGCCTATCATAAGATCCTTAAGATATTTTCTTTTAAATAAATTTTATGGTCTTAGCTTTAATGTTTAGGTCTTTGATCCATTTTGAGTTAATTTTTGTGTAAAGTGTGAGATAGGGTCCTCTTTCATTCTTTTTGGATATGGAATCTTGTTCATAGGACCTTCTCATTATCTTCTTTATTTCTGCAGGCTTAGTAGTTATGACTTCCTCACTTTTCTGATTTAATTTATTTACATATTCACTCTATGTTTTTTTTTTCCAGCCTAGCTAAGAGTCCATCTATTTTATTGACTTTCAGAAAGAACCACTTTTAGTTTTATTGATTCTCTCTATTGTTTTCTCATGTTCTTAATTTCATTTATTTCTGCTTCCACCTTTGTTATTTCTTTCATTCTGTTTCCTTTGGGGTTAGTTTGCTGTTCTTTCTCTAGGTCCTCCAGGTGAACAGTTAATTTTTAGATTTTTGCTTTTTCTGCTTTTTGGATATAAGCATTTAGAGTAATAAATTTCCCTTTCAACACTGCCTTTGCTGCATCCCATGAGTCTTTTATTTAACTTTTTTTTTAATGTGAACTATAACATATATACAAAAAAAGCAATAAATTCCCAAATATATTTTAACAAGTAATTATAGAATAAATTTTAAAGTTTGGTATGGGTTACAGTTACACAATTTTTCATTTTTTCTTCAAGCAGCTCCAAGACACAGGAGGCTAGCACAAAGACCAATATAATGATTCAGAAGTCAAACTCACAAGTTAAATCTTATCTTCTCTGTTTCACTCCTCCTTCTCTTTAAATAACATATATACATAAAGGCAATAAATTTCAAATTATTATAGAGCAAATTTCAGAGTTTAGAATGGGTTACAATTCCACAATTTTAGGTTTTTATTGCTAGCAACTCTAAGGTACTAGAAGCTAAAGAAATATCAGTATAATGATACAATACTCATACTCATTTATTAAACCTGAACTTCCCTGTATAACTCCACCATTACTTTGATCTTTCTCTCACTCTTTAGGGGTATTTGGGCTATGCCCATTCTAACTTTTTTATGTTGGAAGGGGCTGTTGATAACATGGGATAGGAGGATGGAACTAATTGATGTTCTGGAAGGCTAGCGCCTCTGAACTTCAGGACTTATCAGGTCCTGGGACCCATCCCGAGGTTGTAGGTTTCTGGAAAGTACCCTAGTGCATGGGCCACTTGTAGAATCTCATATAATATCCTAGGTATTCTTTAGGATTGGCAGGAATAGTTTCCTTGGGGTTTGGCAATGATAGGTAGCAATGTCTAACTGAAGCTTGCATGAGACCTCCAATGTAGCCTCTCGCCTCGATTTGAACTCTCTCCACCACTGATACCTTATTTGTTTCTCTTTTTCCCCCTTTTGATCAGGATGGTATTGTTGGTCCCATGGTACCAGAGCCAGGCTCATCCCTGGAGTCATCCCCCATGCTGCCAGCAAGACATTGTAGTGCTGGAGGCCGATAGTTTCAGTTGCAAAGTTGGGCTTAGAGAGAGGCCACATCTAAGCCACAAAGATGTCCTTTTGAAGTGACTCTTAGGCATACCTATAGGTAGGCTAAACTTCTCCACTACATACATAAGCTTCACAAAAGCAAGCCTCAAGATCAAGGGCTTAGTCTATTGATTTGGGTGTCCCATATGTTTGGCACTGTATTTGGGGTTTCCTTGGTAGTAAAGTTTAATAGTTCTATAATTTTTCTCCCATCCCCCAAGGGACTTTGGCAATACTTTTTGATTTTCTGCTTAATATACTCTGGGACATATCCAGTATTACATTAAACTATATAGGATTAAGGTCTCATTCTCATTCTGAGCTCCTTGTGCTTGGATTGTTTAAATGATCTATCCAGACAAGTTGAGTTAAAATATGTTCTACAGAGAATTTAGGTATTGGACATAATAAAATTTTCTTCTTTGGTCTCAAAGAGTAGGTGAAATTCTAAAATAAAGGCAATGTCTTCTTACTCCTGTATTTCAAATTATCTTAATCTCAGCTTGATCGGCTTCATTCTTATCTCTAAATATTAGGTTTTACATACAGTAACAATTACTGTTCCAGACTAATTGTGACTGCTGTAAGAGCTTACAAGCGATGCCTCAGTTTTCTTATAAGCATTTTCTAAATGAGATCAGACAATATTTGCTCTGTTGTTTCTCTCTTATTTTGCCTCACCAAATGTCCCACAGGTTCATTAGCATCCCTCCATGCCTCACAACTTCATTGCTTTTTGTAGCAACACCATGTTCAATCGTCTGTTTACACCATCGTTCACATCATACACCATCATTCACATCATATGCATCAATCTGCTTCTCAGTCAGTGACTCTTTCATATGGCCTCCATCTATTTGGCTTCATATGTAATGTCCAAAGTCAACAGCCTATCAACATTCTCAATTTTAGATAATGTCATTGTCCCCAAGAGAAAGATAAGCAATAAATACACCCTATCAAATAGAAAATCCAAACTTCCCCCTAGCTCTTTTCCCTCCCTCATTATGTTTCCCAGTATTGCTGCAGTACTTACTGTTGATGTCTTCCTGTTTAACATAGCTCGCTGCATGCAATATCATCCCCCCCATACCCTGAAGTGATACGCTCTTTGTTTATGATCCATACCTTTGCAGTAGTTCATGCAAGAACTTATTTATATTTGTAGCGTTAATTCATGGGACACATGGGTCTGTATAACCCCTTTCAATCATCTTCACTTTCAAAATGGTAATATTACTTATAGACCCACTAGTGAACTGCCTTCACTTCTATTTATTCCCTTTCAATTAAGTTCAACCATATTAGTTAACTGTTCACCCATCTTAAGCGTCTGTGTATCTCTAGATCCCCTATATTCTACATTATAAGCATCTGATTTTACCTTTGCCATTGCCATAAAAGTGGAATCTTACAGCATCTGTCCTTTTGTGTCTCACTTATTTCACTCAGCATTATATACTCAAGTTTCATCTATCTTGTCATTTCTTCTTACAGCTGCATAATATTCCATTGTATGTATATACCACATTTTGTTAATCCCCTTATCGGTTGATGGACACTTGAAATGTTTCCATCTTTTGGTGATTGTGGATAGTGCTTCTATGAACACCAATGTGAAAATCTCTGTTTGTGTCACTGCTTTCAGCTCTTCTGGGTATATACTGAGTAGTGCTATAGACGGATCATAAAGGAACTCGATATTTAGTTTCTGAGGAATCTCCAGACTGTCTTCCATAGCAACTGTATCATTATACATTACCACCAGCAGTGCATGTGTCCCAATTTCTCCACATCCTCTCCAACATTTATAGTTTCCTATTGTTTTAATAGCAGCCATTCTTATAGGCTTTCTTAATGAATCAAGAAATATAATCCAGCTATATGCTGCTTACAAGAGACTCATCTTAGACAAAAGGATACAAACAGATTCGAAGTGAAGGAAAAGGAAATCCTTTTTCCTCAATTTTTTGGAAAAGTTTGAGCAGGACAGATGTTAGTTCTTATAGGTGTGAGGTGGTATCTCATTGTAGTCTTGATCTGCATTTCCCTTAGAGCTAATGAGAATGAACATTTCTCTTCATGCTCTTTTAAGGCATCTGTTATTTGCTTTTCAGAAAAAATGTCTCTTCATATAATCCACTTTAATATTTGGATTGCTTGTTCTTTTGTTGTTGAGTTGTATGATTTCTTTATTTATATAGGGTATCAAACCATGATCTGATGTGCGATTTCCAAATATTTTCTCCCATTGAGTTGTATGTATCTAAATCTTTTTGACAAAGTCTTTTGAGGCAAAAAAGCATTCGATTTTGAGTAGTTTCCATTTGCTTATTTTTTTCTTTTGTTGCTTGTGCTTGGGTGTAAAGTTTAGGAAGCTACCTCCTATTACTAGGTCTTGAAGATGTTTCCTTACATTTCCTTCTAGAAGCTGTATGATGTTAGTTCTTATATTTAGGTGTTTGATCCACTTTGACTTAATTTTTGTGTAGGGTGTAAGGTAAGGACCCACTTTCATTCTTTTGGCTATTGATATCCAGTTTTCCTATGTCCATTTATTGAAAAGACTATTCGTTCCAGTTCAGTGGATTTGGGGGCCTTGTCAAAATCAGGTGAGCATAAATTTAGTGATCTCTATATATCTGCACTCTGGATTTGATTCCATTGGTTAATACTTCTATCTTTGTGCCAGTGCCATGCTGTTTTGACCACTGTGCCTTTATAAGCTTTAAATTTGGGACATGTTAATCCTCCCACTTCAGTCTTTGTTTTTAGGATGCTTTTAGCTATTTAGGGTCTCTTTCCCTCCCAGATGAATTTGGTAACAAGCTTTTCCAAGTCTTCAAAGTAGGTTATTGAGATATTGATAAATACTGCATTAAATCTGTAGATCAATTTGGGGAGAATTGACATGTTAACTACATTTATCCTTCTTATCCATAAACATGGGAGTCTTTCCAGCTTACTTCTTCCCTTACAATTTGGATGCATTTTATTTCTTTTTCCTGCCTGATTGCTCTCACTAGAACTTTTCATGCAATGTTGAATAATAATGGAGACAGAGGACATCCTTGTCTTGTTCCTGATCTTAGGAGAAAAGCTTTCAGTCTCTCTCCATTGAGTACAGTGCTGGCTATCAGTTTTGCATATATGATCTTCATTTATCATATTGAAAAATTTACCTTTGATCTCTATATTTTGAAGTGTTTTTATCAGAAAAGGATGTTGAATTTTGTCAATGCTCTTTCAGTGTCAATTGAGATGATCACGCGGTTTTTCTCTTTCAATTTTTTAATGTGTGGTAATACATTAATTGATTTTCTTGTTTTGAGCCATCCTTGAATTCTTGGTAAAAAACCTGCTTAGTCATGGGGTATAATGCTTTTAATGTGCTGCTGGATTCAATTTGCTAATATTTTGTTGAGAATTTTTGCATCTATGTTCACCAGGGATATTGGTCTGTAGTTTTCCTTTCCTGTAGCATCTTTACCCAGTTTTGGTATTAAAGTGATGCTAGCTTCATAAATGACTTAGGTAGTATTCCTTTATCATCAATTTTTTGGAAAATTTTGAGCAGGACAGGTGTTAGTTCTTTTTGGAACGTTTGATTAAATTCCCCATGTGAAGCCATCTGGTCCTGGGCTTTTGTTTGTAGGAAAATTTTTGATGACTGATTGAATTTTTGATTGGTTTACTGAGATATTCTATTCCTTCTTGAGTCAGTGTAGCTACTTTGTATGGTTTCAAGAATTTGTCCATTTCATCTATGTTGTCTTGTTTGTTGGATATAGTTGTTCATAGTATACTCATAATTTTTAAAAATTTCTTCAGGACCTGTGATAATGACCCTCTCCTCTTATTTCTGATTTTGCTTATTTGCATCCTCTCTTTTTCTCCATGTCAGTTTTGCTTGTGGTCCATTTATTTTATTGATTTTCTTGAAGAACCATCTTTCGATTATTGATTCTTTTCTTTCCATTGTTCTTTTGTTCTCCCATTCATTTTACTCTGCTTTAATCATTGTTATTTCTCTTCTTCCATTTGCTTTGGGGTTACTTTGCTGTTCTTTCTCAAGTTCCTCAAGATGAGCAGTTAAGTCCTCAATTTTTGCCCTCTCTTGTTTTTTAATATAGGCATTTAGGGCAATAAAGTTCCCTCTCAGCACACCTTTGCCACATTCCATATGTTCTCATATGTTGTATTCTCATTTTCATTCATCTTCAGATAGCTACTGATTTCTCTAGCAATTTATTCTTTGACCTACTCATTGTTTAAGAGTATGTTATTTAATATCCATATATTTGTGAAAATTCTTATTCTTTGGTGGTTATTGATTTCCATTTTCATTCCATTGTGATCAGAGAAAGTGCTTTGAATAATTTCACTGTTTTTAAATTTATAAAGACCTGTTTTGTGCCCCAGCATATGGCCGATCCTGGAAAATGTTTCATGAGCACTAGAGAAAATATATATCCTGGTATTTGGGTATGTAACACCTTATATATGCTTATTAGGTCTAATTCATTTATCATATTGTTAAAATTCTCTATTTCTTTGTTGATTCTCTGTCTGATAGTTCTGTCTATAGAGGACAGTGGTGTATTAAAGTCTCCTACTATTATTGTTGCAATGTCTATCTTTCTTTTTAGTTTTGTCAATGTATGTCTCAGGTACTTTGGAGATCCTTGATCTGGAGCACAGACATTTGTGATAGTTATTTCTTCTTGGCTAATTGTCCCTTTTACTGATATATAGTGTCATTCTTTGTCTCTTGTGATGTCTTTACATTTAAAATAGATTTTGTTTGATATCAGGATAGCTACTCCTGCTGTCTTTTGGTTACAGATTGCATGGAATATCTTTTTCATCCCTTCACTTAGAACCTGTTTCTATCCTTGTGTCTAAGATGAGTCTCTTGTAAGCAACATATAGCTGGATCATATTTCTTAATTCATTTGCCAATTTGTATCTTTTGCTTGGTAAGTTCAATCCATTAACATTCAAAATTATTACTGTTAAGACATTTCTTGAATCCATCATCTTATCTTTTAGATTATATTTGTCAGATCTATATGTTCTTTGCCTTCTTTCTATTTTTATCCTTTAGGTTTCCATTACTGGTACTCTTCAATTTTGTGCTCTCCTTCAGACCTCCCTCTCCTGTTTTTGTTTTTGCTTTTTTTTTCAGCTGGCAGAGCTCCCTTTAGTATTTCTTGTAGCGTAGGTCTCCTATTGACATATTCCCTCAGCCTTTGTTTCTCTATGAAAATTTTCAACTCTCCCTCAGTTTTGAAGGACATGTTGGCTGCATACAAAATTCTTGACTGGAAGTCTTTATCTCTCAGGATCTTAAATATGTTATACCACTGCCTTCTCACCTCCATAGTGCCAGCTGAGTAATCCAAACTCAGTTTTATGTGGTGTGGTAGTTAGATTCAGTTGTCAACTTGGCCAGGTGAGCATACCTAGTTCTGTTGCTGCGGACATGAGCTAATGGTACATAAACCTCATCTGTTGCTGATTTACATCTGCAGTCAGCTAGGAGTTGTATCTGCTGCACTGACTGACGTTTGACTTAATTGGCTGGTGCTTAAATGAGAGAACACAACGTAGCACAGCCTAAGCAGCTTGGCATACCTCATCTCAGCACTTGAAGCTCAGCCCAGGCCTTTGGAGATGGAGAAAGAAGTCACCCCGGGGAAAGTTGTTGGAACCCAGGGGCCTGGAGAGAAGACCAGCAGAGACCATCCTGTGCCTTCCACATAAGAAAGAGCTTCAGTGGAAAGTTAGCTGCCAATCCGTCTCTAGTGTGTTGCATTCCAGCAGCTAGCAAACTAGAACATGTGGTTTCTCTTGTATGCAGTAGATTGTTTTCTCTTGCTGTGTTCAGAATTTTCTGCTTCTCTTCTATTTGATTGACTGATTAGTATGTATCTTGGAGTAGTCCTATTTACAGTTCATTGGGATTCTTTGATTTACATATGCATGTCTTTTATAAAGGTTGGGGAGTTTTCTCCCATTTTATGCTCCACTTATCTTCCTAGCCCTTTACTATTCTTTTCTCCTTCTGGGACACCAATGATTTTATATTTTTGTGCTTTGTTTTGTCCATCATTTCCCTGAGATCCAATTCAAATTTTTCCATTTCCTTTTGCCATTTACTCTTTTGTGTTTTCAAAATTAGTTGTCATGTCCTCTAGTTCACTTATTCTTTTTTCTGCCTCTTTAAATATGGTGTTGTGTATCTCAAGTACATTTTTTATTTGTTCTACAGCATCTTTAATCTTTGTGATATCTGTTATTTTTCTCTTTATTCTTTCAAATTCCTCTTTATGCTCTTCTAGTGTCTTCTTGATCTCCTTTATGTCGTTATCCATCCCACTGATTTTATTTAGTAAAGTTATATGAGCATCTTTGATTAGTTTTTTTCAAATTTTGTGTCTTATCCAGTGTTTTAATATGGTCATTAGGCTGGGCTATATCTGTCTTCATCTTCATATGCTTAGTGATCTTCTGTTGTCTTTGTGGCATGTAAATATCTGATAGGGTTACTTTGGAAGTTGATTTCCTTCAGTAGTCTGAAGCTACTGGGATGGGTGTGGAGTAGGATGTAGGGCATGGGGAGGCTGTGCAGTAATGAGTCATGGTGCAGGTATATGCAAGAATCAGGGGCTCTATACTGGTTCCTGTGAGTGTGAGGTTTGGATCAAGGTGTTGTGGATATGCAGTGCAGAGGTCATGGGAATGAAGTGCAGTTCAGGCAGGCCTTGGGGCAAAGAACCAGGGTGTGGCATGGGAGACACAGTGGTAGGGCACCACAGGAGGTGGATGGGGGTGCTGAGCAGATGTACCAGGGCTGGTACACGGGCAGGATGTGGGTGGATGCATGAAGTGTGTGGGTTTTGGGTGTTAGTGTGTGGGATACATGGCACAGAAGTCAGGGCACATGGAGGTAGGTCATTGGTGTGTCCTTGTTCAGGGGAGGGGTCCATCAGGGCTGGGGTGTGGATGTGTGAGTGTGTAGAAGTGAGGCACAGGTCATGGAGGTTGTGGGATGTGTATCAGGGGTGTGTGATGACAGATGGGTGGGGCCATGGCACAGGTTTGTAGGTGCATGGGTGGTGTGGGCTAGGGGAGCCCAATTATGCAGGACAGAGGCGATGGTCACATGTACACTAGAGTACCTACCCAGTGTAGGGAAAAGGCACTTATGCCATGGAGTGAGGCAAAGTGTGCACATGTGTGGGGCAAGGGGGGTGATGTGCAGAGTTCAACAGGTCCATGCATAGATATATGCATGCCCAGCAGGGAGAATGTGGCTGTGCTGGTGTGTGGATCTGGGGACAGGGCCCTTGTGTCTACAGATCTGGAGGGCAGAGTCCTGTTGTGCACATGTGCAGAGTTTGGGGCAGTAGGGTGGGATTGTACCTGTTTGGGCTGGGGGTGGGTGTGGCCTGGACATGCAAGTCAGTGCTTTCCCAGAACTGAAGGGGCATGGCATGAGTGGTTGCATGTGCATCCACACATCTGGGGGAATGGAATGTGATGTGCACATGCTCAGAGCTCAAGGGGGCCGGGTAATGTTGCGTTCTCTAATTACTGGGTGTGGGTGTGGCCTGTGTATGAAGGTGAGCACCTGAAGTCCAGGTACATAGGTGACTGCCTGCAGCCTGCAGGGAGGGAGAGATGAGCGTTGAGGGGCTGGCCGTGAGTATATGGGACTCAGGAAGAGTGGGGTGAGACAGCACTTAGGTGGGAGAAGTGCATTGGTCTGGGACAGGCTTGTGTGCTTGTGCAGTGTGAGGGTGTGGACTGGGGATGCATGGGAGGGGGCTGAGGGTAGAGATGCTTGGAGCACAGTAGAGTGGGTGGGTGATGGGATTCACATGCATGGGGTGAGAGGGGAGTCATGGGTCGTGGGGCAGGGGTGTTGTACATGAGAGTAGCACATTCAAGGAAGGTGGCTTGACTTGCTTCTTTGTCCCTGTCTCCTTCTCCATGCACTCCTGAGGGCTCTGGACTTCCATCTGGAAATGGATGTGCTAGGGTGTTTGCACCAGCTGGCTGGTCTCTGGTTCTCTGCGTCTCAATTCTTCTGCTTTTTCAACCAGGGCCACCCTATGTGATGTACAATATTCTCACAGGTAACTTATACCCTGGAGTCACTCTCCAGGCCTTTTTTCTGTCACTTCTCTACTGTTCTTTTGAGTAGGGATGAACTCAACCTATCTAATTCTGCTGTCTTCCTGGAACTCCTGCATTCCATTAATTTTGATACGCTGTTTTCTCATTTTCATTTGCCTCAAGATATTTGCTGATTTCTCTTGTAATTTCTTCCTTGACCCATTGTTAAGAGTGTTTTATTTAGCCACCTTAAATTTATGAACTTTGCAGGTTCTGCCTATTATTGATATTTCCAACTTCATTCCATTATGATCCAAGAAAGTGCTTTGTATAATTTCACTATTCTTAAATTTACTGAGACCTGCTTTGTGATCCAATATGTGGTCTGTCCTGGAGAATGATCCTTGGGTACTTGAGAAGAATGCATAACCTGCTGTTGTTGGATGTAATATTTTGTAAATGTCGGTTAAGTCTAGTTCATTTATCATATTATTCAAGATCTTTGTTTCCTTATGAACCTCTGTCTATATGTCTATCCATTGATGAGAGTTGTATTTTGAGATCTCCAACTACTATTGTACAAGTGTCTACTTCTCCCCTCAGTGCTGTCATTATTCATATAATGTATTTTGGGACTCTCTGGCTCAGTATGTAGATATTTATGATTGTTATGTTTTCCTGATGAATTGTTCCTTTTATTAATACATAATGTCCTTCTTTTCTCTTTTAATTATTTTTTCTGATATTAGCTTAGCTACCCCTGCTCTTTTCTGGTTCTTGATTGCATGAAATATCTTTTTCCAACCTTTCATTTTCAACCTTTTTTGTTCTTGAGTTCTTAAGTCTCTTGTAGACAACATATAGATAAAACTTATTTTTTAAATCCATTCTCACAATCTATGTCTTTTGATTGTGGAATTTAATCCATTAACATTTAATGTTATTATAAAGGCTGTACTTCATTCAGCCATTTTCTTTTGGATTTTTTCTGTCATATCTTATATTTTTCCTCTCTTTTAATCCTATTAGTTACCATTCCTGGTAATCTTGAATTTTACGCTGTTCTCCAATCTCTCTCTCCTGTCTCTTCCAGTGCTCCTGTTAGTATTTCTCATAGAGCAGGTCTCTTGTTCATGAACTCTCTCAGTGTCTGTTCATCTGTAAATATTTTAGACTTTCCTTTATTTTTGAAGAACACTTTTGCCAGATATAGAATACTCAGTTGGCAGTTTTTGTCTTTTAAATATATCATCCCACTGCCTTCTTGCCTCCATGTGTTCTGCTGAGAGATACACACTTAGTCTTATTAATCTTCCCTTGTGTGTGATGGATCACTTCTCTTGTTGCTTTTAGAATTCTCTCTTTGTCTTTGACATTTGACAATCTGATTAGTAAATGTCTTGGCATAGGTACTTGGATCTATTCTGTTTGGGATACACTACACTTCTTAAACCTGTCATTTTATGTCTTTTATAAGAGCTAGGAAATTTTCATTTATTATTTCCTCCATTATTCTTTCTGCCCCTTTTCCCTTCTCTTCTCCTTCTAGGACACCCATAACATGTATATTCATGAACATCATGTTCTCATTCAGTTCCCTGAGACTCTGCTCAAATTTTTCCATTTTTTTCCTATCTGTTCTTCTGTGTGCAGAATTTCAGATGTTCTGTCTTCTAGTTAACTAATCCTTTCTTCTGCCTTTCCAAATATGTTGTTGTATGTCTCCATTTTGCTTTTCATTTCTTCTATTGTGCCTTTCATTCCCATAGGTTCTCCCATTTGTTTCTTTTTTCAAGCTTTCAACTTCTTTTGTATGGACATCCTGTGTCGTCTTTATATTCTTCATGTCTTTTCCTTTCAATTCATTGAATTGATTTAGAAGATCTTTTAACATCATTAATTAGTTGTTTCAATTCCTGCATCTCAGTTAAGTTGGCAATTTCTTCCTTTTGTTGGCCATATCTTCATTTTTCCTAGTAAAAATTGTGATTTTGTGTTTGAGACATCTGATTCTCTTGCTTTGATTATTCTAGAGTTCATTTTATCTCTTTTGCCTGGGATTTTCCTGTTGGTTGGATTTCTTCTCTATCTGTTCATCTTTCTCTCACCAGACTGTTGTCAGATTGGCTTTGCCACCCAATCTCCCCCCAAAACCAGGTATTTACAGTGGCCTGCCTCAGGATTGGAAGTAGGCACCAGGCACCACAATAATGTCTCTGTAGGTTAAATAAGTCTGCTTTCTCCCATGGTGGTCTGTTTTTTACCATCCTGCAAGGCCTGGTTTTGTTTTGGGGCACTGTTTTAACAGTTGGGTCATCCATGTTTCCTAGCCAAAAAAGGGGTGGGTTCCCATGCAGGGGATCTAGACTCACTCCAGGCAGCCTGAAATAATTTTCTGAGTAGTCTCTGAAAAAACCCTTCCATTCTCTTGCTCTTTCTGTTCTGCCCAGAGAGTGGCACTGCTTCATAACTTAATTGTCCTCAGAGCTGTGTACCTTCCTGGTATGGGCTGCTCCTCATAAGGTCAGCTGACTGCAGGGTTCCTGTTCCCTCTCTTTGTGGACAAAATCTAGATCAATATGGGTCTGTGTCCCCCACTTTATTTGTGGTGGTGTACACCTCCAGCTCTCCCAGTCTTTAGCCTTTCCCTAAGCAGTGATCAGGTCTCTTGCCTCCATGTCTCACAGGAGTAGGGGGATGACTTTTGGACCCAGGGCTGGGAACACAGCTTCTGTCCATGTTTTCTCAGACTATCTGCCTCTCATTGATCTGGGCCTTGAAATGCTCTCCTCTTTCCCCCAGGTTCTCCAAAAGTTAAGGGTCTCTCTCATTACCACTGCTGTTGGGAAGTGTCCCTCCTACTGTTCTCTGCCCATCCCACACTGTGAGACAGAGTGAGTAGGAGGGGAGAGGGCTGGCCAGATTCTACCTCTCCAATTCTGGATTTGTAGGGTCCCTCTCCAGTCCATATCTTCCTCCAGATTTCTGAACAATTCATAATTGTTCTTTTTAATGCTGAATCTCCAAAGAGATATTTTCAATAGCTATTTACATTGCTGTGCTGATTATGTCACCTTTGTGCTTACATCTTAAGACATCTTTCACAACCTGAGTTTCTAGCAAGTGTCCTACATTGCTTAAGTCTATTTTAGATTGGACTGTGATGATGGATGTTGGGTTAAAAGGTACTGACAATGAGTTTTTAATCATTCTGGACATTGTATGAAATTATCTCATTTTTATCTAAACTGTTTGGAGAGTGATATTATACACTATTAGTTTGTTGAAGGCCATGCATATACACACTTATCTTTCATGCTCCAAGAACAATATGACTTTAGCACCAGACCTGATTATTTTAGCATTCTGGATAATCTCATTTTATTAATTTAAAATTACAGGTAATTACTGTTCTAAATTTATTAAATTATAGATATTTTACTATATTACCTTAAATTATAGATAAGCAAAAAATATAGTAGGCAAGAATGAATAAATTTTGAATTGAATGCAATTAAATTATTTTGCAAAATTATATTTCCAAGATTAATCTGCGTCTGAATTGAGAAAAAAGTCTAAACCTTTTCTCACAAGGGAACACAGAATATTATCTAACAGAAAACCTCTAGTATTAATTTAGTAAAAGTATTTAGATTTTCCAAATTGGCTTTAACTGGAATATTTCAAAATTAAGCATCTTTTTAAAAACTCAAGTGAATTATGTGGTAACAAAACTCTTGAAAAATAAAAACTTTTGCATGGAAGAATCCCAGTAGTGCAACTTATGTTTTGGATACTTTTAATCACTTACACACTATACCGCCAAATGATGAATTTGCAGTATAAAATAGACTTTTATGTTTAATTCTTCAACTCATCACAGTAGACTAACATATATTATACATACAAACCTCAAATTGAACCAATTTAAAGTTTCCTATTCACCCTCATCCATTACATTTACTTTCCACACTACTATCACTACTAGAGCTCCGAATAACAGCTCTTACCTCATGGTGCAGCAGTGCAGCCACATGCCTCTTCTCCAGGGTCTTTTCTCCTGCTACTAGGAAGCTACTTTATTCCTTCATTTTGGGAAAAGAAATGTATTCTATAGAATGAAGATTGTAAAATAGAAGGCAATGATGTAGAGTGAATTTGAAAGGCAAGGTAGAGTTTTAACAGGAATAAAAATGTTGATGGTTGGAGGACTAAGATAAAGGGGAAAGACAAGAGCCATGACAGGTAAGGGGCAGAGAAAGGAAAGGACTGTGCTCCTAGATCTTCCTATCCTGTACCACAAGTGCAGTAGAACAGGGAAGGCTTTTCAAAGAAACATTGTACGCCACAGAAGGATTTGCTTAAAAAAAATTGGTTTCCCTTCTGCATCAACTGAAAAGACCGAGCATCCTGGACCTTGAACCTATGGTGATCTCTAATTTTCAATAGTCTTCGTGTTAAGGTACTTTAGCGGTTTGAATAGCAATCCCCACCAAAAGGCCAGCTTCACTGAATAAACAGCATGCAAGAGCAGTTCTTATGGTGCTATATTTCATAATGACAGTATGGCTAGTTACTTTGCCAACTACCATGGTTTTATTTTATCAACACAATCTATGCTTCAAATCAAAGTATCTCATCCTTTTGTTTCTATGGTTTTCAGTCCATGTAATTCATCTTACTTACATCTGCAATTTCATCATAAATAGTTATCTGTAGGAACATAGTTCACATCAACTCTTAGACCACACTAAAGTCTATTTTAAAGCCACGTTAATAGGAACTGAACCCCTTGAGAGCCCTTTTTAGTAAGAAATTCCTTGTATTTCCTCTAGTTTACTCAGCCATATTAAAAACCATGATGACAGAAAATTATTAATTCTGTGGCTTTCACCTACAGCTCCAGCCATCAGGAAGATATGCCCACCACTCCAAATGGAACCAAGAGGATCCTGTACTCCAGTGCAGATCCTTACCCGACCCTTATGAGTATCAAACTTGACCTAAGATAGAGCGTACTAAATGAAAATGTTCTCCACCTTGTTTACAAAAGAATTTGACAAATTTTCACGTATCTTCTGTACTGACTTATGATAAACAATTCTGGAGCAAATTTTTCTTAACTTAGTGAACTAGAAAGCTTACTAATCCTACAGGCGAACCTAGAACCAGGCTATGGTTGTTTATCATCCTTAGTTCAACATTTACGTACAAGTATTGCCTCCTGATAAAGGGGTTTGGGAAGAAGCCACAACCTAAGAAGCAAAGTGGTATATTTAAAATGTCACTGGACCAAAATATGTTGTATATAGTGTGGAACATCAAAAAATATGATAGGGTGAGGAGACTGATATTTAGAACTCTATTTCCTGATAATTACTTGTTCTGAGCCACTGATCTTGTTTTCTTCTTATATTAAATGGCATGGGGAAATTGCTTGAGAAAGACTCCTGGCAGGCTCTTTTTTTCTGCCTCTTCTTTTCTCCTTCTCGTTTCATGAATTGAGCTATTTTTGCCAGTGGTGTATCTGGTTCTTATGTTGCATGTTCCAGCTTTCTGCCTCTGTCCAGTTCCTGCTACAGAAAACTAGCAATTAAGGATAGATTGTTTGAAAAGATAAACAATGGCAAGCACAAATTATGTAGGGAAAATATGTTAGCTATTAAAGTAACAGAGCATATAATCAGATAGTAGAAACTATAGTTGCTTCATATTGTACCTAAAAGCACTGGTAAATTTTTGCTGATGTTACAAAGCTTGTATGTTTGCTCACTTACTGAGAGTTGGTATATATATGTATGCATGTGTGTGTGTGTGAATATATATTTTTATATATGCCTATACATGGGCATATATATGCAGTTTAAAATTTATAACTGTTCAAAATAGCAACTTCAAAATATATTGGCACCATTCTAATAACAAATCTTATTGTTGTTAATATACTGTATGTTCTGCTGTTGGTAAAACTTAAAATGATA
The DNA here is from genome assembly GCF_023851605.1 of Tamandua tetradactyla. Classification (NCBI taxonomy): domain Eukaryota; kingdom Metazoa; phylum Chordata; class Mammalia; order Pilosa; family Myrmecophagidae; genus Tamandua; species Tamandua tetradactyla. The sequence continues at coordinate 19,341,757 of NC_135350.1, read as the reverse complement.
GAACTTATTAATATTGCTGTTTCATTAAGCAGAAATACCTTAAGGAAATGCAAAGAAAGATGCAAAGAGAATACAAATAATTTACATTCTTTTAAAACAAGTGCAAAGTTTGAGGAAAGTACAATGATTAAGTTCTACATTTACAAGAAACTGGAATTTCATTGGCCATCACATAAATCCAGAATTTGGTATTACTGTTCATTTAATGTTAGGATAACTCTAATCTCAGTGATTGATTATATTCATGTAGTTTATTAGCACAACTTATTAAGAAATGGATGAAGACCAAGATATGTCTGCGATTCAACTGTAATCATGATAATGATAATATTAATAATTACAGTAACAAAGATTCTAACATAAATTTTTCTCAGTGATCTTCAAATGCTAGATAGGATGCAATTTCATGTTAACATACAAATAAAGTATTAAGGTAGTAATTCTACTGAATCAACTCTTCCCTGCATAAAAGCTGCAAAGGCCATCCTCTGATCTGAGGAATATCAGGGGAAACAAACTGTAATTAAATTCTACTGTTTTGTGATCTGAGTAAATGTGAAGCAGTGATACTCCAGAGATGAAGCTATACCAGAAAGGAGAGTATCTGATGAGGATAGGAGGGTCCAGACACTCCACCGTGGACTGGTAATAACCAATGCCAGAGGGAACCCTGAGAGAGAGAAAGGAGAATGCAAGGAGGAAAAGGGGAAATGGGGGAGGAGCAAAATACCCAGGGATATATTGGTTGCTTTGGGATGTCACACTAAGGGGAACTGAGGAAGAAGCCCAGTAGTATAACTGAAGCTAGTCAGTTATTCAGCTGGTAAAGCCCCGAAAACTACCATGGCTCAGCTTTAATGATTATTAAAGACCTGAAATCATAGAAGAAGGAGCAGTTAGTACCCATACAACAGAAATGGGGAAAGTTTATCCTAAATAGCCACAGTCTCTCTCCAAAAAGGACTCTTGGACTTTTGTGATGTGAGAACTGTCCAGAGGCAGAGAGCTGGGACTTATGGTACCAGAACCCGATATGGCACAGGCAAAAGAGCTCAAGTCATGAAACGAGAAGGAAACTCAAGAATGGGCAGAAAGGAGAAGCTTCCAGCAGACTTTATCAAGCAATTTCCCCATACCGTTTACTGCAAAGGAATGAGAATGAAAGTAAGTTGTCAGACTAAGTCTAGAAATAGAATTAAATTAAACTAGAAAGAAAGGGCAGTGATATTGGGAGGTCTGGAATATATTTAATAAATCTGGGTCAATGGAATTGATTAACCTTAGAATCCATGTATGTAATTTACCTCAATTCTACATAGGACATATCTACTACATGGTGATTTTCTTATGGAGTTTGTTAAATATGTCTGTATTTTTCCACATTAGACAATAAAGGTTCTTTCTGATCAGAAAAGTAGTACACGCTTATTGGGGAAACTTTGAAAAATGCATAATAACTTTAAAAATGTACATAAAAATCACCCATAAAACTGTAAAACTAAGATACAACTTCTGTATGTATTTTCCATATTTTCTTCCTGTCTTTTTTCTATACATTTTTTCTGAATTGAGAGCATGGGGTTTATGCTTATATTCTTTGCTATATAATTTTATTACATAAGCAAGAGAGGGGCAAGGGAGTAGAAGGTATATTCCAGGCAGTGATTATGAGCTTGGCCCTGCAAATGAGAGCTGGGTAACAAAGGGAATGGAGGCATCAAGGAAATGAGGGGTAATTGAGTTAGTAGAAACAATGAATTGGTGATGGATGAAGAAGCGGTGGAGTAGGGATATTAGAAGAATTAAGCTGAAAAGATGGGAAATTGAGGCTATTGATGAAATACAGGCACCTGCATGACCCAAGTGTGACTACTTCCTTACATTTTGCACTTGCCTTACCCTATCCCAGCCCTGCTGTCTCCACAGATACTGAAATGGCTTAGAATTTAAAAGGCAGTACTGTTGGGTAGAATATCAATAAACTAGGGACTGAACTTGTTAAAAATGAGAAAGAATTCCTGGGAAGAGTGGATAACAGTAAAGAACAGGAGTAAAAGATGATATCCTGTGATTGCATGAGAGATTTCAGAGAGGGAGAGGGACATTTTATGAAAGCAGCATTGGGCAAAAATTCCATTCTATGTTTAGTGGGATGATCCCAGAAAAGGAAAGTACGAACCACAGGTAAGAGTAGCATAGTAATGATGTTTAATGTTCAGGAGACTGGAAACTGGCCCTTAGCTCCCATATATCCATTGGTCTCAGTTCAATCTTTTCTCTCAGCAATCTGCCACCTGCTCCAGACTTTTCAGTTTGGCAAACCAACTTAGTTCCTCTGGTCTCTACTATCTCTCTTCATCCTCTAGATGATGGCTTAATTTTCTCTCTGGTCTAGCACTTGTTTTGGAAAATGCTTCTGGTAGCTGACTTCTTTGTCTTGGCTATAAGGTCTGCTCTGTATAAATGCCTCAGTAGTCCAAAATGAGGGCTGTACACAGGAATCATGGGATGCACATATCTTCTCCTTTGCCTAACACTGCAAGAAAGCACACCAGTGGGATGATTGTAAGAAATTGATCTTGATTTCAACTACAGCGGACAGTCAGATAACTTGATCTCTACTCTCTGCTTTATGTTGTGGAAGTTTACAATGAGTATTGAAAGTAGCAGAAACTGATTTTCTGCATCAATTTCATAAAAATAAAAATCACTAAAGATTCCGGTTCTCAAAACTACTTTGTAGAAATGCCTGCTAAAATTATGCCCCTTCAACTCTCAGCCAAAGAAAGTATTCAAAATTCCATTTTTTGTGAAATATATGTTTATTATAATTTATTACAAATAATATTTGTATTATTATTTTTCTCTGGATAGTAGGCTCTTTAACAGAACTTCACTTACCCACTGATAACTAACATTCCTCAGTAAAACACCTGGAATGATGGCTGTAGCCTGCCCAGTGCTCCTGGACGGTGGATTAATCCTCTGTAGTTTCGAACACACCTGTGCACACCAACTGAGCTGTAAGTTTATCAAGAATCAAATAGGTTTGCTTTTCCCCCAAAGTTGTTTCATTTAGTTTTAATTTTCATTTTAAATTTAAATGAATATACTTTCAGCCGTTTAAGTATGTGTGAAAGAAAAAGTTAAAAAAAAAAACCAGTTGTTTCTATGAATGACAAACTGAATGCCTTGAAAAGACTTGAAAAAGTTAGATCATAAAAACAAATTGCAGTAGAATTAGGTGTGCACCAAAAATAATCGGTCAGAATTTGAGAAAGCTTTTGCTTCATAAGGGCTTTAAATTTTTAGCTGTACTTTAAAGAACTCACAACAGGAAATTGTAGATGAAATATTATGAGTGTAGTTTATTCAAAAACAGCCGAGAAGAACTAAGTAAAGACTTTGACCTATGTGAAGCGTATGATGAGTGAATGGGCCCGTATATGTTTTAAGTTAAAGTGAGCTTGTAGCATATGTGTTACACTTCGTGACTCCCCTTTTTAATTTATAGTTTTGAATAGCAGAGCCACTAAAATTTCCAATAACATTGGTTAGGATGATATTATTTTATGTTTCCTGCTATAAAAGAATCTTATTTGAAACCCAAATTCAAACCCTGGTTATCTGACTCCAAAGTCTGTGCTTTTTATCATTTTGGCAACATTATTCAATTCCTGCCTAACTTTTTATGCTTTAAAGCAATCAAAGGATAACAACAAACTCATTTAGTTGTATATTGCCCTCTAGCCCAAACCCAATTGTTTCCCTTTTTCAAACCAAATCCTTCTGAAGAATGGACTATGATTTCTTCCTTTATTCACTCTTCAAGCTACAGCAGACAAGACTCTGGCAAAATTGCTGACAAGGGCCTGGAACTGCTGCTGAAAATCCTGACTCTCTCAATTAGACCTTTCCAATAGTTTCTTTCCATCCTCATCTTTCTTTTATCTCCTGACAGTGTTTGTGACTGTTGACTTTTTCCTTCCTCTAATCATCTCCTTTCTTGGCAATCCTTCCTAAATCTCTATTATTGTTTTTTGTTTCAATCTCTTTCGCAGGCCTGTTCTTCATATGGTTATTTTATCAGGATTTTGACAATGGCTTTCTTATGTTTCTTTCTTTAATTTGATTTTCCTGATTATAAAAGTAAAATATGCTTATTATAGAATATTATAAATAAATATTACCTTGAGAATAACATAAAATTAAAACCATACATAATCATGCCACCTAACAATTACTATTGTCATCATGCAGTAGTATAATATTTTCTGTCTTTTTTATACCTAATGTATTCCTCAGAAGTGAAACAGTGTCTATATTTAGTTTTTCTAATTTTTCATTAACTATTTTATATTTCCAATATTATTAAATATTCTTTGAAAATGTAATTTTTGTAGTTGGATAACATTACATTATATGCATTTTTCCTGCTTTATTTAAGGATTCAACCTCTCTGTTTTTTTTTTTTTTTTTACATGGGCAGGTATCAGGAATCGAACCCAGGTCCTTTGGCATGGCAGGTGAGCATTCTTGCCTGCTGAGCCACCGTGGCCACCCTAACCTCTCCCTTTAATGTGGACATTTAACTTGCTTCCATATATAAATATTTACCTTTGAATTTTTGAAATAATTCAAAACAAGAATTTTAGATTTTAACAGTAAAATTTAATTCATTCACATTTATTGTCATAACCAATACTATGTCTCTCATTTTTTTTCTGCACTTACACTTTTGAGATTGTATTTCTATTTTCCTAACATATAGTTAATTGCTTGGCTTGGCACAGAATTCTTAGGTCATGTTTTTGTCTTATGTAAACTTGAGATTTTATACTATGTTTAGGAATTTAAATTGCCAAACAAAAACAGCCTTATTTTGCCTGACTGGTTGTTTGTAATGCTGTTTCTTCATCCGTGAATTTAGCAATTTTTACTAGGCTATGTTCAGGGTTGATTGTTCAAAATTAAAGTTAGTATGGTGACTTCATCCAAAGCCAGAGATGAAGAATAATCAGGCATTGGTATCTTTTACTGAGGCCATAAAAAGCAAGATTTTCAACAGGTTCTTAGTGCAGAACTAGCTGACTTTAATACAAATAATAATAATATTAAACATTCTTCATGCTTATGGAACAATATAAACTTACAGAGACTTTGGCAAGTATTAAGATACATGCACATTCCACTGTTCCTCAAGAGCTGTTCATTTGCTCATTTTTGTGTTTCCTAGTTACAATGTATTTATGCATCATTTAATGATTTACAAGTACTTTAATGTATGTCATTAAATTCTATCCTCATCATAACTATGGGAAGGAAAGTTCGTTGCTGTTTTCCTATTTTATAAATAAGGGAAATGATCCTAAGAGCAATTCATGACTTTTCCATGTCTATCCAACTATTAAGTGTTGTGAAAAATTTGTGGCTAGGTCTTCTGATTCCAAATATTGTTTGTTATAGCTATTAGGTTGAATGTTTCTTTTTGCATAATTTAAGTAATTTTGAGCCTGAGAGATAGAGAAGAAGCCTCTGTGGACTGGGATAAAGACTGGGACCAGTCGGAATATATTCTGAAAGATTTGGTCTATTCAAAAGACCAAAAGAATTGAAAGAATTCTGAATCTTGGAATGATTAATTGGGGTTTTGGATATTCTTTTCATTTTTTTAGAAATCCCTTCTAAAATTCAAAATTTCTAGGAATCTAAACCTTACTTTTCCTTGAAGAGAAAACTTAGCATGAATTAGCAAACTGGAAGAAAAGAAAAAATACCTAGTGTGAAAGCATGTATGACGACCAAGACAAAAAGGAAAAAGATGCTCATTGAAAGAGCTGATAGGCTAATATAGTTTATCTATTTCATAAGACAACCTAGTATCACTTCTGCTTGAAGATACTGTGATATTCTAAATACATTGTAATTCATATGTTTTGAATTGTCAACTGATATGACCAGTACTTTCACATTTAAATATGATATATTTTAAATTTCATAGCCATTACAAGATAAACTCTTAAAGTTTACATCATTTCAGCCTATCTGTGTATTAAATCTTTTATAGCATTGTTAAAATTACAATATATTATGTACACATTTTTAACGCTTTTAGCTTACAAAAATTAGAACATATATTGCAATAAATATGTAAGTCTTAAATCACAGGAAATGTGATACACCTGCTATTTGATTACTGTAAAGTACACATGAAAATTAAATACTCTTTTACCAAGAAGTTGCTTCCATTGCATCTTTTTTCCCCACGAATGGTCATTGTCAAGAACTTTGAATGATCTGAGATTTCATCTTACTTTCCAGGTAACAGTCTGACTTTCCACCATTTCATGGATGCTGCCTGAGATCATGAAGCTCCTAGATCAAAGATAATGGACTTATCTCTCACAGCAATAGCAGAGTATCAGCATTTACTTCTGCTCTTTCCTCAAGTCCCATTTTCCACGAAGTGAAGCTAAGAGGGCTAGCTGACAATTGGGGGCCCAAGTAACTTGATTGCTTTACAATGGGCAGTAATCATACTTGCCCTTTGCTCTGTAGGAGATAATATCTTGTCTCCCAAGGATGTTTGCTATATAAACATCCTTGAAAACTTAGTCCAGAACAAAGACAGTTAATGCCTCTCTTGTAAAATGTGCTCCACTACAAGATACCCATGGGGAATTGTCTGACAACAATAATTTGAGATGCATTTAGTACTTTGTGATCATTTCTGATCCTATAAAATAAACACTGAACTATAAATTTGCATCAGCATTACCTGGATATGACTGTTCCTTTCTTTTACATGTTCATTATTTTATGTCAACTGATGCTATTTGTGGATTTTTGAAGATTGTGGCCCTATTCACCTGCTCCTCAAATACACAAAGTAAAAAGGTATAAGAAGCATTTAATTATTAGAGATAATTTGTGCTTATATTTTTATGTCACCAATGACTCTGGGAAAAAAATAGTTTAATGTTTTCAAAGAATAAATACAATTAAATTATCTCTCACATTCAAAACACACACACACACACACACACACACTCACACTCACACTCAAAGGTCAGGCCAGGAATAGCACATGGAAGAATTAGGATTATGGATGTATATATTCCTGAATATCTATTAAAAATATTTTGAAATTTATATATTCAGTCATGAAAAATATGTTATGCTCTATGTGAAAAACATGGAGAATATTATATTAAGCAACACTAAAATTAACATGCACTGAAATGTTTGCTACTAAGCTATATATATAACTATGTATTCTCTCTCTTTCTCTCTCTCTATATATATTATTCTTGAATGAAACAAAATATATTAGGTATTATTTATACTATTTAGATCTCCAGAAAAGAAAAACTGCACAAATGTGGTCCATTAATATGCTTTTATATATGTATGAAATCATATTTACGTAATTATATTATGAATTATAATTTATAAAATCATATATTGTACACATATGTTTGTATATAGAGACAATGTAGAATATGTAAATTTTATGTATGTACTATTTTATAGGACGAGTTATTTTAATATCTTAGATTCTCACAGTTTGATAATACTTATGTTTATCTAACATATGCTTAATTAAACATTCTTGCTTTTCATTCTGGGTTTAAAAGTCCTTAAATATATCCCTTCCCCTTTAAATTGAAAACAATTGAGAGGGGGTTGAGAAGAGCTAGAGACAAAAAAGGCTAGATAATACTCTTCAAAAATAAATAGGTCTCTCCACTATTCAAGAATGATTCAAATATTCATTATCACTCAAATAACTGCCAAGCAATTGAAATCCCTTTAATTGCGAGCACCCTAAATGTAGCTTATTGCCTTCCTCTCCCATATCCTGACTTCTCTGGGTCATTTCATTCGCACCTCTCTTTCAAGCCATCTGGGATCCCTAGGACAGCCTAGTTTTAATGCCGAACACCTGGCCTGACAGTGTTTGCTGCTCGCTTTCACCTGCCAGCCCTTTGTTCCTGCCCAAGATTGAATGAGCACTACAAGTCCTTTCAAGCAAGCACGCACAGCAGCTTTTCTTGCATTCAGTCTCTTCCACTAGTCCTTAAGTCTGGTAAATCCTTTCATTATTTTGCCTCATCCATATAGTTGTTCCATTGACTTTGTGATGTCTAGAAGTTAAAAATCTCCGTAAGAATTAAATCTAGACTAAATCTGATTCCTCTGGAACACCAGAGTGAAAGGGAGGGAAAAACTAACTGAAAAAAATCATATAAAAACTCCTTGCTCTTGCTATAAAATAGTTATAAATCAACTGGATTTATACTCAAATTTAAAAATTCAAAACATATGATATTTGAAAATGATGTGTAATTGGTACTTAGAGAAATATGAAGTAGCTCCTACACAAAGTAGATAAACTTTACTTACTACCCAAGGCTTAGATTTTCATTCTTTTTTACTATCACCCAGGATTTGTATCCCACATCTTGAACTCCTTCTTACACTTGCAAAAATAATTTTTGATTGACATTCCCAGTGATATTTTTAAAGCAATTTTATTGAGATGTATTCACATACCATACAATCCATCCAAAGTACACAATCAATGGCTTTTAGTATAGTCACACAGTTGCGCATTCATCACCACAATCAATTTTAGAACCTCTTCATTACTGTGAAAAGAAAAACTTTATACCCCTTAGCAGTCACCTCTTAATTCCTCCATCCTTTCCCAGCCCTACATAGCTATGAATTTATTTCTGTCATTAAAGACTTACTTATATTTCTGTTTTATATAAAATGGAACCATACCATATATAGCAGTGTTCTTTCACTTACTATAATTTTAAAAGTTATTTTTTAATTAGAAAAGTTATAGATTTACTGATAAGTAATATAAAATACATCATTCCTATATAGCCCCTATTGTTGACAATTTGCATTAGTATGGTACCTTTGTTACAATTGATGAAAGAATATTAAAACAGTACTATTAACTATAGTGCACAGTTTACATCAGGTGCATTTTTCCCCATATACCACCCTAATATCAACACCTTGTATTAGTATTGTACGTTTGTCATAATTCATGAAAGAATATTCTTATACTTGTACTATTAACTCTAGTCCAACAACTACAAAAGTGTTCACTGTTATACAGCCCAATGTTTATCTTCTAACTTTCATTCTAGTAACAAATATGACCAAAGCTTTTCCCTTTCAAACATATTCACATACGTAATTCAGAGCTGCTAATTCCATCCAAAATAATGTGTTGTCATCACCACCATGTATTTTTGGGCACCATTGTTAGGTGCATTAATATTTTTTATTGTTATTTCTTGTTTGGTGGTTTGTCCCTTTTAATGTATAGTGTTCTTTTTTGCCTCTTAACGGTTTTGTCTATTTTATAAACATTAATATAGCTACCCCAACTCTGTTTGCATGGAATACCTTTTTCCAACTCTTCACTTTCAACCTCTTTGTGTCTTTGGGTATAAAGTGAGTCACAAGGACAGTATACTGTTGGATCATACTTTTTCATTCATTCTGTCAATATATGTTTTGTATTTGGGATGTTTAATCTATTAACATTCAGTGTTATTACTGTGAAGGCAGTACTTACTTCAACCATTTTATCCGTTTTTTTGTTTGTTTGGGTTTTTACATATTACATCTTTTTTAGTCTTTCTTTTTACCCTTTTACTTGTGTTTACTGATAGTTTTCATTCTACCCTCTACTTCAAGCCCCTCTTGCCTGTCTTTTCCTTTCAGTCTGCAGAACTCCCTTTAGTATTTCTTATAGGCCAGATCTCTTGTTGACAAACTCTCTCAATTTCTGTTTATCTGTGAATGTTCTAAACTCTCCCTCATTTTTGAAGGGCAGCTTTCCTAATAAAGAATTCTTTGCTAGCAGTTTTTCTCTTTCAGTACTTTAAATATATCATATCATTGCCTTCTTGCCTCATGGTTTCTGAAGAGAAATCAGAACTCAGATTTATTGCAGTTCCTTTGTATGTGATGAATCACTTTTCTCTTGCTGCTGTCAGGGTTCTCTATTATGGTATTTGATATTCTGATTAGCATGTATCTTGAAGTAGATTATTAGGATTTTTCCTGCTTGGAATATGTTATGTTTCCTGGATATGTATATCTTTCATAGGAGTTGGGAAATTTTGGCCATTATTTCCTCAAATATTCATTCTGCCCCATTCTCTCCCTTTCTCTTTTTGGGACATTTATGATATATGTGAATGTATGCTTTGTGTTGTCATTGAAATTCAAGACCTTGTTCATTTTCCCCATTATTTTCTTTATCTGTTCTTTTATCTGTTATATTTCAAGTGTCCTATATTCTAATTCACTGATTCTTTTTCTGCCAGTTCAAATCTGCTGTATGCCTCCAGTGTATTTTTAATCTCTTCTATTATGCCTTTCAGCCACATAGTTCCTGATATAACTCTTTTTATACTTCCAAATTCTTCTTTATGAGTGTGCAGTGTCTTCTTAATATTCCTTACCTCTTTAGCCATGTTTTCCTTCATCTCTTTGAATTGACTTAGGAGATTTGTTTGAACATCTTTGACTGCATATTCCAAGTTCTGTGTCTCCTCTGAAATTTTAATTTGTTCCCTTGACTGGGCCATATTTTCTTGTTTCTTAGTATGGCTTGTAATTCTTAATGATGTCTATGCATCTGATTATCTTGATCAGTTTACTCTGAAGGTCAGTTTTTTCTCTTGCCTAGGGTTATAGTCTTAATTGGCTTTGTGTTAAGGTTCACATTTGACACTTGGTTCAATTTATTTATAGAGCTTTAGAATCGCTTGTGTTTAAATAATCAGAATTTTTCAGTTCTTACTCATCTGATTCCTGCCTTGCATGTGCAGTGCAAATGTTTCATTCCCAGGAGAAAGCATCCTTTCTTCTGTTCCTTCTCTGTGGATCTTGACCTGTTCTGTTTATCTTTGTTTTGCCTCATATTTTTAAAAATTTTTTTAACACTCCCTTAATTGTCCCCAGATGTTTTTGCCTGGAGGGAAAATTTTGGGAGGAGCATCATTCCAGGGAGGACTTTCCCAAACCACTATCCCCAGCCAAAGCAGGTCAGGGGCCCAGAAAGGGGACGCAGACCAGCTCCAAAGTGCCCTAGGGAGAAGGTTAGGAAAGATGCCAAAAGCCTCTCTGATAGCTCCCCAAAGCTGCACTTTCCTGGCCTGCCTAACTGATGGCACTCTTCAGCAAACTGTTTCCCACCGTCCTAAGGAGGTGCTGTGCTTTTAAACTTCCTTGGCCTCCACTCCCATTGGAGGTGGGGTTGAAACAATGGCTGCCACTACTTGTGTCCTGAGCTATTTAAAACATTAGCTCAGAGCTGTGACCTTGCAATCCAAACATGCAAATCAAAAGCTGTGATCAGTGCAAGGTCATGTCCCTCTTTATTCTTAGGGGAGAGGATTTTTAAGTCCCTTTCTCACAGCATCAACTAGTTAGGGGCTGGATCCCAATGCAACCTATCCCAAGAGTGTGGGATGGGCACAGGCAGCCATCATACAGAGAGAGCTACCCGCAGTTCTTTACCATAATTTTCTTCCTCTTCCTCCCTCTCTTCCTTGGATGTGGTGCAGTATTCTTCTGACCTCCAGAGCCTCAAAACAGTTGTTTCAGACAGTTCCTGCCTGTTTGCTAGCCCTTTGGGAGAAAAGAGTAAATCGCAGAGCTCCCTACTCTGCCATCTTCCTCAGAATTTCTACCCCCAGTAATATTAAGTCTCCACTTCAACTTCCATCTGTTTCCCACTCTCTCAATTTCTTTAGACTATATAACTAAGAATATGGTACCTGGCTCAGCAGTCATTACTCTTAATTATACTTAAGTCTTTCCAAACTTTAGCCTTTTCCAAGTTCCTTCTTACAGTCAATACAGACAACTTTCCCAGTTTGCCTAAGATACAATTATGTTTCTCAGAGGCTCCTATTAAAATGATGTCACTCATCTCATGCTCAGTAAAATAAATACAGGAAAAATATTTGTCACACTAATTGTAACAGGAAAAAAAGAAAACAAACAAAAAGTTCTATGAGCTTTACAGATTAAGAAATACAGAAAGAAACAAGTAAGTAGATTGTCATTGAATCTTATGACAATCTTTTGGTTGAATTTATAATATTTCAATAGAAAAGTATGAAGAAGCCAGCTATAGATATGAGATAAGCAGTGTAATTATAAATTTTATTGAAATCGTAAGGAAAAGGGTCATACTATAGAGATATGCAGAGCTGATTATATGCAGTTTAGGGGAAATTTTTCCAAAGAGTATGGCATCAAGAAAGGCTTTTTACCAACTCCTGTTCTGTAGACCTGCTCCCAGTTTCCCACCTGCTCTCCTTCTTGTTCCATGCCTTATTACCATGAGCAATATAACCAATTTTCATAATTAAGCACAGAATCAGAGTTAATTAATCTATTATTAATACCAAGCTATATATTTAGTAGTACTTTTGAAATGGTAAAAAAAAAAAAAAACAATTGCAAATTCAGGTAATATTTTGTTTAAAAAATCAAGAAATCAAGAAAAGAGAAATTCTAATCTGAATTGTGGAGAGAGAAAATTTTCCAAATACAGTCTCTGCATGTATTTTGGCATTTGTGAAGATAAGGAATAAGGACTCTGTGGAAAAGGTGACATAATTCTCATTAAAACATACTGGGGATAATGTGAGAAACAAAGCCTGCAGTCTTATGTAAAACCATGTGCGATATCCAGTAAACTTAGTTAACTTGAGATTTTTTTTTTTTTTTTTTACATTTTCTTGTTTTATTATATTTTGTTTGTTTGTTTGTTTTTTACATGGGCTGGGGCCGGGAATCGAACCGGGGTCCTCCGGCACGGCAGGCAAGCACTCTTGCCCGCTGAGCCACCGCGGCCCGCCTAACTTGAGATTTTAAACTACGGAAATCATTCAGACATCCCAACAGCACTGCAACTTTGTAAGATAAGGCCATAAATGGACAGTGGAAGTAGAATGATTCTTGATTTAAAAGATAAAGATTAAGAGAAATAATAAAAGAGAGGAGTACAGAATGCCAAAGAGCTCTAAAACAAGTGGATAGGAGGATTTAAGGGATGGAAAAGGGATACTAAAGTTATAAGTATACTGTAGGCCACCCAGTTAGACCTAGAAAATTTCATAGTATTAAAAGGATTGAAACATGATAGGTAAAGATGTTTTAACTAGTGATAGGGAAGCAGTGGAGAGAGGACTGCAGTGGCATGTTTCAGGGATCCTTTTGTTATCTCTACTCTGATGAACATTTTTATCAGTGATTTAGATGAGGTCATCGATGATGAGTTGATATACTTGCAGTAAGAACAAAGTGGACAGGTGTCCTGATAACTGGTGCATAAATTTTCCAGTTCATCAACCGGTCCTTCATTTGTCTCTCACTATTTATCTTAATCTCTCTCACACTTATTCTTTGTTTTTCTTCCCATACAAATATTCTTAAAGAATTTTCTACCCTCATACCTAAGTTTCCTAAATAATATTCGCTCTCAGACCTCTGAAATTGGCAACTACCACCGTCATTCCTCCAAAAGTATCCCTGCTAATGTCCTTATGATGAAGCCCCAGGTATCTAATCTAATGGCCTCTTCTGAGATCTCATCTTCTTAGCCTTTCTCGTACCTAATTCCACTGATAAATTCATTGTTGCACTCTCAGTCATCTTCTTCAGATTTCCTTCTCTGATCCCTTTACAACGTTGGAGTTCCTTGTGGATTCGTTTATCTTCTCACCTCCTAGTCCCCCTTAGGACAATCTCTCACACTCTTAGGATTTAAACAAACACCTACAGCAGTCATATAACTGAGCCTCAGACCAACTATCTCCTTAATGTTCCAGAGGAAACTGTTATTTAATAAAACTGATAATTTTCCTTTATTCCCAAACTAACCATGTCCTCCAGAAGGCTCAAGAGTCAGAAAATAGAACTAGAAAATTCACACTGACCCATAATAAATTATAAATGCCTTTCCCAACATTATGTTTGGGATTTAGGTGATTATAGATTTAACCAGTGATAGTGTGTGTAGCAACGAGTAAGACAATTTGATTGGAGGCTACTTGTATTCTTATAAAGTCATCATTAAAACATCACCATTTCAAAGAAACATAAAAATATCCATTTCAAATTTTTGTTGAATTACTTTCCTTATATTGTATTATTCTTACCTTCATTGTGTCAGAAAATTCACAGACTTACTTTTCTTCATTTCAGCATTCCCTACTCAATGGAAAGCAAGTTCATGTCCTGTAAAGGATACCTTATGCTAGTAAATTGCTGATCATTTCTATGTTTAAAATTACAGGTCTAATTTTTCAAGGAAAACAAGGCACCTTAGTTTAAAAAAAATCCTCTAAAAAGAAGATGTAATTTAGTTCTTCCTTCTGACATTTGGTTGACATAGATATATTGTACTGCTATTTGAGGGGAGCATAAAGAGTTCATCTATAACTAATTAACCCCCCATTTCCCTTCTTACATGAAGCTTTTCTAATGTAAGGCACTGTGATGGTTTGAAATGTTATGTGCCCAAGAAAAACCATATTCTTCTTGTCTAATCCTGTGAATACAGACCTACTGTGGGTGGGATCTTTTGATTAAGTTTTTCCATGGAGATGTGACCCACCCAATTCAAAGTGAGTCTTAATCCTTTAACTGGAGATCTCCATGAAGAAAATAAAGGCAGAAAACATAGTGAGTGCTCAGAGCCCAGCAGAAAGCAGAAACCAAGTGAAGAATGCTTGGAGATGTAGAAGGAAAACACCCGAGAAGATACCAAGAGCTGAGGGAGTCAGCTGAGAGAAAAGGACAGTAGACCTTGCTATGTGCTTCCCATGGGGCAGAAGAATCCAGCTGCCAGCTGTCTTTCCTCCTAGAAGGTATCCTTTTGTTGGTGTCTTAGTATGGACATTTTTCACAGCTTTAGAATTATAACATGTAATTTAATAAATCCCTTTTATTAAAAGCCAACCCATTTCTGGTTTATTGCATTTTGCCAGCTTTACTAAACTGAAACAGGCACAGAAGAATCTTATTTGCTAGACTCTAAATACACATGAAAAACATTGCACCTAAATTAAAAATTAAAAATAATCTTTTTCCATATTCTAATTTGATAAGATTTGAATTCTAAGCTTCACATTAAAAGTGTTTTTTTTTAAATTTTTAATTTTCTCTATCTAGTCTTAGAAGCATGGTAACACTGTTTACATAGCACTTTATGTCACTGTGTGTTAAATATGATTCTACAGAGGAACTAGACTGTTATAAAGTCAGCCAAATTAAGCTCATTGGATTTGATGCAGGGAGTAGAAGGTGGGGGTGGAGGGTGTGAGAAGTGAGGAGCGTAATTATTTTATCCCATTCATGAATGACATAGAGGAAATTGTCTCTCCTCTTGGCCTATACCAAAAGCTTGGTAACGAAGGTATAAGAAGACTGAGAATAACATGGACCACAAATAAACAGTGATGCTTAGATCCAACATTCCAACAATAGTTTTTCCTACTCAAAAATATGCATACATTAAATTACATGGAAAGTCTTTTCTCCCCTTGTATGATTTAGCTTGTATATATTACTGTATAATAATTCCCTACCATCCACTAGCGAAAAAAAAAAAAAAAAAACTTTGTGGCTTAAAACAATAACTACTTATTTCTTTTCAGATTATTAGTCAGCTGGATGGTTTTTATGACCTTAGTTGGACTCATCCATGAACCTATGGTCAACTGCAGGTCAAATAGCTAGTACTTGTGATCTAGGCTGGGTTCTCTCATATGTTTGGGAATCATCTTGTAAGCTAGTCCAGTCACTAAACTTCCATCAGACTAGCTCAATTTTAACATGGAAGTAGTGTCTCAAAAGCAGAAATGCACAAGGCCTGTTAAGCTTTCGAGACCCAAGCTCAGAACAGATACACTCTCACTTTTGTCTCAATCTTGACCCAGAATCAGGGGATGAAAAAATAGACTCCATCTATTGATGAGAGGAGCTCAGAAGTCACATTGTGGAGAGATTTGTTCCAGTATCTATTGTGGCATAACAAAGAGTCCCAAGACATAGTGGCTTAGAACAACCACTTTTTGATTCTCACAGATTCTAAGGTTTCAGGAACTCAAACAAGATGTAATGACTTTCTTCTACTCCACTGTCTTTAGGAATACTTGAGACCTGGGGGAGTGACTTGACAGCTGGGGCTAGAATCATCTAAACACCTTCTCCTTCACAATTCTGGGACTGAGGCTCAGGTGACCCAAAGGGGAGGACTACTGATGAAGTGGCTACATGAAGCTCACCATGTAAGCTTATATTTACGTAAGTTTATATTCTTCATAGTATGGCAGCTATAAAGTAGTTAGACTTCTGACATGGTAGTTCAGGGTTCCAAGGTAGAAGCTGTTCTGCTTTTTATGGCACAGTCTTGGAAGTCATACAGTATAACTTCCAGCATACTCTGTCAAAGCAAAACCTCCCAGATTCAAAAGGAGGGGAATTAGACTCCATTTCTTGATAAGGAAGCACCAAGATCACACTGTAGAAGATTATATGAGGCACGGTATATTGTTGTAGTAATCTTAGAAAAATATAATCTGCCATAATCTGCCTTTTAGCCATATCAATTCACTTTCTTACCACATGTGAATTAAACTCATCCCTTCCCCCAGGACCTCTATTATGGGCAGCTTAAAATTCAGGATCTCTTCATCTAAATCAAATCCAGAGTAGATGAGGATACTTGCGAATGATTCCTAAAGAACAACTCAGAATGCAGTACCTCCAGTTTTGAGGTTCTGTGAAATATAAAGACTTTCTCTCAGGCTGCTGTGAAATAATGTCCTAATTTTTCCAGTAAGCAAATGTGAAGTAAGAACTTAAGTCTTTAGAAAGACTTCTGTCGGCTTGAAAGGGTCTATGAAGCATCACTGTGAATCTTCTTGAAGTCTAAACAAATTGTTATACCATCAGAACCTTGCTTTTATTTTGACTTTATTCTGAGCAGTTACAAGTCCTTTCTGTCTTGATGGGGGCATGGCAAGATTATATTATGGAAGAGCATATGATACAGGATATGCTGTTTCAACCACCTTCAGAAAACACAATCTGCCTCAAGAGTGATAATAGGTCATTAACTCGGTGGGATACCAATTCAGTTAATCTGCCACATCCTACCCATCCACTTAAGTATTTAATAATGTCTTCGGTGTTCCAGGTATACTTTTAGGCACTAAGTATAAATCAGTAAACACACAGATGAATATTCTACCCTCATATTTCTTCACATTTTCATTAGGAGATCAGATAATAAGTAATAATAAGCAAAAAATATAGTACATTAAATAGAAATATGTGATACATGGGTGGATTATATGCTCAGCTAGCATCATTGTGGAAAGCCTTACTTGGAAGATAATATTTGAGTAACAACTGAAAGTTAGTGAGAGAATGACCCATACAAACGTAGGGGGAAGAGGACTCCAGGCAATTGTAAAGGCCCTAGGGTGGGTAGTGACTCTGAAGGGTGTTGAAGGATTAACAAGACATGGAGTGTGGCTGGAAGTAAGTGGGAGAAAATGAAGTGTTAGTGGCAGCTGGAGCCAGATCGTATGAACTTATTGGCCAATGTATGTTGTCACTTAGTCTGAGTGAGATGGTGTTTCAGTTTGCTAAAACTGCCAGAATGCAATATACCAGAAATGGATTGGCTTTTATAAAAGGAATTTACTAGGTTACAAATTTACAGTTCCAAAGCCATTAAAATGTTCAAATTAAGGCATCCAGAGAAAGATATCTTGACTTTCAACAAAGGACGCCACATCTGGAACACCTCTGTCAGCTAGGAAGGCATGTGGCTGGCATCTGCTGGTCTTACTCCTAGTTCGTTGTTGTCAGCCTCTGATCCCAGTGGCTTTCTCTTTAAGTATCTGTGGGTCCTCACATAGCTTCTCCGGGGCAAACTCTGGATTTCATCTCTTAGCATCTCCAAACGTCTATGTCTGAGCTTTTTCCAAAATTTTTCCCTCTTAAAGATCTCTTAAAGGATTTCTCTTAAAGGATTTCACTAAGCTGATTATAGGCAGGGCCATATCTCCATTGAAACAACCTAATCAAAGGATCCCACCTGCAATTTGGTGGGCCACATCTCCATGGAGACAGCCTAATCAAAAGATCCCACCCAAACAATGGGTTTTCCCCCACAGGATTGCATTAAAAGAATATGGCTTTTCTGAGTTACATAACAGTTTCAAACCAACACAGATGGTAAGCCACTAGTGGGTATGAAATGAGCTAACTTCTACTTTATCAGAATCACTCTGGTCCCTATGCTGAGAACAAACTGAAGGATAGAGAAGGGGTACTGGTTGGGAAGTACTGAATTAATCCAGGTCAAGTAGTGTGCTGGTTTGAAATGATGTATGTATCTTAGAAAAGCCATGTTTTAATTTTAATCCTATTTTGTAAAGGCAGCTATTTCTTCTAATCCCTATTAAGTATTGTATGTTTGAAACTTTAATCAGATCATCTACCTGGAGATGTGATTTAATCAGAGTGGCTGTTAAGCTGGTTAGGTGAAGACATGTCTCCACCCATTTGGATGGGTTTTGATTAGTTTACTGGAATCCTGTAAAAGAGGAGACATTTTGGAGAATGCGAGAGAGTCAGAGAGAGCAGAGCAGAATGACATAGCCACAAGAAGCAGAGTCCACCAGCCAGTGACCTTTGGAGATAAAGAAGGAAAATGCCTCCCAGGAAGCTTCATGAAACAGGAAGCCAAGAGAAGAAGCTAGCAGATGATACCATGTTTGCCATGTGCCCTTCCAGATGAGAGAGAAATTCTGACTGCGTTCGTCATGTGCCCTTCTACTTGAGAGAGAAACCCTGAACTTCATCAGCTTTCTTGAACCAAGGGTCTTTCCCTGGATGCCTTAATTGGACATTTCTATAGACTTGCTTTAATTGGGACATGTTCTTGGCCTTAGAACTGTAAACTAGCAACTTATTAAATTCCGCTTTTAAAAACCATTCCATTTCTGGTATATTGCATTCCGGCAGCTAGCAAACTAGAACAAATGGGTTAAGATGGTAGCAGTGGTTGTGTTAAGTTGTCTGATTCTGTATGTATTTTGAAGCTAGGTACAAAAGAACCTGTTGAGGAATCCAAACTGGATTATAAGAAAAAAGTCAAGAATAGTATCAGAGACATTGGCTTGACTGGAAAGATGAAGTTGGGAAGGTAGTAAAGGAAGAAGAAAGTTGATGCTTGAACATTTGGTTAGGTTTTAAGAGAAGCATTTAATTCATAAACTAATTCTCCTTTGTGAAAGCAGGAACCTTGTGGGTTGCTTGTTTGTTTGCTTGCTTAACAAACCAGGATACTTACATATTAATTTTATCCTATGATAAATGGGAAACATCAGAAAATGCATTTAAAAATTCCAGATTTTTTTGTTCAAGAAAGTAGCCTTTGTTAGGCTACACTTAGTTTCAGATTAGTCATGCCAATAATCTTTAAGGCCCTGTGTCAAAAATGAGATCAAAGTAAGCCTACTGGAAGTTCCTCTTGAAGTTAAAGATAAAGGCAAATCCTTTCGTTTCTCATTTTTCCTTTGGGATAGCCTTAGAGTCAGTGAGGGAGATAATGCATGGGTTGTATGAATAGCAGTACAATGTACATATACATTTTATTTTAATGCAATTTTATTGAAATATAATCACATGCCATATAGTCCATCCTAAGTATTCAATCAATGGCTTTTAGTGTAGTCACAGAGTTGTGCATTCATTACCACAATCAATTTTAGAATATTTTGATTACTCAAAATGAAAATAAAAATAAAAAGAACACCCAAAATATCACATATCCCTTACCACCCCCCCATATTATTTACTTATTTGTCTTTATCTTCTTATTCATCTACCCAAACACTGCAAGAATCAAGAATCAAGGCAACTGGATTACAGTTCAACTGTTACAGGTATTTTCTTCCAGCTATTCTAATACAACAGAAACTATCTGTAGAATGCATTATAATAACCTCCAGAATGACCTGCCAATTCTATTTGAAATCTTTTAGCCACTGGAGCATAGTTTTCTTTCATTTCTTTCTCTCTTTTTGGTCAACAAAATGTTCTCAATCCCATGATGCCAGGGCCAGGCTCATCCCTGGGTGTCATGTCCCAATTTCCAAGGAGATCATGAATCATGTTCCACGTAGAGGGGACAGTAGTGAGTTTATTTACAGAGGTGGCTTAGGGAAAGAGATCATATCTGAGCAATAAAGGAGGTTTTCTGGGAGTGACCCAGGCATAATTATAAGTAATCTTAACTTCTCCTTTGCAGTGGTGTGTTTTGTAAGGGCAAACCCAAAGACCAAGGGCTTGGTTTATTAGATCAGGAGTCCTTTATGCCTGCGAGAATATCAGAAATTCTGCAGATGGGAAAGTTTAACATTTCTACATTTTCCCTCTGTCCCTCAAAGGAACTTTGCAAATACTTTTCTGCCCAAAATACTCTGGGATGTATTGGGGTATTACATTAACCTGTACAGAATAGCAAGATTTCATTCCGTACTCTAGGTTCTATGTAATTATGTTGTTTAAAAAAACTGACCATATAGGTTAAGGTAGATAGCATGCTACAGAAAATATAAATTTTGTGGTTTATTTGTTTGTTTGTTTGTTTTTGTTTTTTTGCATGTGCAGGCACTGGGAATCAAACCCAGGTCTCCAGCATGGCAGGAAAGAACTCTGCCCACTTGAGCCACGGTGGCCAGCCCTGCTTTTGATGGACCTTAAGCATAAATGTGCTCCCCACTGCCATTTATCTAATTCAAATTTTGTCTATGCCTTAGGCTCGTTTGAAGACCTTTCTCCTACAAGAATAGCTCTCTGACTACTCCAGGCAACACTCAATGTTTACAACTGTTTTTTATTTTTGTTCATTTCATACACATTAGGTTTCCTTCTCTGTTTGGACTATAATTCCATTTTGGGGAGGTTGTATATCTTAGGCTGAGAAAGAATAGATAATATGTACTGATGTGATCTGATAAAAACAGACCTAGACTTTGGCTGGAAGATGAAGGTCTAAAACAAATCATGGCTCAAACAGTGACTGGCTATTAATCAAGTAATGTTGAGCAATGTAGTCAACCACTCCAAGCCTCAATTTCTACATGCAATATTACAGGTGAAATTCTATGCAGTCTCTATCAGTGTGGTAAGGGTTAAATGGGGGGCTATGCCAATGTAAGGCGTACTGTACTGAGCATGTAGTTGTGTTATCTGTGAAACCAAGGTTTCCATTATTGGTAGTACTTGTCACCCAGCACCATATCAAACGAGACTACTCCAGAGTGCTCTGGACACTCCAACATTTCAACAGTTCCCTCAGGAATGGTCTCCATATAGCTAAAATTTCCACCTAAATCCCCGGTCATTTTAACCTTGAATATTTTCATCTTGGAATAGCGAGTGTTCTTAATTTGTCAAACAGCTTTCTAGGTGAGCATAGCATTGTCATAAACGGGGTACTCAGAGGTATAAATTACAAAAGGGACAACTGTCCTTCAATTGCATTGATTTCTATCAGCTTCCAGTCTAATCCCATCTAATCCTGCCATCTAATCCCAAAGAATACTCATCCTAAACAAAAGCAAAGTGAAATGCAAAAGGCTGACAGTTGCAGTTATTGGCAATTACCTACTTCACAGGGACACTTCTAATTATTCACTGAATTTATGTATTCAATGTATCTGCAGTAGCACACTTATTCAACACCTACCAAGTCCTAAGGTTACAAAAAAAGGTATAACACATAGCCACTGCACTTCATGCTTTGCAATCTTTTTAAAAAGCACATATTTTTTCAGGATCTTTCATGTGCTCAAGGTTCTAATGTGCATCAAACTATCAAAGGGGAGAAGTAGGAAACGAAGGCAAGAGAGGACAATAGAAGAAGCAAAAGAGGGTCCCAGTGTTTACATGAAGAACGCACTTAACATAAAGGCTCCAAGTGATATTTGATGAAAACTACCTAAATTTGTTACAGTGTATTGAACTCCAAAAGGGATTAAAGCCATTTCCTAATGGCAGAAACAAGTTCAGAGTGATATAAGAAACAGAAGGAAGAAGAATGAACCAGGACTCAGGAGGGAGCTTGACACACAGCAGGTGCTCTACAATAAATATTTCCTGAGAAAATTAATGGCTGGATTAATTAATTAATGGAACTATGAATATAATTAAATGTAAATTAAATAAATTTAATGAAATATGTAATGATTAAAGAAAGCCTAAAACACCTTAATCTGGGATAAATAAAATAGGAACTTTTGCTTTAATAAGTTAGTGATAGAAGTGTGACCCTTTCTGGTTCTCAATATCCTCCTATCTTAAAGAAGATGACTAGGGCGGGCCGCGGTGGCTCAGCGGGCAAAGTGCTTGCCTGCTATGCCGGAGGACCTCGGTTCGATTCCCGGCCCCAGCCCATGTAACAAAAACGGAGAAACAGAATACAATAAAAACAAGAAAATGTTTAAAAATGTTTCCCTTTCTTCCTTCCTTCCTTCCTTCTATCTTTCCTTCCTTCTCTCTGTCTTTCCTTTAAAAAAAAAAAAAAAAAAAAAAAAAAAAAAAAAAGAAGATGACTAGATACTGCCCAAGACCACTCTAGATATCACATAAGTTACTTTGAGAATAATGATGATGTTTAATTTTTTTAAGCTTTATGTAAGTAATTTATACTCTATTTTTAATAATAACAATATTAATACTAACATCCCATGCACTAATGGATTAGATATTCATGATAACATTCCCACAAGGTAAGCTCCACTATTTGCCTCATAGGAAGAAACTGAGGTTTAGACAGGGCAACCTGAGGTTGCCCAGAGTCACAGAATGTGGCATGATTGAGCTGGGACTCCAGATCAGGTCTTTCTGACTTCAAAACCCATACCCCTAACTGTTGTCTGTTATTCTATACAGCTTCTTTTGTAAACATGGTTTTTGTACCAAAGACCCATTCACACAAGAGGTGCAAACTTGCTTCCTTACACTTGTACCAGTCACCGATGTTGCTGGTACAGGGTTAGGACCAGGATATTCCATCAAGCTTGAAATAAGGAAATGTGAAATATCCTGTGTCAGTGTGTTAGGGAGTCAGCCAAAGGGTTGGAAGGCATGCAACTGGAGCACAAGAAACTAAGATGATGAGGTAATTTGCAGGTACTGAGAATGAGAGAACAATAGGCCAGAAATCAAGGAATAAATAAGCATTGAAAGAGTGAGGGCAAAACAAGAAAGCATAGCACATTTTTGTGTTCACTGACCTTAATCACAGAAGCAGCTCCCTTCTTATGTGATTTTCCACTATCACATGTGACAGATGTTAATTCCAGGTTGCAGGTCTAGGCACAGCAAGAAAAAAAAGCAGATTTGGCAGCTTCTGGCAAAGGAGGCAGGGGATTGGTAGCAGCTGCTGGTGAGCAACTCCTGACACCTTAGCAGGCCTTCTTTGCTTTTGAGAGTTTTCACTCTTTGTTCTGTCCCTTTTGCAAGGGAAAATTGGTTCTGCAGCATACATTGTTACTTCCCCGTTGAAAGAGTGCAATTATGGATTGCTGGAGTCCACCGTGTCTGACAGCATTTCTTCCATGCCACATCTCTCCCACCCTAAATCAGGAAAAGTGACTCATAGCAACTGTATTTTGGTGTCATATACATGACTCTCTCTTCCCTGCCAGTTTGTCCCCCCCATGCACTTTTGTATAAATCTACTTTTGTAATTCTACCCTGCAAGTTGTTGGTATATATGCAAGACCTTGTGAAAAATAGAGGAGATGAATAGATGAATGAAATGATTTCTGACTTTGAGGAATTCACAGTCTAGGTGAGAGAAAGGTGCATAACCAAGGTGCATAACAGGTATGGAGTACTTGTAACAGAGCAGGTGCTATTATATGTATTCACTCGTTTAATCCCCAAACCACCTGTGAGATAGAAACTGTCTTATCCTCACTTTATAGATGAGAAAATTGAGGCAAAGGAAGGCTAAATGAAATCACTCAAGGTCACTTAAATGTTAAGAGTCAGAACCAGGATTGTAACCAAACAAAATGGCTCCAGAGCCTGGCTTTTAAAGATGATGGCATACTATCTTTTCACAAACAAAAATAATATTGAATACAATTAAAGTGTGAGAATTGAGGTATGTGAAAGAGGTAAGATGATCATGTGAAAAACATGCAGATTTGGAGTGGGATAAGTGGGGTTCTCTCAACTTTTGCATGACTTTGCACACATTTCCAAACAGTTCTGGGTCTCAAGTTGTGTATAGAGAGAACAATTCTTGCTTTCAAGTGTTATCGTAAAGATTGTAGAGACTGTAATTAAAAATACCTGCCATAGTGCCTGGCACCTACTAAGTACCTAATAAATAGTGGAAGCAATTGCTGTTGTGGTAGTGACATTGTTGCTAATGTTATCGGTGTGATGATGTACTAAGTGTTGTGAGGACACAAAGAAAATAGTAATTGGTTTTGAGTAAGCAGAGAAGGTGTGGTACTGTGAGGCTTGGCAGAGGACACAGCACTTGAATTGCATCTTGAAAGGTCAGCAGAAATTTTCTAGGCAGACAAAAGGAAGAAAGACACTACAAATAGAAGGAATGACATATGTATGACATGACTGAGAAATGTAAATGTTTTGGTGTGGATAACTGTGTATGGGGGGGCAGTGTTGAGGGAGGGTGGCAAGAGATATCACAGTGAAAGATTTGTAGGAGACAAAGTATGAAAGGACTTGTAAGTTACAGAATTTTGTCCTGAAGGCATAAAATCCTAAAAGTTAGATGGCAACTAACTCAGCAATTTCTTGGAGGCTCCTGAACTAGCTTAATTTTTTTTTTTTTTTACTTAATGAACACTCATGCATAAAAATCAGGATTTCCATATAACATCCTTTTACTAGCACTTTGCATTGGTGTTGGACACGTGTTACAATTAATGAAAGTAATTTTTATAATTGTACTATTAACTATAGTCCATGGTTTAACTTGGAGTTCACTGTTTGTGTAGTGCAGTTGCATGGATTTTTTAAAAAATGTATTCTATTACCATATATACACTGACATTTCTCCTTTTAACTAGTTTTTTAAGAGTGTTGTCTTTTCCTCCTTCCAGATACATTAAAACGTATTTGAATTGTATCCTAACACCAGTATAAAGTGATTTCCTCTATTTTGATATTTCCCAGCTCTGCAACTGGCCAAATTTAGTTCTATTTTACCCCAGAGTTAACATGGGCACCCCTCTATCTACAGGTCACAAGCAAATTAACTAGGGTTTAAAGATAGGGAACGAAGAATAAATATAGAAGAAATATACTCTCTACTGACTTGTTATAACTGTTGCCTTTATACTTCATCCTACTTTTGACCGGATGCAAAATGTCAAACCCTCATGTCCCGAATTTGGCTAAGAATCCATTGTTGTCAAAATTAATTCTTCCTGCAAGGGGTAATGAGCAGCCTGTGTAAAGGACAAGGCTCTTGTCTGAAGTCATTTAATGCCTCTATTTCCCAGGATTAAAACAACAAGTACAATCAATAACAACAAAAAGATAACAAAAAATAAATATTTCATACTACTTCTTATAACAATTACTGAGTTAAAAATATAAAATTTTTGGAAGAATGAAGGGGTGGAAAAAATAGAATGTTATCATTTCTTTTGAGCTTTAATCAAAGGGACAGCTTCTAGAAGCACTGGGTTTTGCAGATATGACTAAAAGTCAATGAGGAAACCTGTATATGACATCTTTGGAAAGGTAGTATTGTCAAGACTGCTACTGGACAACTATTTGACTATTCAGCAGTTCTTGCTATTATAATTGATCCTTCTTCGTCTTCTTCTTTTTCTCACAGGGCCACTGGAAGATACTAAATAATTGCATAGGAAATAATTGTATAACTTGATACAATTGCTAATTTCCCATTACATCACAAATATTATTGTTGTTTTAATGAAAATGATCAGATAATGGTAATCTGGATTATTCAGAAGAATGCTTGCACTTTCCATGAATGCACTTTTTCTGTACTATTCCTTAGTGAAGAAAGTTATTACGTACTCTCACTTGTGCTTCCTTTGCTTGGGTTTGCAGACTACAAGATTAATTATTTTAATCTTTTCTCAGAAGTTCATCAGGGTATATTCTTAATCATTTTTATTGCTCCTCTCATCTTCAATGTATTTAATCACATTTTCCTATATTTGGTGTTTTGATACGTACCAAATTATTTTCACAACTCAGATATTGGTCTCATTAAAAAACATGATAGAGAAACAGTATTTTCTCTCTTTGTGAAGTAGAATGTAACATGTCTAGCTCTCAAATACTGTATTAGTTTTTAACTCCATTATGTTATTACTGATGTCATATCTGCTGTAAATGGATGTTAAATTCTTTCTGTCCATTATTTATGCCTTGCTTTTCCTTACATTGAATGACTGCTTTTTAATTATTTATACCTATTGCATTAGTCTGATTTTTAAAGTAAAAGATCATTTTTGCTTATCTATCTATCTATCTATCATCTTTCCAAATATTTTATCTATGTTGTCATTATGCATGAGAGCAGCACCTTTCAATTTTATATTATCAGAAAATTTCATTAACTTATTGTGTGCTCCCATTTCCAGGTGATTAATGTAGATATTAAACATGACTATAGCTAATATCAATCCCTTTAATAACGTCATTGGATATTTCTTCAAAATAAAATGGCATTATTCATAAAGACCCCTAATTTGTAGTTCTCTATTCAATTTTCTTTTCTGGTAGCACAAGAGTGTTCAATGCAACTTAATTTTAACTTTTAAGGGTCTATCTCAATTACCAAAATTAAGTATGTTCTGCCTGCTGCATTCTTCACTTTCATTATTGATAATTCTGTGAAAATCGTGGATGGCCTCATTGACCTGTAAAATTAATTTATAAATCCAACTTATCTTTGAAACACAGTGCAGTCATCTTGGAGGGGTTTAAAGGTCTACAAAGTTTTTTTTGGACTTTTTAATATTGCTGGTCTTCATAAAGTCAGCTTGAGAAACACCACTTATATTTCATTTGCAAGAGTTAATTCCTGAGCAGCTAAGATACATTTATTTTTTGTAATATGGATGTGAACATATCTCAGTAGAACTTAGCTGGTCTTCTACTCCATTTTAATTGTACTTGCCTTCCAATTTTGATGATTGTGTGAAGCATTTTTTCTAGTTGAGGTCTATGGAAAGGAGGTAAATAATATGTATTTACATGCATTTTATATTTCCATTGATGTTAAGATAGTAAACACTAGCTTAGACCTTTTTTTAATTGACTTCCACTTTTATTGGTTACCTTGGCGTACCAATAGATAATTTTTTTCCTATATCCTCTGCAGTCATAGAGATTAAAATTATCTAATCATAAGTCACATCAAAATAATTTAAAACAAAACGTCTCCTACATAACTGCCAAAAAATTGCCAACAAATAACCTAAATTACATGACTATAAATTAATTTCCATAGAAAATATATTTTCCTTACCAAAATCCTCCCATTTTCTGAGAAGCTCTTACCACTACATATTAAAATATTATAGATTAATATTATAATAGTCATTTTCATCTGTCCTTTAATTCCCAGATAATTATGCTAACTAATCATGCTAATTTCATCCCTTTTTAAGGACTGGGAGACCTAAGCAAGTAGGAGACGCTTGCTGGGTGTTCTGGGAAAGGAGTTACCTCTCTGGAACACAGGATATTCTCCCTCTCTACCCCATGATACTGCTCCTCATTCCCCCAGAGTCACAAGAATAAGCATGAAACCCAGATGGCTACCAGTGCATATGAATCTAAGAGTGAGCAGTCCCCTGGGTAGAAAGAGCCTCATACTTGAGATCTCACCGAACCAATGAACCAATCCTGGACTTACCCTGACCTCATCCTACTTCTGGACTTGTTCACGTATGAACAAGCACATGTCCTTTCTCCTTACGCCTGTCAGAAAAGGGTTCCATCACATGGAGCTCAAAGCATCCCAAAAGATATTAAACCTACACTTTGCAAGCTTCAGTTAGGCACTTGTGAAAACTCCTTTATAGATTTGGTAACTATCTAGATCCATGTTTAGATTATACATCAAGATTAACCTTTTCAATCTCAATGTATATTCTATACCATGAAAGATATTAAGGAAAAGTTTCACAACCAGTACAAGGTCTCATGTAGCTAGTAAGCGAAGAGTCAGAATTCACACTCAGGTGGTCTGGCTCCAGAGACTGTGCTCTTAACCACTGCACTGTAGTGCCTCTCAACAGACTGAAAGATAGAGAATTTTGTTAAGCATTCTCAGGATGAAGGAGAACCAAAAGTAGGTGATGTCCAAAAAAAAATGAGAGGAAAATCTTCCACAAAGAATGGAATGGTCTTAAAGTGAAATACAGTAGAGAAATCAAATAAAAGAAGGACCAAAAATAGCCTTTAGATGGACGTAATTTTACTGATGGGGTTTGAGAAGTAAGTTACTCTAGTAATCACTGGAGTATTAGTCTAGGATTGTGATTTAACAAAATAAGTGGGGACAGTAGGAATGTAAAATTACCACATTTTCAATTTTGAAGGTAACTAAAACTATGAAGATGATGATGATGACGATGATGATGACAATGATGAATGAACCCAATATGGAATACTTTTCATCTCTGAATCTT
This sequence comes from Tamandua tetradactyla, assembly GCF_023851605.1. Taxonomy (NCBI): domain Eukaryota; kingdom Metazoa; phylum Chordata; class Mammalia; order Pilosa; family Myrmecophagidae; genus Tamandua; species Tamandua tetradactyla. Next base: position 19,312,949 of record NC_135350.1, on the reverse strand, counting down.
CTCTATGTCTTCTCTAAAAGCATATTTCTCTGGATCTTTTTACATCTCTCAGTATCTACCTATCATCCATCTGTCTAATCTATTGTAACAGTATACATGTTGGGATAAATCTATCAGTATATCCTAATATGGAATTCAAATTCCCTTAACAAAAGGTCCCAGCTACACTTTCTTCTTATACAATGGTGTTCGCCTTTTTAGGGAAAGTTCTTACACAAAGCATTCATTTGTAAGTATGGTCAAAAAGTGGTGTTAACAATCACATCACTTTGACATTTGAACAATACAGCAGGTGCTTAGCCAGCATTCAGGACAACTAGAATATCCAGGTATTTCAGGAAGAAAAAATAAGAAGATTATTCTGAGAACCAGAATAAATAATAAAAATAATCAAACAGGTTAGTCTAGCTGACCTGAATTAGAATTGTCTTCTGTCACTTCCAGTTAGGTGACCTTGGACATTTCCTTAACTTGTTGGGTATTCAACATTCTCTTCAATAAAATGAACAGAATAATACTGATTTTGCAATGTTGTTGCTACATTAGGAATACAATACAATGAATGGCACATAGTAGGTGTGCAGGAAGTGCTAGTTATTACTGTTGTATCATAGACCTAACCCTGGCACAGTTGCGAAGGCTAAGGAAAGTTGTCTCATGTCATATAAAAATGCAGCTTAGAGGAGGAACCAAATAAAGTAGTTTCATCAATCCTAGAATTTTGGAATAAGAGAGAAAATGAAGTGGAATAGTAGTTACTACTCTTAAAAGAAATTGATTAGTATATCATCTCACCCTAGAACAGACATGCCAAACTAAAGTATTGATAGGTGTCATGGTCAGGTTCATGTGTCAACTTGGCCAGGTGGTGGTGCCTGGTCAGCTCTGGCCTGTCTATTGTTATGAGGACATTTCATGAACTTCAATCATGATTATGTTGGCTGCATCTACAGCTGATTGTGTTTGTAATCAGCTAAGGGGAGTGTCTTCAGCAATGAGTGATGCTTAATATAATTTTAAGGAGGATTCAGAAGAGACAGACACTCTTCTTGCTTCAGCAGGTGAGCCTCTCTTGTGGAGTTCATCCAGACGCTTCATTGGAATCACCAGCTTCACAGCCTGCCCTACGGATTTTGTACTCTTCCATTCCCATGGTTTCCCAGCCAGCGTCTCCTAAGAGTTAACTGAGGAACTTCATTTAAGTTGCCAGCTTGTGGCCTGCCCTACAGACCTTGGACTCTACATTCCCATGGTTAGGTGAGATATATATATTTTTCATGGGTAGGCTCCAGGAATCGAACACAGGTCTCTGGAATGGCAGGTGAGAATTCTGCCACTAGCTACCATTGCACCACCCCATGAGACACTTTTATAAACTTTATATCTATACAGAGATCTCCTGCTGATTCTGTTTCTCTAGAGAACTCTAGCTAATACAATAAGAATCAGGAATATAATAGTAATGATTGAGGCAAACAAGTATCCAGGTTCTAGGATCATTTGCCTTCAGATGTATACCGTTTTCTTCCCTTGATCTGCTTTGTGCTATAGAAGAGTTTACTCTGCAGACTGCATTTCCCAGCTCCTTACCCAGTTGGCTTCAAGCAAGGTAAATCCATTGAAGGCATTGGTAGGAGTCTGGAGGATAGCATGAAGAAGGAAGGCAAGGTGTCCCTACTACTACCACCTCTTTTCTTGCCTCTGGCCGCTTCTCCAGCAACAGCTGCATCTTCTATGGGGCTCCAGCTCCATTTGAGTAACAATGGCCCTGGGATCCCATGACACTTTCTCTTCTCTTTTTCTCTCCAAAAGATTGGTAGCAGTAGTTTCTTGCTGTGTTTATTTCACAGTCCCCTGTGATACTCCCATATCCTCCATCACCCATGTATTTAGTTTTTATTAAAGTTTCGATTTCTATATTTTTGGTTTGACTCTGACGAATAGAATTTATAACCTCAAATGCAAGAATAACTGACAGAATTCCAGGAAATGGTGGGAAGTGTTGAGAACCCTCTGATCAACCCCTACTCACTCATAGCCAATTGGTGCAATATAGGAACATGGGAATGGGGTGGTCAAATCTTCCAGTTTTCAACTGGAGCTGAATATTCAGATCTCTATGTAAAATCTGCCATTTCTAAAATACTGGCAGCTCATTCAGTAGTTTTAAAAGCTGCATGCAAAATTAAGCACCTCTGTAGCTCCCACATGACTTAAAAGCTGCACATTTATAACTTTCACTTAAGTATGTACCATGTAATAGTTTGTTACTTCTTTCTCAGAACAGAGTTCTCTGCCAGGCTTTTCTACAGAGTGTTCAGTAGCCATTCAACAAAAAGTATTTCCTCTACTGTGTTAGTGTATCCATTGGTGCTATAAGAACTAAGTCCCTAAATTTCAAGGACTTAACACAATAGAAGTGTGTTTCTCATTCACGTAGTCTATGGTACAGATGTTCCTCTCTGACCAGAGATTTTCTATATATAATGACCCAGGATTATGGCTCTGTCATCTCCTTGGGCCTTAGTTTCCTCTCCATCTAAACAGCAGATGGGGAAAAGAGAATGGAGAGGCATTTCCACTGTTCAACTATCTTGGCCTTCACTCCTGTGATGAGAACTAGTCACATGGCCCCATCTAATTGAATATTGCCTTGGGTAAGCAGCTGTTTCCAGTCACAACATACTATAGAGAGAGTGTATGAATTTGAAGAATAGTTAGCTGAATCTGCTACATCTACCTGCCCATGTACAAGGCCCTATATGAAGTTGGATGGGAGTCTTATATAAGAGGAAATCCAACAAATACTTTGACTATCTAAATAGAAGCAACGAGGACAAGCAAGATGTTTTCAATATTGAGGTATTGTATAAAATTAAAGGGCCAGGAAAAGGTTTGGCAGTCATATGAATCTCAACCCAGTACAATCAGACCAATGTGAAACTTGAGGTCTGGAAATATTTTAATAACTCATCAAAAAACTCACAGTCAATAAGTTTGATTGCAATTCCCTCAGAAGTTGCTTTTAGATGGGACTTACACTATTGTAATAAAATAGCCTTTATTGCCTTCCATGGAGACAAGCAAGACATACTAGGAGAAATATCCTGGGGAGAGGTAAAAGTACATAGTTTAGAATTTCTCATATCATATGATTGGGTGCTTGAGTTGAACTAATTCAAAGAAAAAAATCAGGCCTCTCTTTAATGACAGTAAAGCGTCCTGCCATTTTCACAACTTTCTCAGGAAACTTAGTGGCTTGGTGCTACTGAACATGCTGATTTGTGGTCAAGAAATAGTTGACACTGAGAATGAGACACTACAAATCTCCTTAATTTACACACTTATTATTTCAATAAACATGTTCAAGTGCCTACTCTCTACTATTCTCTGTGGTAGAGACCAAGAGTATAAGAATAAAGAAGAATAACTGCTATTGATTGAAAACCTACTTACTTAGAACAAGTTGCTTTTACATATGTTAGCAAATGTGCTCTTCACTATAATACTTCATGTTAAGTGATACTATCTCTAAATTTTATTTTATTTTCAGTCTTTGAAAAATGAGACTCAGAGATATTAATGAACTTTCTTAAGTTCACATAGCTGGTTTGAAGGAAATCTCACTTAAAGCCATAGAAGTCTTGTTCTAAAAATTGTATGCTTTCTCTTGAGACATCTATATTTTTCCTGGTTTCTGGAAAATGTTTTAGCAGGGAAAAGAGACAAGTAAACATTTATAAAGCAATAAAGGAAATACTACGGTGGTGGATATTTTAATATTCCAATTTTTTATGTTTATGCAATAGCTGATTCAATAATTCACAACTTTTCCCAGTTTCCTTTCTTAGTTGTATGAGGTCAGTTTTTATCATTTCTAGAAAGCAGTTCTGTACCATGAGGAAATGAAGATAGGATGATGAGATCATCTTTGTTACCTGGAGCTAATGTAAATCTGAAGATTTAAACACCATAACTGTTTTTAAATGTGTGCCAATACCTAGCATATGGGTTGCTATCTGTGAACAAAGGCATAGAACAAACTGAAAACTGAATTGTATTTTATAATACTTAAAAATAAAAACTAACTATATTTATCATTGCATTTTATGCAAATCTTAACAGATTTTATTTCTTTTAAAAAATGTTTGGTCTTTCTAGTGAGAAAAATTACAAAATTAGTTCAATAATAATAGCTAATACCTATATAGCTCTTACTATGTGTAAAGCATTCTTCCAAGTGCTTTTCACATACTGCCACACTTAATACTCTCAGCAACCCTCTAAGGAAGGTAATATTATTATTCTCAATTTACAGAGGAAGAAACTAAGTAAGAAAGGGTTTAATTAACTTGACTAAGGTCGCACAGAATCTAAGTTGCACAGCTGGAATTCAGATTCAAGGCACTCTGATGCCGTACCTCTTCTACAAACCCTGGCACCACACCACCTCTCTACAGAGGTCCAGAAGTGCTTACTGTATACAAAGTACCCTGGGGACTATGCCACTTCTCCTGAGTGGCCTGAAATCTGGTTGGAGAGCCATAAAAAAATCACCATCTAAATTTATATAAAGTATTTTAAGGCAGTGCCACATAATGGCCAACCGAGTTATTATTGTTGATTGAGTAATTAAGAAAGATCAGGGAAAGGGAAGGTGTACAAATTAATTTTTATTGCCAATATCTATCAAACACAGAACATATTTTGATTCCCATAAAGTGTTTAACAATCTAATGAGGTAGATGTTGTTAGCATCCTCTTTTACAGATAGAGGCTAAATAACATGCTCAAACCCATGTAACAAGGAAGTGGGTAGACAAAGGCCGCCCTGCTCAAAGTATGTTCCATGAACGGGACTGACAGCATCAGCATGAGCTGTGAGATTATCAGAAATGAAAATTTTCAGTTCCCAACACAGACCTATTGAATCAGAATTGTTGGAGCTGGGTCCCAGAAATTTGTGTTTCAACAAGCTTTCTAGATTTCAACAATGCTTTCAACAAGCATTCTTATGCACACTGAAGTTTGAGAAGCGATATACTAAGGTATAAACTATACCTGGATGATGCTGAACCTTGTGTTCTTATCGCTGCACTTGTGACTTGAACTAGTTGGGAAAGTTTCAGGAATGAAATGAAGATAGAGCTGTTCTTTGAAGGATTGTTAAAATATAGGTCAACAGAAATGATAATGGAGGAATTACAGGTGAGGCTATTTGCTGGAGATGTCACTTATGATGGTTGTCATGTTTATCTACCCTTTCTAGATATAATTGTTTCACCAAAAATTCTTGCTTATGGTCACTTATTAGATTAAGGGTGGCACTAGATACAAGGTGGGCCATCCATAACCAAGTCAGCAACCCATACAGAGGCTCTGTATGAAGGATTTTGCCAACGATTAATTGGGAGTTAGGAATTGGGAATTAACTAGACCAAATGGAGGACTTTCTCTGTATTGGACTATGGAATATGAAGGGAAATCATCAGTGGGTAGCAGGAGGATAATGGAACAGACAAACAGGGGAAGGCAAATATCCCATAAGAAAAACAATAAGATAAGGTGTTCACTAGAACAATTTCTGATCTAATTGTTTTGGAAGCTCTTGTTCCTATTTATGAGTATTCTTAAACTAATTCTCTAAGTATTCTGAGCAAGACTATAAAGCTAACTATAACCTTTCATGAAACACGAGAACAAAGGCAAGGAGACTTACAGGACAGTTACGGGAGGGACAGTTATATGGCCCAATCTGAATGGGCAGGTGTGTTTTTGTCAGGGAGTTGTAGGAAACTGGATTGGAGAGAAGGCAGTTCAGAGGAATGGAAAGAGGTTCCTATGCTGGTAAATCACTTCCCAACTTCCTTTCCCTAATTTATACTTGTAATTCTTATCTTATATACTTCTCATCTTCTGTCATGTACTAAGAGCATATAGCCACGAACATTAAAACCTTGTAATGCCAACTTTTTTTCTGGAAAATTGCTTATTTCATTATCAAAGGCACTTCCTCCTCTGAAGGGGCTGACATGTCAGGAGAAACCCAAGCAGTTGCTTCTCTTGCTCTTTAGAGGTGCCAAGAACTTGGCTTCTTTGCCCTACCTACAGGTTTGCCCCACCCTGGACCTCAGACCGCTTTCTAAAGCCTGGTCTCTTCTCCTGCAGTCAGCCTTCCTTTCACACCCTGGTTTCTTTGCTGCATCCCTTTTGCAGTTCCTCTTCCAACACCAACAGAATGCAGAAAAGAATGGAAACTTTCTGCCGAGGTCCCTAAACATGATAATAATGACATTAATAGTAAATATCACCTTTCTACAAGGTTGTTAGAGGCTTTAATGAGATTATGTGCATAAACACAATTTGTAAACTGTTAAGCAGGCCTTAATTTTAATGGGTGTAATAATATTATTTTTATTCATGGCTTCATTAGGTTTTAAAATTTTTAATTAGACTGGCTTTGAATAATGAGTAAAAGAATTTGGGCTTTATTTCTAGGCACCGTTAAGGATTTAGAGCAGGAAGTAATAGGTCCACAGCTGTGTTTTAGTAATAATTTATCTCATGATGTAGGGGGTGACAAGAGGAAATGCTAGGGTTAGAGGGCCCACTTAGGAGCTTAGGGCATGGAAATGAAAATGGATGCTTGATGAGCTATTTAGGTTGTGAAAATCATTAGTTCTTGATAACTGATTAAATGTAAATGGCAACTAAGAAAAAATGTCAGAGGTGACTGACATTTAAGAAAATTGAATCATTCTGAATTCTACCCTGATTTCTAAGCTAAAGTCATAGGTTTTCTTTGTGATTAGGTAAACTTTTTTTACGGCCTTTAAAACATTTTTGGTTACTTGTAATATTTTTGGATCTTGGGACACTTTTATTATAGCATGGGACTTGCTTTCAACAATCTGGAACCAAATCACTTTTCCAGGATAAAATCCTGATATAGTTCTGAGATTTTGGAGTCTTATTTTTCCCATGAAGCCTGTTTGAAACAGTGAGCCCTTTAGTCAAACTCTTAGGGTATGAACTGCAGAAGAAGGAATAAAAACAGCTCAGCTCATCTTTTCAGTTTTGGAAATTTCAGTTTCACCTTCATTTGACCCAAAATATAACACGGACAGTTACAAAGCTAGTACTGTAATCCAGTCCGCTGAAATCAATTTAGCCAAAGGTTCATTGAGAAGAACAGGATGATTTATTTCTGGGAGATACATAACAACTGAATGTGTGCGTGTATATGTGCTTACTATTGTTATTCAACATAAACATTTCTTTTCTCATTTGGAAGCATAAAGAATAAATATTCCTGAAGGACAGTAGCCATCAGTTGATCTTAAAATAACACTATATTCTCTATCAACATTTCTCTTTTTCAAAAATTATCTTTTTGGTTTTATCCTGTTTTATATCTTTTTTTGGTAAGGATAATGTTAAAGTGTTATCAAGTAAAATATGTGATTTTATGCTGAGGTGTCTAAGTCAGTTAATTTGCATTTCATAAGAATACCCTTAGGGGATTTCAGCTTCTTCCCTTAAAAAGTTAGATGGATCAGTTTCAGTCATGCACCTCTACTTCATGCTCTAACATGGCTAGATTGCCATACCCTCAATTTAAGGTGCAGGTTTCTGGTGGTAATATGCATCAACATTTTTCCAATAATGGTTGAGAATGGAACTCTCTAAAGAGTCTGACTTGAATTATTAATAACGAGTAACTTAAGTGTCTGATCCCAAACAGATGGATATATTCTGCTAATGTTTTAATGTATTCATGCTTTGTATATTTATATGTGCTTCCATGATAATATGACAAATTTCCTATATAAGAAGTGCTTTAGTTGTGTGATAGAAAGAAAAGTTGCTCTGAAGGTCAAAAGTCCTAAACCCCTCTTACTCATAAAAATACACGTTATCTAAAATATATAAGTTGATTGTTTTTTGGAATTTAAAATGCATATTAGAAATTAAGTATGCCTGGTTTGTATAAAACTTATCAATATTAGAGATTACATATCAGATAAACTTAAGAATGCAAAAGTATCTAATTAATAGTTGTTATGACCCTTTGCATGTCAATGCTGTGTATTCACAATTTTTAAGAAATGCAGTATTTATACACTATTGTTTTCAAATTGTTTCAGATGAGATTGACTACTCATAATAAATTTTCTGTTAATCTGACTATATATTTCTCTGTCAAGGTTCCAACACACTAAATTGGGATGGCCATAAAATCACAAGACAGAATGCAGTCACCTAACCTAATAGTAGAGTTCTTATCAGCACCTGAGCACCCGAGGAGTGGCAGTTCTTAAAGAACCCAGTAGCAAAATGTCAACTAGAGAGTTCTGTCTTAAGAGGGACAGTGACTTCACTTAGGGAAATAGCCGGCCTATTACGACTCCAAACGAAGGATCCAGGAGAATAAACACCCTGCTCTCACTCTTCTGTACATCTCTGATCCCTGCCAGGGCTCCCCTTTAGCAAAATACATCCAGAAGCCAGAGGTTTAGGGATACTACACAGGTCATCCTAGCCAGGGTAACAAGTAGGTGCAAAAGGGTGGAGAGTAGATCTGAATGGACATATAAAAAAATTATTGCACAGTGTGTTAAAAATTCAATTCTTCTCATTTGCTGCATCATTTTGAAGTGATTTTCAAATAGAAGGAAAAATTATCTGCCCTCACCATTGACTCAAAATGCTTTCTAGAAGGTAAGTGGTGTCCTCTTACAAAGTGGACTTTGTTGGTCCACTTCATCCTAATCGTAACACATTGTCATCTGAATTTGGGGTCATCTGAAGCATGGTTATCAGCATAGGAAAAAGGGTGTAGTAGGTTAGGAAGGGCTAGGATAGAAGTTGGGAACTAAAATAGGCAAGTGAGTACCTGCATGTCATGGTCAGGGACATGTGTCAACTTGGCCAAATGGTGGTACCTGTTTGTCTGGTTGGGCAAGTGCTGGCCTGTCTGTTGCCATGAGGACATTTCATAGGATTAAGTAATGATCACGTCAGCTGCATCCACAGCTGATTCCATTTGTAATCAGCTAAAGGGGAGTGTCTTCTACAATGAGTGACGCTTAATCTAATCACAGGAAGCCTTTTAATGAGGACTCAGAGGAGACAGGTTCCATTCCTGTATCAGCTGGTGAGCCTCTCCTATGGAGTTCATCCAGACCATCCATCAGAGTTGGCTTCACAGCCTGCCCTGTGGATATTGGACTCTGCGTTCCTGTGGTCACGTGAGACACTTCTATAAATTTTATATTTGCAAGTGTTCCCTGTTGATTCTGCTTCTCTAGAGAACCCTAACTAATACACTGCACTAAGAAGATAGATTCTTTCTTGCTGGTACCGATCCTTTGCCCTCCTTTATGAGTACTGATATCTTATATATCAGTGGCATACTGCTACAGTAATAATGTGAAACTACTCTGAATCTCAGTGGCTTAAAAAATCAATCATTTATTCCTACAGTTCTGCAGGTCAGATCTGGAGACCAACTGCTCTAGGCTAGACCCAGCTAGGAACTCTGCTTCAATATTTGGGTCTTGTTGGGCTTGGCTCACTCGGTTCGTTTTGGAGCCCACTATAGAGAGGCAGCAATTAACCAAGGGAAGCCTCTGTTATGGAGATGGGGACCAGCAACTACGAGAACAATAATGCTCCCAAATGTGGAGGCTCAGAGGAGGACATTGTCACTTCTGTCCACAAGCCATTGGCCAATGCAGGTCACATGGCTAAAGTTAAAATTTAAGGGGAAAGAAAGAATATTCAACTCAGGCTGAGGTAACTAGTAAGGGTTTGAATGCAGAGAGGGATAAAAAAAAAATTGAGAACAAAAATCCAGTCCTTCACAATCTTCACACTTGGCCACAAATACTCATTTGTAAACGCTCCCCCATGCTAAACAACACTCACCTTCATCCCAGACCCTTCAAAAGTCTCATGTCACATGACATTAGGCTCAAAGCCTAAGATGCTGTAATCAATGTAAGCCAGATGAGACCCTTCTTGATCTGAAAACCTCACGAACCAAAATAACAAGCTTTTACCCCAAGCACATAATACGCAATGATGTAACAGAGGCAAAATAATTGCAATAAACACTCCCATTTGAAAAAGGGAAGACAGAATAACATGATGCAGGCAAAAACAAACATTGGTGTATATCAATGGAAAACTGTTACCAGTTATCCCGCCTCTGGGGGTCGGAAATGATCCTTGATGAGATCCTAATTCTGCTTCCCAGGAGTGATTTCTGAGTCCATTATTCTCTTGCTCTTTGCCCCACCCTTTTGGATGTTCTTTATTCCCAGTCATCCTCCCTGGTCATTTATGAAGAAGGCTTTGTGTGGTACCTCTTTTGTGGAGGCTGAGCGATATTCTCAAATGACTTCCTGTTTGTAGATGAGAGCCCAGAGTACTTCTTACATTTCCAGTGGGCCCAGTCCCACTTAGTGCTGGTTTTTAGTACTTTTGCAAATCAAATGTCTCAAAATATCACGGGTCTTCTATGTAGTTTTTCTAGAATATTTAATGGGCCAAAAAAGCACATGCAGAATTTCCTCTGAGTTGTACTTCTCTCTCTAAACTTAATCTTGGACACATGAGGCTATTTGGAACCATGCCTGTCATCTTTCTTAATACAACCATCTTCCTATGTAAGAAATACTTCATTTTTGTGATAAAAATAAATTGTTCCTGAGGGCAATTGTCTCAAAAATAAAAATACGTCTTCTAAAGTACATAACATTACTTCACTTGTATACTCTGAAATGTGTGAGTTAAGAATTAAACTTTCTTGCTTTTTATAAATTATTATCAATGTTAAAGTTTATATTTCATAAATGAAAAGTTTAAAAAACATGCTCCTTTTTTACTGGAAAGTCCTTTTCTAGAAGTTTTCCTTTCTAGCTAGAAGGGATCTATCTACTAAACACTATCTTAATTATTTTGGCGCTCTTTAATAAATGTTGTGAGGGCCATAACTTGATTTGTTCTGTGTCCCAGAATGTGAACTAATATTGATTTATTATTTGCTCCCATTCTATATCTTAATATGAGAATCTTTTATAGGCTGGAGAAATTGAAGATGAGGGATAGTTTAATTTTCAAATCCAGCGACTTCTGGATTTGTAACATTTGGCTTAAAAACAGTAAGTTTTTTTTTTTTCTGATCTTATCCTTTTCATGTAGAAATATATCATATGTACCTAAAACTGAAAAGCTGATACTTTTAATATTTTGCTTGAAAAACCCTCCTGCTTATGTCTACAAGTTTGTGAGGTACAATTATCTTCCAAATTGTAAAAGGTGAAAATGTTACTAAATATTTTGTCTCTACACAATGTCACTATTTTTCTGTATATATCAGTTTCCTTACTATTTTCCCAGCATTCACCTACTTTTCAGACCCACATCCAATACATATGTTTTACATTTTAGTTATATATCTACACCCAACTTCTAGTACCAATATCATATCAGTTAGCTTTTGCCACAGTGTGGCTACTGAACAAATAAACATCGAAGTTCAGTAGCTCAAAGTGAAAATCATTCATTGGCATAAATCTGAGATTGAAGATCTAGACTGGGTTTGGTTGGGAGACCCTGCTTTAAGCTGAATTTCTACTTGGGCCTAGTTCATCATTCAGGTCTGCTCCAAATGTGATCATTTTGAAGGCACTGAAGGGACTCCAGCTACTCAAGGAAAGCTTCTCTTATGGTGATGGCAGAGGTACAAAGAGTATGAGTGGAAACACTTGAGGTCCCTAAGGTCTAGGCTTAGAAGTGGCACTTTGTCACTTCTGCACCCTCATGCCATTGACCCCAGCAAGTAATATAGCTAAGTCCAAAATCCAATGTCTGGAAAGTATGCTGTACCTATGATAAGGCACAGCAAAGGTATGAATGCAGGGAAGGAGTGGGCCAAAAATTCAATCTACTTTCTTTGAGAGGCCTTTTCTCCTAACTTGCAGATAATTTTAAAACCTATGAATGGAGCCAGCATAAGAAAGCATCTGCTACTTTATTGCTAAATCCTTAACACTAGAATTATTATCAACTAGTGTAGCCACTCATCATCATCTCTTAAGGCTTCTAGTTTAGTACTGGTGAACAAGTATATCTTGTTGCCAATTCACCCTTAAAATATATCTATCAGCCACCTATGTTCATACTGAAGACTGTAATTTGAATAAATAGGATATTAAGACTAAATGTTACACAGTTTGAGCTGGTGAAAGTCATCATCTCTTTTCTTTTCATTGTGATAATATTGGCACCAACCCTAGATCTTCAAAATTTTCATGTTGTCTATAATCACCTAGAGAGAAGCTTGTAATATAATCTCAGGTTTTTCTTCATAAATTCCCCCAAGTTTTGAAAGGTCAAAACACTCTGTATTTCTGTTGCTTTTGTCATTTCCTCTGAGAAACTCATTCAGGCGATTCATTTGGTTGGCAGTCTTGGAAAAATCTTTGGCAAGCCTTTTAGAATACCCATATCATTCTAGGGAGTTATTGACTTCTGCATAAATTGATTGAGTGGCATATGAATCCCATTTTCTTTTTACCCCCATTAGTATTTGATGATTTTTAGTTCTCAAATCCAGCATCAAGACCCAGTGACTTCCTAAAAAATAATTCAAGGCATTCATAAATTTGAGTATCATCTAAAGATATACCTTAGTGTACTTGTTCAGCATACAATCATCTATAGTTATGTATATTTGCTCAACATGTTTATATTACAATAACAGGGGTGTAAAGGGGCTACCAAACCTCAAATTTTTTTTTCCATTAGAAAGTAAGTGCTTTCTCAATCAACTCTGTCACCATGTATTTTGTTATTTTATCTAAGTTATCTAATTCCTTGGGCTTGGGAAGAGTAATTCAAATAATAAGAAAATAAATACTTAATAAATTTAACAAATGATGTGCAAAACTTATACACTAAAAACTAAAAAAAAAATGTGTTGAAGGGAAGTAAATAAAACTGAAACAAATGGAGAAATACACTCTACTCAGACTAGACAACTTAATGTTCTTAAAATGTCAATTCTACACAAATGAAAATTGATCTATATATTCAATGCAAGCCCAACCAATATCCCAGCAGGTTTTTGTGGAAAATGACATTCTGAATCAAATGATATGATTATGAAATATGAGGCAGCATAGAATAATGGTTTAAGCACTTGGGTTCTAGATTGAGGCTCCTTTATCTACCTTCTCTGACTTTACCTGTGACCTTTGACTAAATAAAGTTCCACCACTCACTTCTTGACTCCTTCTTAAATACTAATATTTGCTTTCTGTAACTAAGTATGTCTCCTTACTTTGTAAGCTGCACTTCTGATTTTCTGACAACTGATGTGTTGGTATGATGTGTATTTCATATGGGCTAGAAAATAAGGTCCACTAACACAGAGACAATATCAAACCTTGACTATCTCTGAAACTTTCTTTTCTCATTTCTAGAGCACATAATAATAATAACCCATCTCATAGAATTTCAGTGAAGGTTTAATAAGATAAAGCATATAAGCTATTTGTCATAGTCTCTGACACATACTAAGGAGTGAGTAAATATGAATTCTATAATAAAATAAAATGGGATAATAGATGTGAAAGGATCTTGAATGTAAAGAGTACTTTTGTAGCTTACACAACATTGGCCTTGAAATGATTAAGCAAGATCAGTTTCTGGACCACAGATATAGAAAAGTTCATCCATGCAAATACAAAAACAATTAGTCTTTTGGAGGGAAATAAACCACTTATTTTACAGCATATAAGCTAATATACAACCAGACAAGGAGAACCTCTATGACTAATAGTGAATAAGAGAGTTATCATAGACTTTACTCAACTCTAGTAGTTGACAATGATGTTGAAAGAATGCTGTCAGCTCTGTTTCAGTGGTGGGCCTGTGAAGTTATGGTGTATCAGCAGGGCATGCATGTGAGATAAAAAGCTGGTTATGAAATAGGTGAAAGTAATGGCAAACTGGAATTTATGAGGATGAGCTGGATCCTACACAGACAACTAGAACCACCACAACTGTCTCTACATGTAATAACACAGGTGACCTGCATGTTGGCTGCAACGCTGCATATGTTCTTGGAACAGGACTCAAGAGAAACTGAAAGAGGACATTCAGTGAGAGCTGAAGGAGTGGAAGATTTGGCTGCTGCCTGAAACCAACAAAATAAATCTATAGATTAGCAACAACATGCTAAGCTGCAATTATGTTTAGGGGTCCTGCACTGGTAAGTATAGTAGCTGCCGCTTCACTTCCATCTTTCAAACCTGCACACATTTTCTTGTAGCCAACCCTAACTTAGAACTAAACAGGGAAGAGAATGCTGGGAAATATATTTTAGCTTAGCTAAATCATCACATACAAAACCATCATGAATGGAAAGAGACCTATAGAGTTCTTTGAAATATTTTAAATCATTTCTCAACCTCTGAGGTAAACTGTCATGTCTTATATTTTTATCATCGAACATTAAATCCTGTGGTAAGTATACAATGAAAATGCTTTGCATGAGTTTTAGATACATAAAACTACCGTGTTTTGGTAAATAAATTCATGAAAGAAATTAGCTTTCAATGAATGCCTATTTTTCTCAAAATATTTCACCTATTATCACAAATACATTGTAGTTCTTTCTCCACCATTATTTTAATTAAAATATTGGCTCAGAGATTAAATAAATTCCAAATAACACAGAATATATGACAAAACTTGGATCTGAACATAGCCCTTTCATATATAAGGATCATACATTTTCTAGTGCCTTACAGTGAGGAAAAAAAAGAGAATATTGCTTAAAAGGTTAAGGAAGGAAAAAACCAAAACAAAACAAAAAACAAAATTAAATTAAAATAAATCTTAAAAAGTAAAAGGTTTAGGAAAAAATATCAAGATTTTCTAGCAGCTTGAGCATGGTCATGGCAGGTATACAGAAACAATGATTAGAAAACTTGTAAATAACTCATAAAAAGTCCAGAGAAGAAAACATTTTTTTCTTGAAAGATTGAAAGATAGAATGGTTTTCATGTATATGAAAGGTTCTTATAAGATTTCATGATGGTTAAGAAGGTGATGGCTAAGTGATTGACAGAAAGACAATAGCATATATGTTAGTTTCCTTAATGCAGATAAAAGATACATAATTGACGGCACACAGACACCCGTACAGGCCAGGCAACACACAACTTTCTAATCACTGTTAGGACCCAGTGATGTGTTGAGCTCTTTTAGATAGCCCCTTTCAATCTGAAAGCTACGGCCTTACATTCTTGGAAAATGTTTTTGAACTATTTATTTGAAAATTTTCTATTCTTCATTTTCTTCTGTTCCTTTTAAACTCCTATACTTAAAAAAAATGTTAACCCAATTTTATATCTTTCCTCCTATTTTCCAAATCTTTTCATCACTTTGAGAGGATTTCTTCAACATTATAATATAACCCTAAGTGCTATGTCTTTGCTGTTATTTCCAAGAGAGTAATATTAAGTTCTCTTAAAAAAAAAAAATCTCCTAATCTTATTTTAGGAATGCACAGCTTTACTATCTGATGATTTAATTACAAAATTGTATTAAAAAAATTTCTTCTGTTCCCTGAATTCTTTGTGTTTGCTCAAAGTTCTTTTTCACTTATGTTTTGTGCTCTGTCTTCCATGTTACGGACCTCATACCCCTCGAATTTCTGGGGTTCTTGGTGTCTGTTCATATATATGTAAATGTGGTAAATTGAATGGTGCGCCCCAGAAAATAAAAAATAAGAAAAATATATATTCTTAAATCTTAATCCATTCCTGGGGCTGTGAACCCATTATAAATAGGACTTTTTAAAGATGTTATTTTCAGCTAAGGTGCGTTTGTCCTACTGAGTCAGGTTGAGCTTTCACTGGGGTTACTGGGGTCCTTTGTAAGCAGAATGAAATTGAAAATAAAGACAGAAAGCCACAGAAAGAGCAAGAAGCTGGGTGTCTCTTTCTCTCCAGAAGAGAAAGGAGAAGATATTATCAGGTGACAGAAAAACCAAGGACTCAAGGATGGCCAGCATCCAGCCCCAGAATATCAGTGTTCAGGGAGAAAGCTTCATCTTGCTGACACCTGAATTTTATGCTTCTCCTAGCCTCACAGCTATGAGCTGATAAAACCCACTGTTGAAGACAACCCATTGTACGGTATTTGTCCACAAAAAAATAAACTAAGACAGTGCCCATAGGCTCAACTTTACTAGTTCTCTGCAATATAAGGTGGTCAGACTAGGCCATTGTATGAGGACCTGCAATACTCCAAACCTCTGAGACATTTTCAGCAAAAGGAACGCTCTACTTTCCTGTCTGGGAGATATGGTCCTGGTTGTCACTATTCTTTTTTCTATTCAGATAAAGAAGGGTGCCAGATTTTCTCCTAATCCCATTGTTTTCAGCATAGCATCTCCACATTCACCTGGTGCTCCTTTGGAACGCTGAGATTAAGCCTCTGGTTTTGAGCCAGACTAGGGGATGTTATGAGGCCTGGCTGCTAGAGCCAAGAAACTTGGAGTACAAATGTTTCTTATAAACTTTCAACAAGTCTTCCTGTTTTACCTTGGTAACCTATTCTTACTTGTTTTGAGCTACATATTATTTCCAATCCCTGAGTTTTTCTGGGGTTCTATGGTATAAACCCATCTGTTTCTCTGCTTCTCTCAATGTTAAATTTTGGCTTTCGCTAGTCTGCTAAGACAATATAACTATCTTCTCTTCAATTTTCTTTATTTTTGTGAATTTGTGCCCTTTTCCTCCATTCCTATCTTCTTAGTCGGGTTTGGGGAGGGAATAACAATAAATAATCATGTTCAGGTCTGCCACATCTGCCTTTCGCCTTTGAAACATTTACGTTTTCTCTTGATTAGTTCTTCATTCATATAATTGGACACCTACAATTTCTCAGTTATTCTATACATTAGGCTATAAGGATACAATATACAATCCCTGTCCTTGAGGAAGGCATAGTCCAGTCAGGAGAGAAACATTTATTCAAAAGTATGGGAATTGCACGACTAATTACCACGTAGGATGTGCACCAAGTATTAACTGAGTCAGAAAAAAAAAAAAGTCTTCCTGTGAGAAGTAACATACAAACTGAGAATTAAAAATGAGTCAAGCTGAACAGAGACTGGGGAGGGAAGGGTATTCCAGGTGGAATAAAATAAGTTGCAGTCACAGGATTGAATTTAGTGACATTCAAGAAATTGCAAGTAGTTAACTTTGTGTATGAGACATAAGGAGGTATGTGAGTTACTTTTCCACGAAGTTTACTCAAAGAGAATAAGTTATGACATTGAAAATTAAATTTTACCTTTTGAGTGATAAATTATGTTATAACCGTTGTTTCAGAAACACCTGTCCAAATAGAGGTGCGGTATTTTAAAGCAGAATTGCAATTGCCTCAGCATACCAGCTGTGGAAATAATGCCAACCAACACCTCAGCATTCCCCATTTGCAGGTTCTTATTGCACAACATGATAAACAGTTGCTTAATTAAAATACAATAATATCAGCAAATACTAGAACTTCAGAATGCATGGAGATTGGGTCATAAAAATGCTAGATTCTTAATAATAATAATAATAATAAAATACCCCTAATCCCTCATAATGTTTCCATGATCTCAGCAGTTCTACCCTCTTCTAAGTACTCAGTTCCACCCAACAATCCACTGGTTTTAGGGCTTCTCACTTGATTCTTTCCTGCTAAATCTTTGATGTTGGCTCCAGGATATGTTTTCCTCTTAATCCCCCAACAATGTCAACTCTCCAGTTTTGTGTTAACTCCTATCTTAATGAATAATTGTTTCTTATCCTTCAGTATAGTATTTACTAAAGTGCTTAAAGAAGAAAACCCTACCAGTTCTCCTAGAAACAGAGGTTAAAAACTTCTCTCAGCTTCAAAATAGGACAACACTTCCCCCAGAGCCATCCCATTCCTGATGAGGTTAGGCATATTTTCTAAATCATCCAAAAGCTCCATTCCTTGAAAGTCTTCAAGCAGAGAGATGAGCCAATCCTTAACCCATCTCTCCTGAAATCTTTGCCCAATAACAAATTACTAACCAAATTTGGTTGATAATGGTAACTATGATAGCAAATATCTTGAAGATAAATTTAATTTTGAATTCTTTCCTTTAATTCATCAAAAAGGAAATTACATAAAGTATTTAACATTTCTTGAGTGCTCATTATGTTCCAGGGTTGGGTTCCTGATCCAGTGAAAGGTCCCAAGTAGTATGTGAGACAGATAATTTCAAACATAAACCACTGCTTCTGGTTTTCTTTCAGGCCATTTGAAATGCCTTCTTCTGAAAGACAGAGTTCAAATCTTGCATAGAGATAAGCAGATCATGAATGTGTTAAAGGGGACGTAATTGAGAAAAAGGAAAGAGAGGAAAGAAAAATCTCTCCTCTCTCTCTCTCTTTCACACACATACACAAATACATGCACCAGTAACTGACTCTTGGAAATTAAAAATGAGGACAGGATGCCTCTTAGTAGCTCCTAGTTGCTATGAGGTTGTAAAGGAAAAACAGCTGATCTCTAAGGTAACAGAAGTCTAAGTCAAATAAAGTCTTGTAAAGTCAACACTTTAAACTGAAATGAAATGGTATCCTGGACTGATTGAAGTACTGCTGTTATATACTCTCTATGACCAACAGCCTTAACCAAACCAATGTCTTTAGCACACTTAGTTCAAAACTCTTGGTTCTGCCTGATAAAACTTTTGTCTACAATTTGTGTAAACGAAGGTAGAAATACAAGAGTAATCCAGACAGAAAAGACAAGGGGTTCTTGAGAGTGGGACTTTTGTCTGTATCTGGGCTGGTGGATGAAGGCTGGGAGTCAGGTTCATAACTTTTCACCATGTGTCTTTAAATGGAGCTGAGTCCCTAATGCTGAAAACATCATAGACATTATGGTCTATGGTGGTTTCCTTTCAGTAACATGTTCCTTTCTAAGTAGGATAAAAATTTAAATAATATTCTGCACACATTTTTTTTTCTTCTCCCTTCCTCATTCATTCTCTCCACCTTCTCAATCCCTTCTGAACCCTCCCATGACCTATCTACCATCATGCATGCACAAGGACATAGTGAGAAAAACTCAGGATTTAAATTCAGAAGTGCTATGGATCCCCAGTTTCATCACTTAATAGCTATAAAATCCAGGAAAATGGCTTAACCCCTGTGAGCCTAATTCCCACTCTGTAAAATGGGGATAACCACCATAGAATTTTAAGGGCTGTTGTGAAGATCAGGTGTAATCATACTTACCAAAGTTTCTGGCACCAAAAAATGTTAGTTATTCATATTCTTTAGAGAATTTAAAGAAAATAAAGAATACCCATATGGCATACGAATGGCAAAGGTGCCGAGCTGACCTCATTAAGGAACACAGATGTCTACATTGAAGTTCAATTTCTGGATATACTTTTTTAGGTTGAATTCTTTTATTCTAATCTGTATAGTATCTGGAAAATGTCAGGTCCGCAATACAAATTACTTGTCCCATTTTCTTGGTAATGGTCTCTATTATAATAACTATTATTTGTGTGGGTGCTGACTATTTGTCAAGCATTGTTTTAAGCAATTTTTGTACATTATCTCATTAAATAATTATTTTAACCCCATGAGGTATCATCCCTCTTTAACCAGTAAAGAAACTGAAGCCAACAAAGAATATTTACCTGATTGAGAATCAACAGTCAGGGTTAGAATGAAGAATCAGACTCCAGGGTTGGAATTCACAGTGACTAGAATACACAACCTCTCCATGTGATTATATGCCAGACAATGAACACACTGTTTTTTCCTCAATGTATAAAAAAAAGAAAAAAGTTGGAATAAAAAGACAATAAGGTGATCTAATTTCCCCATCAAATGGAGAAATTAAGGCCTCTATGCTCCTGTAATATTGTCATCTAACCTCTGATGACCTGATAGGTTTGAAATTCAGCTGCAATTCTACTTGGTCAGCCCCAATCAGCTGGGGGTTGGGGGTTGGGGGGTGGGATATCAAAGCAAAGAATAAAAGTTTTCCTGAAAACTAGACCAGTAACCTTTGCCTAACAATCCTGGGCCTCGATTTTTCTTTCTATCCACTGTCTCCAGCTCTTTCATGTGTATTTATCTTTCCTTTATAATATCTTCCTCTTGTCGTCCACAAGGTAAAAAAGACTCGCAGCTTGTTACCAGAGACCAGAGATGAGTTAACTTCAGAATGTGATATTCCATGATTGTTGTTTTCTGTTAAAAAATATATATATTTCAACCCTCTCTATGTGGAAAAGGACATATGTACGTTGCATGCTTTTAGAAAGTAAATTAAAATCATGTTCCTTTCTGTTTATCTTGATGGAAAATGGAGGCACCTCCTTTGAGAATAACCGGTTTTGTACAAGTAGGGTCAAGTGTCTCTATTCGAAGTTCTACTCTCAGCTGGAGAAGCATGATCCCACTTCACTGGGCCTATCCCAAAGCAACAAAAGGTGAGTCACAATGAAGTCAAGCATCAAGGACAAGAGAGGCACCTTATTCCTGAGGCTGTTTTTCTCACAGGTGAAATGAGAAATCAAATCCTCTCTTCTCCCTGCAGCACTATCCTCTCTGAACATGACATTAACTTCCGCAAACGAGTCTGGTGGTAAAGGGGGTGATTAGCTAGATAGGCCTTAACAGCTGGGCTCCAGGAGATTGAAGCAAGGTGGGGGAGGGGCATTATCAGGCTCCAGGTCTTGTAGTTCCATCAACAACGGCTGCAGCAGCAGCAGCCGATGAAAAGCTTCTAGAAGTGGGGGCAGGGGAGAGCCCAGATTGTAAACATCTTTTGCCTGTTGCCTAGAAGCAGTGGCAGCAAACAATCCAAAGACAGCGCCTCGATTTTCAAAATTTCCTTTATAGGCAGGGCTCTGCTTCTTTTTAGAATATGTGGCCATTTTATAAGGTCATCAGCCCGCACGAGGCATGTGCATATATCATAATAATTTCCTAGCCACCACATGTAATTGCTTACCTAAAGTGGTCAACTCTTGTTTAACAAAACCTTGTTAACGTTAGTACATTAATCGCGGGGCTTTTATAAACCTTTGTCATATTATATATGAAATATATATATTTCATGTGTAATATTATGTTTTCATATTATATTAGGATTCACATTCATAAGAATCAACAGGAATCAAAAGATAATGCTGCTTTACTTATAGGGAAAATTAGATAGTTCCTGATAGGTTTCTGGATCTAGCTCTAAGGAAGGACAGGAGTTATGTATTATGAATTTGTGGGAAATGTGATTCACAATAATGGTATAGGATATCTGGGCAGAAATGAATGATAACATATCACACACGCATGCGCGCACACACGTACAGCAAGAAAAGGGCAGGATGGTAGTAGTGGAAGATTTGAATTACCTAGGCAGAGGACAGGATTACGTCAAATAGAGGAAGTAAGGTTGGATTGGATGCAAAGCTGCTTTCTAATTGAATGTGTGCATCAACTGAAAAGGAAGAAAAAATGCCAGGTTTAGGATTAAATAACACAGAGAGGATTTAGGATGCAAAGGAAAGAGAGAATATGGGAGGCAGTGATTAAATCTCATTAAGCTTATGATTTAAACCCAAATAGAGGCTAGAGGTGTTTATACACAACATGGAAATCTAGGAAGATAAAATAAAATACAGCATATGCTCATTAATTTAAAAAGAGATAAGGGACTGAATTAAGATCAGGGTGAATAGAAGGGAGACATTTTATTTTAAACACAGCATCACTGAGGATACCAGTCCCATTAAAAGTGGTAAATTTGTTTAGCATTTTACAAGATCAAGGGGGAAGAGTAAAATTTATAGAGAGACACCACAGAGAAAAGCTCCCCTTCCTTTTTAGGGATCCCAAACTGTAAAAGGAATAGAAAATCAAATCCCCTATACTTGGAAAGAAACTAAAAAAGGACCCAGGGGAGAAAAAGAGTAAAAAATTACCAAATCAGAGGACAAACTTCTTCCATAACATTAAAAGCACACAACAACCCAGCAAGACATCCATGGACCATTAAAGGGTGAGGGGGATGTCAGTGACAGATGAGCCTGCCTTGGCTGAGAGCTGGAATGAATTCTCTGCCTGCCTATTTAGGAGAGAAGCTGAAGGTCACATCCCAGAAACAGGGATACATTTTTTTGAGGGGAAAAGTAAAATGTTAAAAGGATTTTATGATCACCAAGACGCAGCGCATTGGGCAAATAGAACTATTAAAAGTTGACAAGGCACAAGACCCAGATTAAGGATGTCATAGAAATCTGAAGGAAGTGCAAAGGAAACAGGAAAAGCCTTCAGCAGTGTTTCTTGATAGCTTGCTTAGAAGACTGAAGAATCAGGACTGGTGGCTTTTCTAGGATTAGGTGTTGTAAAGTAATCCTTGGGATACTTAGAAATCTCAGTAATCTGAGTCGTGGATGCAAAGCAGATAGTGCCAGGCCTGCATTTTGCAACTTGTAGAAATACGTAATCAGATGAAGAATTAATATTCATTTAATAACACACATATAATTGGCATTTTCACAGAGCTGGGGCATTTATGAGGTACTTCAAACAGATGAAAATGGAAGTTGCTTACTCTTCTAAATTTAAGTTGTTTATCACGGAGACTTCATCTATAATATGTCTGCATTAAATGAGGTAGTATGAGATAAAATTGGTCTAAATCCAAACTACCCCTAGCCTCGAGGGAATGGGTCCATGTGAAATGGAAAGGAAAGATTTTGGAAATTACTGCCCTCATTGCTACTTTCATCATCAAAAATCATCATCGAAGTAGCAATGATTAAGAACGTATCTGTGTACAACACTACAGCAAGACAGAGGGTTGGTGTGGGGTCACAGGATTTGGATTCATACTGCTTTACCTCATGGTTTTCATTACTGTCTTATCAACTCTCACATCACCATATCATTTTAAAAAAGAAAAATGCCCCATTTTCTGAGAATGTGCTTTGGGTGAGCCAATGTTCTATTCGCTAGCCTCCAGCTATGTTTGCATGAGCCAATAAAAATAATGTAAACAGTCATGGAACTATGAGGTATGAAGGTAAATATTTAGGCAATGTTAACCAACCACTTAAAAACTGCATTTTCTTTTCTTTCCTCCCTCCTTTCTTTTCTTCCTCTTTTTGCCCTTTTCTCTCTTCCTCCTTTCTTTCTCACCTAACAATTTTCACTGAATTTCTTTGACCAGATTGCAAGATTTAACAATAAAACCATATAAGTGGTAACTTCAAACAATTCCCAGGAGAGTGATGATATGAACACAGTGTGACAGGGACTAAAAAAAGTGCAAAACTCAGGATGCCGAGGATGATCTGAGGAAATCTCCACTGCAGCCGTGAGCTAGTCAGGGAGATGTGCAGCAGAGAAGGAAAACAGGAGAAGTTAACCAAGTAGAGGTGAGGAAGGGTATTTTAACCTAAATTATATATTTTCAAAGGCTTGGTGACGAGATGTTATAGTGGACTGCAAAATGACATGACCAGATCATTCCCCTCACTTAATTATTTATTGGTATTTCTTTTCCACCAGTTCTACCACATTAACTGCATTTATTGTTGGATTTACTTTCTCGTATTTTCTTAAAAAGAAAAGAACAAAAGTAGGAAACAGAACAAAGTGAGTGGAGAACTGGGTAATTTAGAAGAACGACGTAATAAAAGTTTTCATAAATGTCAGTGGTATATGCAATTTTGTTTAACCTTTTAATTAATGACCTGGAGGGGTATAATTTAAAAGTGAATTTCTATTGCATTATGTATGAAAAAAAATGACGGTAAAGGGAAATGGCCATTGTCATGACTGAATTTATTAGGTTCTGTGGACTCTAAAGAAGCATGTGTAGTTCATAAAATAAGATAGCAAGGAGCAAGGGCTGTAATCAAATAGAATAAAAGAGAACCCACTGGAAGGACCAGATAGATGCCATGGGGGTAATCAAAAAAATGTCAAAATAAAATAATATTCCCTAATGTTTCTTACCAAGCTAATCATTAGGAACCAGTGAAATCATTCACAGATGTATTAAAAATCACTCATGTATAATTCCAAAGCTGTATTGAGATTCCAGATCATAATACACATCCATCGCTCCTCTTCCTCTGTCTACTGCAGAACCCTGCCAAGGAAACTGGTGCTGCATTGATTGACGTTAACTCTCTTCTTTACTTACCATAATCAGCTGAATCCATGGTGGAGTTACTTACGTTCCTCAATCTCAGTAACCTTCAGTAAGCAGGACTCTCCCAGAAAGATGGGAGGGTTTTCTCTAGTATCCCCAGGCCTTTCCCTTTGTTCGCTTCCTCTAGCCTCACTTAATATTTCTGTAATTTCCCTCCTACGATGTATCAAACCTGTTGTGGTTTTTTTTTAAGAAACACTGCTTGTGATTATTCATGCACACTGTATGGTGTGCCAGCTTGACCCGGGTATTTTCAAATTCATCATCACTAATTATAGATGAAGCATTATAATTCCTAAAGAAGAGAAATTATAGCAACAAATTTAGCAGATGAGGAAGATCTTCCTGGAAGCAGGTGGGCACAGGAAAGGAGATGCCGTGCAATCTGTCAGACGCCCTTTGCATATTATATTAAAAGTACTTATCAACCAGCACCTTATTGGCTCTAATGCTGGAGTAAGGTCGTGGGTATATTGGCCAGTCTTTACCTTTTAGTTGCTGAGTTATGGAGATAAATGTGTTTGAAAATCATAATATATAAAAGCTACTGATTTCATCTATCTGACTCTGACAGAATGTTTGTGAACTGAAAGGAAAAATGTTTTTGCAGGTCATATTTTCCAAAGTTCTGCTATTTCTTTGCCTGCATAATTTCAAAGCCAAGAGTGGGTTATAGCCTAATACTAAGTTTTTTTAAATGATATTTATTAAATGACTAGTTGATTGACCACTTGGAAGTAAAAATGAGAGTTTACGTGTTACTTGAATTTTTAAAGAGGTAGAGAACTAAAAATATGAATTGATAAAAATGTGTTTTTAAGAATGTTGAGCTAATTATTAAGAAATTGGAGCCCTGGGTCAAGAACAGTCTCCAATTGGCAAATCAATTAAAATTCATCTCTATTGACTTGCCATACCTCTAAAGTTAGGAGTGATTTTTCTACTTTCTCTTCTAACAATTGCTGAAATGTAAGGATGAACCCTAAAAATAATTGTGGTAAATGCTATATGGAGAGCATTACTTTAAATCAGTGACTTGACTGTAGCAAAACCCTATAAATATTTGTGAAACAAATGAAAATATTCCTGAAACAAGTGAAAATCTGTGAAAACAATCTTTGAAAAAATCAAAAAGAGTATCTTGGAAAGAATGAAAGCCTAAAGCCAAATGACTAGAATGAAAATACTTTTTGAGATATTGGCACATATCTTGGTATGGTTTCTGGAAAAGAAGGTTGCATTATGAGAAATGTTTGTACTTGTCAACACCCCTTTTGAATCTTTCCCTTATTTGTAACCCTGGTTTATCACTGATGTTGCTAAGCAAATTCAGATGATGCATCAGTATTTATATGTTGGTTTCTTCAAAATATGCTCCATCAAGCAGCAAAAGCCTTTAATCATTAAAAATTGAGGAGAATCTCAATTTAAAGCACAATTTCTTCCTATAAATAATGAACAAATTTTCCTCTGATTTTATCAAGGAACAAATTATATTCAGATGTTGAATGATACCTTGCATGCATTATAAAAAGAAGTGATTTGCTCAAATTGCTTGAATGCAAGTAAATAAAAGCTATTTCAGCATATGTATTTTTTTAAAAAATCCATAACTTTTAGTATCTAGGTAATATGACATCCATCTCCAACCTGCAGCTACAAATGTCACCTGTATTTATGAAAATTCTTATACAATTAACAGATATTTTTAATAATTCAAAGAAGAATATCAGAATGAAAACTTAGAGTTATATTCTAAAAAAATAGTCAGGAACTGTCTAAGAAGATGAGAAAGTCCAGAGTAAGGTTAAATCAATTATTGAGAGCAAAAATCCATTGATGGAACAGAGAAATACAAGTGCTGGAGAACAGGAGGAGAGAGAGATGTACCTATTCACTGTTGGTAGGGAGGGAGGGTGGTGCAGCCCCTCTGGAGGGCAGTGTGGTGGTTCCACAGGAGGCTAGGGGTGGGGTTGCCATATCACCCTGCAACCCCTTTGCTAGGTATATACTTGGAAGAACTGAGTGGGGACAGGAATGGACATTTGCAAACTGGTGTTTATGGCAGCAGTGCTTGCAATTTGCAATGGATAGGTATGACCTAAGGGTACATTGAATGAAGGATGGAAGGGGGAACTTAGGTATATACATATGATGGATTACTTAATGGCTATAAGAAGGAATGAAGTTATGAGGCATACAAATAGGTGAATGAAACTAGAGGACAGTATGTTGAATGAAATAAGTCAGAAATAAAAAACAAATACTACCATGCCTCACTTATATGAACTAACTGTAATATACAAGCTTGGAGAATTGAATTAGAGAGCATAGGTTATCAGGTAAAGGCCTATGTAAAGGTTCCTAGATTGTAAGCTCTTATAGTAGTCACATCTATTCTGGAGTTGTAACTATTATTCCTAAATTCTGAGATACTAAGCTATATGTGTATAAGCTGGTCGTTCCATGGATCCTCACATATTTGTATGACACCTGACTCAGAGTAAGAGCTCTGAAACTATGAAACTCAGCATTGTTCCAGACAATAACTGTTAAAAATGTTGAAAAAGTGATCAAACTTCAACTAGAGGTATGAATGAAGCTGATCTGGATAGAATTAAGGTAAATCAGAATATAGGGTAAATGATGATATGGTCTATATTTTAAAACTTCAACTTTTGTGCAAAGCGAAAGGAAGAGATGTTTTAGTGCAAAATTTTTATCTTCATTACCACATTTAACTTGCATGGTCAGTTTATTCAAACACCATAATTACATGGAATCTTGAATAGGAAGTGAGATGTTCTTCATTTGTACAGGTTAGTGTGATGCCCCAATACATCCCAGAGTAATTTAGGCAGAGAGTAAAAAATTATTTGAAAAGTCCCTTTGAGGGACTGGGGAGAAAGGAGGAAATATTAAACTTCTCCACCTGGGAAATTCTTGATATTCTCACAAGTTTGGGGATGAACAATTTATTAGGCCAAGCCCTCAATCTTGGGACCCACCTCTATGAAACTTATTCCTGCAAAAGATAAGCTAAGCCTATTTATAATTATGCCTAAGATTCACCCCCAGTCTTTTGTTGCTCAGATATGGACTCTTGCTTCCCTCTCCACTACATGGGACATGACTCCCAGGAGTGTAAATCTCTGTGTCAATATGGAGCAATGATGAGTCAGGACTGAGCAAAATGGGTTTGAGAAAGCCTTCTTGACCAAAAGGGGGAAAAGAAAAATGAGACAAAAATGAAATTTCAGTGACTGAAAGATTTCAAATAGAGTTGAAAGATTATTCTGGAGGTTATTCTTATGCGTTATAGAGATATCCCTTTTTAGTTTTTGTGTATTAGAGTAGCTAGAACGAAATACCTGAAACTGTTGAACTATATTCCAGCAGCCTTGCTTCTTGAAGATGATTGTATGACTATATAGCTTTGGCAGTGTGACTGTGTGATTGTAAAAACCTTGTGGTTGATGCTCCCCTTATCCAGGGTATGGTCAGATGAGTGAAAAAAAAAGAACAAATAAGTAAATAAATCATAGGGGGATAAGGGGGAAAAATTGGGTAGATTGCAATACTAGCAGTCAATGAGAGGGAAGGGTATGGGGTATGAGATGTATGGGGTTTTTCTTTTTTTTTATTTCTTTTTTCTGGAGTGATGCAAATGTTCTAAAAATGATCATGGCAATGAATACACAGCTAGTGATGATATTGTGAGCCATTGATTATATATTTTGGATGAACTGTATGGTGCCTGAAGATATTTCATAAAAAATATATATATTTTTAATTCATTAATATCCCCCTCTACACATACGTAGACACATATAAAAGTTTCTTTTGGGCTATGAGTTATACACTTTTAAATCTCATTTTAATTTGTATGCAGTATTGTAATGAATCAAAAAGCACTTACTATTAATTCAGTAGTGTTAAATATGCTTAGACTATTCACTGAATCAACTGTGTTCATACATAATACTATAAAGCTCCATGAGACTGGCTTTGTAAACCTCAAATCTAAAACATTACACCAAATTTCCAGATTGTGTCATCTTTCATGTTGCTAGATAATATTTAAAGGCTTTACTTTGACTTAAAAATGTATCTCCACATGGAAAGTTGTTTTCATATTTGTTTAGTCTCAAAAAAATCCCAATGTAAGGAAAGCTCAGAAAGAGGCTAATTTGTAGAAAAACTAGAACCTTCTCTTCTTCCAGATCTAGGTCTGTATTTGGCTGAACGGATCAGCATTCTCTTAGATTGTCTGACCCTCAAAGGAGGGCAGCAGAATTAGCAATTGATCTGGAAAACAAGGTAGAGGATGCATTGGATAATACTAATTAATATGGGAAGACATGTACAGTGTATTGTTCAAATGGAAGATGCAAATTATAAAATTGTGCGCTAGGTTTTTCATATTTTTGTTAGAAAGGAATAAGAAAAAAATGTTTAAGTAGATATTCCCATGGATTAGTAATGATTACCTTTAGGTGATGGCATTGTGGAAGTGTTTTGCTTTATCTTGAATTTCTAATATTATTACAATGAACAAGTATTGCTCTGCTGTGAAAACCATTTTATTTTTAACATTAAAAATAAAAAATAGTTTTTGTTTTCTTCTCTGAGAAATTACCTTAACATGCAGGTTTGATTCTTAGCCATAAATGTCCCTTCATAGTACATGCATATTTGTATATACCTTGATTGCTTAAACATAAATAGCAATTAATGACAGTTACATTTTTGCAACATTAGCCAACTTTATGACCTAATTATTCAATGGTAACAAATTTTACTGAGACCCTCAAGTTAGTTTGATTAGGTGTCACGATTGGAATGCATTTTTGACTTATAAAACTAATAGGGGTTATTGGAATGTTTTTCCAATTACATGCAGAGATTCTTAGAATCATAAAGTTATTTAGGGCTAAAAGAGAATTTAGAGATCATTCACCTTAACCCATTAGTTTTATAGATAAGGGTACTGAGGTTCAAAGGGATTAAGAAATTTACCCCAGCTCACTTATTTAGTACATGGCAGTTAGTATTATTAATTTAGTCTTATGATTTTTGAGTCCATTTATGGTAAAAGTCTATACAAAAGTACAAATTAATTATTTCTTTCCTCTGAAATTCTTTGCTTAACTTTGAAGTTCTGAAGTTGTCTTTATCTCTTTAAAGTACTCAGTTTATGCCTTAAAATTGTTGTAATCTTAATAAATGTGGCTTCCTTTAAAGAATTTAAGGCACTCATGATTTTGACAATCTATATTAAATTTAAAGCTATGACTTTTAAAACTTTTGATCTTGTGTCTTGATTTCATTTTACTGATTTGTTTAGTTTTCAAGAGCAATTTAAAGATTTCATGCCTTAAAAGAACAGCTTATGTAAACTAACAAGTGCTGGATATTCATATTTTTCCAAAGGGTTCAAATATGCTTTAGTTTGACAGAGGCACACACATGCAAAGACACATGCACACATACGTGCAGCTACAACCATTTATTTACCTCATTTTGATAATGAGCAATATTGAGTATGATAATCTATTTTAATTGATATTTCATATGAGAGACAATTTAAAACACTGATTACTTTTAGGAAGCAGTATCTTAGGGGAAAGAACATAAGGTCTGGAGTCTTAAAGACATGGAGTTCCAATCCACCTTTCAACATTTGGACCTTGGGGTAAATTAGTCCATCTTTCTGAGCCTCAGTTTTCTTATCTGAAAGTAGGATTTAAAACTATCTAGAAATATTTCTGAATGATAAGTAATCATATGCAAGGAATCCAGATCACAGGGCACATACATTCAATATATTGTAGCCCCTATTTTTAAATTAGCGATAGTACAGAGAATGCTCGACTCTTGCCCTTTTGTATGTTGAGCACTCCAATTAATCTGTAATTTCCTCCTATTCATGCCCATCCAATTCATTCACTGTCGGGTAGTGGGTTACAGTCTTATCTTACTCCCGTAGATCAGACAGACAGGGTAGATTCCAGAAAAGCTCAGCCCTTCTCTGCAGAGAATAGGAGCTCTCAGAGAGTATATGGTATGTGTGTATATATTGTATATTTAACCATCTACTTCTTCCATGCACAGGACAACCAGATTGTGAAATATTCCATAAACCCTAAATTTATAAAGTTGTTTAAAAATACATTGCTAGTCATCCAGACTTTCATGAGAATGCAAACAATGTATATTGCTCAGAATATAGCTATTAACTGCTTATATCTTTGGAGAAAATTGATTCAGCAAACTAAGGAAGGCACAGCAATCTCCAACTATTTGAATAGCTGTCATACTATATCAGCCAGGCTTGCTAATTGCAATCAACAGAAATGGAATTTGGATGATTTAAACCAAAAAGCAAATTATGGAGAAATATTGAGTAGCTCACTAAATCACTGGGAAGGCTGCAGAACCACAGGCTTGAAGAATGGGCAGGAACAAGGGACATTTCACAGCAACCAGGATCCCATCCCTAAATTATCCCACTGCTGCCACCCCACTGGGCATTTACCCTCACAGCTTGTACTACTGACACCCCAGCACTGAACCCTGAACACTGATGTCCACTGCTGCTCTGCTGCACTGCTGCCCCTGGAAACCTTGCCACCTCTCTTGCCACTGCTTGCTGCTATGGTGCATTGCCTGTGGTCCATCTTCTCTTAGGTCACTAGCACCAGACTTAAAGTTCAGTGCCGCTATGTCAGATTGGTTCAAGAGAGACAGGGAATAATGATTTCTTTCTTTCTTCCTTCTGCACCCTCCTGCCAAGATTCACAAATAAAAAAAAAAATCTCTAAACACAGGAAGGATTCAAATATTGGGCATCCACTGAAATGTGCATTATATCCACCATGTAAGTGGAAGAGGGAGCAGAATTTTTCTGAGCTACTACATGAGAAACAGGAATAGGAAGTCAAATGGCAGGTAGAGGGATGGTCATTTGCAGATTTGAACATGAAAAGAAACTGTTGGTAGTTTGGAGCTATGTAACCCCTCCTTCCCAAAATCACATTCTTGAGGTTGATCCATTCCTATTGATACGAACTCTTGTAAACAGGATCTTTTAATGAAGTTACATCAGTTAAGGTGAGGCCCAATTGAATCAGGATGGGTTTTAATCCTATTACTAAAGGCCTCAAAGAGAAGGTCACAGATGGAGCAGTCTTTTTACGATGAGAGTCAATAGAACTGAGAAGCCAGGAAAGGCTGCCATTTGCATTGTCATGTATCAAAAAAACCAGGGGCCAAGGATTTTCTGCAACCAGTCCCAGAGGGCCAGAGTCTTCTGGCAGAAAGTATCCATTTGAGATGCCTTTATTTTGGACTCCTAGCCTCAAAACCTTAAGCAAATGAATTTGCATTAAGACAATCCATTGCATAGTATTTACTTCAGCAGCCAGGAAATTAAAATGGAAACTTTCCACAAAATAAAATTATTAAAGAATGGTAGAACCCTTATAGAAAGTTGGGACTCCCCACTATGACCATTTAAGTAAATGCTGCATGGCCATTGAAAAGAGTTTTATAGGGAAAAAAATTCACAATTTGACTCAAAGTTTCTATGATTCTATCTTCTGTTGAGATTGAGATTCTGCCTCAATTATGGTTTTTTGGACATTTTTGCCATATTCTAGTTTATGTTCAGATTGCAAATATTCCCAGAGGCCTAGGTCAGCCAGAGTTTCCCAATCCCCTGTGCACTCTCTGTGAAATTAGTACACTTCTAGTTTACCACAATGAGCTGAACAAATAGCATTTTCTTTGTTGTGACATGAAAATGATTGGAAAGCCCAATTTTTCAGATGTAAAGGTCATTATTTTGATAAACTTTAACAATATATGTTTTGTGGTAAATATATAGATAATACAAAAAATATATACATGGAATATAATAATCTTTTTTATACATGAAATATGTGATATAATGTGATATAATGTGCCAGTCTGAAACTATTATGTATCCCAGAAAAACCTTGTTTTAATCCTAATCCAATTTTGTGGGCAGAGCCATTTCTCTTAATCCTGATTCAGCCTTGTAGGGTGGAAATGTTTGATTAGATTATCTCCACTGAGATGTGGCAGGCCCAATTGTGGGTGTGACCTTTTGAATAACTGGAGATGTGACTCCCCCCATTCAAGATGGGTCTTGATTAGTTTACTGGAGTCCTTTAAAAGAGGGGAAACTGTAGAGCAGATACAGACATTGGAGGACAGTTATTTTGGAGCTGACAGAGACACATGTTTGGAGATGTTTGGAGATGCTTGAAGTGCTGAAAGAGAGAGGAGATGCCTAGACAGGCCCAGCCCAGCAGAAATTGCCATGTGCCTTCCCATGGGAAGAACCAAGAGTCGTGTTCTGGAGGAACTAAGGGGAGGCCCGCTGATGCTTAGAGCGGAAACAACTGGCATCAAAAGCTGGAAGCAATGAACTGGGAACAAGGACCAGCAGACACACAACTTTCCACATTAGCCTTCCTTGAGTTCGACATTTTTATAACCTTAGAATTTCAAGCTTATAACATAATAAATTCCCTTTTGGTATATTGCATTCCAGCAGCTTTAACAAACTAATACATACACATACTATTTCTTATTTAAAGGTAAAGGTGCCAGTGGGATAGACATTTAAGTAGACATGTATAGATTATAAATAATAATACAAAGCTACCGATATTTCCATATAAAATAATGCAATCAGACCCCTGATTTGCGGATGTAACAGCTATTTGCAAGCTTTTATACTTACTTATGCTCTCACTTTTAAAAATAATCATTATTACATGGCTGATATTAATAATACTATTATTGAAATATATATCTGGTGCTGTGTTAAGCTCTTAAATATCTTATCTACTATAATCAATGATAAGCTTATCCTTATTAATGGATGAAGACACTGAGCCTCAGAGTTGTTATGTAAATTGTCTACCTTTGCAGAGTTGACAGGTGCCAGAATCAGCATTGGAACCAAGGCCTCTGACTCTAATATCCTGCCCTTAGCAGCTGCCACTCAGTCCCCTGATAGTTTTGTGTCTTCTCCCATAACTGTGTCCTAGCCTTTCTACTGCTGTTTCTCAGCTCACAATAGCTGCTCTGTTTCTTGGTGTATAATTTCAGCATGTGCTCAAGGCATTTATATTTTCTACCTGCTTGAACACACATAGCAAAAAATGTTCAGATTTACAGCTATTACTTCTCTTTTTGAACAAATCCCTCCCAACAAGAAGACAGGGCTGCAAACTTAACGTCACTGCTGGGAGGGCAGCTGGGCTCCAGATCCTCATAGCTGCGTATTTTTTATGTTTAGCATCATCCACAGATAATGCAGATGCAACATCTGAATAGGTATCAAAGTTGAACCTGAGGACTGCATAGGGGGAAGCTTCAGGGAACTCTGGAACGTTTAGCAACAGAAGATTATATTTGTCTTCTGCAGTAGCATACAACTTTGCAAAAACTAGTGGCAAGTATGGATGTTTTAAAATTAATATTGTCATATGTCATATGGCAAACTCTATTCATAAAGTATCATCTCTTTCCAATGGAAAAATCACCTCTACAACATCAGAAACAGATGGTTCTTCACCTCTGCTTAAACATTTTAAGAATAGAAGACTGTTTTATCTTATATTGAATGAATAGCTTCCTATTGCTGCTGAAGAGATTGGCACTAAGTTTTTCAGGCCTAGAAACTCAAATTTTTCAACCCACCATGGAACTTCAGAAAATGGAACCACATGCTTGCTATTTTGGGCATTATCTTTTCATTATCAATGTATCCTGGAAACGAGATGAATAATTAGGAGGATGCTTTATAGACTTAGAATAATAGAAAACAAAATTATATATTATTATGAAAATTTTTCCTCAAGTCATGGAAAAAGCCTCATGAGTTATCCCTATCCAATTACAGACAGAACATTTCTAATAATTGGAACATACAAGGTCTCTCTCTCTCTCTCTCTTTTCTTCTCTGGAAATATGTTGTATAATTTCAATCTAATTTCTAAAATAACCAGTTTTTGTCAGTCACCCCAAGCCATCACTTCATGCCCAGTTAATTCATCCTATAAGATGAAGTAGAATTTAGATTTCTTTACATCATTTACATTATAGACAGCATCTTCTTAAGAAAATCTGGGAACTTCAGATATATAAGGCTTAAGATTGATCCCCAGCAAACTTCTAGAATTAATTATTAAATAGCTGATCTGTGAGCATATAGGAAAGGAATGCTAATAATAAAAATCATCAATGATTTTACTGAGAAGTCATGCCGACTATCTTCCCCTCTTACTCCGGGCTGGTTGATAAGAAGAAAGTTGTGATTATTATGCATCCCAGTTTTAGTCTCTAATGATATTTTTGAAGACATTATAGGGGTGCATAATTGGTTGAATTATTGCTAGTATATTAATGATATCATTCTGGAAAAAGCTGTTTGTTATTCCCTTGGCTTGTTCTTGATTCTATCTTGTCCACATTTGTTTTAAAAATGAAGACAAGGTTTATGTATAAGGTTAAAATGAGATGAG
This sequence comes from Tamandua tetradactyla, assembly GCF_023851605.1. Taxonomy (NCBI): domain Eukaryota; kingdom Metazoa; phylum Chordata; class Mammalia; order Pilosa; family Myrmecophagidae; genus Tamandua; species Tamandua tetradactyla. Next base: position 19,278,090 of record NC_135350.1, on the reverse strand, counting down.
TGCTTTATTTATGAATTTGAGTTACATACGCTCTTGCATTTCTACCTTATATTAATGAAAATTGGATATCTTTACAACGGTCCCTTTAAAAACACCAGTGATAAATTTCTAGAAAACAAAATGGCCTTAGTCTTCCACTCACTTGACCTCTGAAACTTTTGAGTAGATTAATTTCTTCTTCAGGATATTTTCTCTATTAGCTTACAAGGCCTACATGATTCTGGTCCTTCTACTTCTGTCTTTTCCTTCTTTTTTTTTCCTTTAAATCCTGAATGTGGTGTTTTCCTAAATCTCCACCTTATTCTCAAGCTCCTATCCAGGTACCTACTTCTCTTCAAAAAATTTGAACTGAGAGCTTTAATGGTCACCTCCCAATTCTTTATCTCATATCTGCATTTCTAATGGCACATTTGCCACTACCTATAACATAGTTCCATAAAAACAAGCATGTGAGATTAAACTCATGATTTCCCTCCCCTTTTCTTCCTCTGTAGTAGATGTCATTATTTCCCTGCATAGAACCCCAATATAAGCCTGTGAACCCATTCCAAGCAGCTATGAGTGAGGGTGGATAACAAGTCACCCCTGGCCCAATTATCTGGATACTTGTTCTCAGTCAATTACTAGCTCTCTTCCATCAAAGAGAAGCTGACTTGCCTGGGACCTTACAACCCTCTAGGCGGGTTCATACTCTTAGCAAATAACTGACACGAGGTTTAAAAGGGCAAGCCTCGTTGCCTCAAAGTGAGACCAACTCTGGGGTGAAAGTTGCATGTCAAATCTTCTCCAGCTGAGACATTTTTGCTTAGCTTTTTTCACTTGCTGTATCCTGCTTTCCTGACCTCTGTTCTCCTGAGAGAATTACCATAATAAATTGCCTGAAAAAGGCCCTGAAAGAAAAATGTTGGGACCTTGTGACAAGAAATGGGACTATCTGGGTATCTGCACTTAATACAGTGACGCCAATTTGTTCTAAACACACTGAGCCTACAAGAATGACCACTTTCCCACTGGGAAAGTTATGGGTGATTCCCTTGATTTTTCAGAGCCTTCAATGATGCAGTTATTTTTCAAATAGTGTTTGTACCTAGAACATTCCCTATATCCCCTCTTGGACATCAGAAACAAATTTCACATCAAATCTCAGCATAAAAAGACTGGGGTAGTGCTGGCTTGCTAAGAGAACAAGAGGAACTATAAACCAAAGAAGCTGCAGGACAAACTTATTCTAATAGGAACTGGGATAACATGCCTGGAATGGATCCCAGAGTGCTGGATAAAGGGAAGTAGAATCTAAGCTGAATAAAGGAGAGCTTTTAATATGAGAGAGTGCTCCCATTGCTTAGGATTTAGCATCTGTCAAGGACCTCAAGTGACAGTTCTAATATGCTAACACCAGCTTCCCAAGTTCCTTGGGAAGACAAGGAGGACACTCCATTTGCCAAGGTGATAAAGAATGTGCTGGTGAGAAGGGGCATCAGCACATTAAAAACTCAGTGGTGGCTTTCTTTTCCAGGCTGGAACTGATGGTAAGAAAAGCTGTTATAAAACTGGGCTTCCTGGTAGCAATAGGGTTGATAGAACCAGAGACTAGGTGACACCCCTTAACTTCAGAAGCATGGTGGATACAATTACTTTAAATGGCAGTAGGGTTGCAAGAAAAGCATAGGGAATGGGGATGGAATTAAGGGGGGATGGTGACCTTCAGGGATCTATTAAAATAACTCTAGAACATTATGTTTCTAGAGGCAAAAATGATGGACTGCCAACAGAATATTGCCTAATATATATGCTCAAAATAGATCAAGAATAAATGAGCAGAAGCCTGAGATAAGCTGTCCTAATAGAAAATCATGATTCCTAGCTTAGTTTCCAGACTTAAACAAGTTCTAATTTCCAGAAGCTATCATATGGAGGAGAGACCAGATCTTTATAAAGAAGGACCCTGAAACATCACAAGAATATTCAGACGTTCTTTCTCCTGACTCTCCTAATGAGGCTTATGGCTATTTAAATAACCATAGGGGAAAAATACTGAACTTGGTTCATGAATAGCATGGTATGCACTATAAGCAGAAAATAGATTGTTTTTTCACTATAGCTTAAACTCAAGGATATCTCCAAATGACAGCAGTGAGAAAATATCCTCTCAAAGGACAGATCTTTGGTCTATACATCTGTTCATCTAGTTTGAGTGGAGAAACAGGTAGACTGATATTACAGCCTCATGGGAAGTGATAAATGGCTTAGCTTTCAAGGAAGAAAGGAGAAAAATTTGAAGATCAGGAAAAATCAAATCAAGGAAAGAAGCAAGCAGCTGGACCTTTGGGGAAAAAGCAGAAAGTGTTAGGATCTGTTGCCATACATTAATGTTCACAAGAGTCGTTCAATGAAGAAGAGGCATGAAATAACTAAGCAGAAGAATGATTTGGCCAGTTGATGTCAGCCAGCCTCTCTCCTTAGCTACTGCACTGCTGGTACAATGAATAGAATAAGCATAGTGGCAGAGACATAGATTATATATGGGATCAAGAGCACAGGTTTCTTCTCACAAATGCTGATCTAGCTACTGCTGCTCATAAATGTCTGACTTACCAGCGACAGAACGTAACGCTGAGTTTGCCCTGTGATACTATTGCCTGAGAAGACCAACTAGAAATATGGTGGCAAGTTGATTACATTAGGCTTTTAATATCTTGCAAAGGGCAATGTTTCATCATGACCTTTATTGACAAATATATAAATATGAGTCCATTTTTTCCTGCTTAGAGTACCTCTGCACTCTCCAAGGAATCACAGAATGTCTGAGCAAATTGACATGAGATCCTTTGTAATATTGTCTTGAACCATGGGACTCACTTTATGGCAAAGGATGTATGGTGGTGGGCACATAACCAGGATATTCACTGGTCCTATCACATACCACATCATCCAGAAGCTATCACCTTTATAGTGTTTTGGAATGGCCTCCTTAAGGTTTAGTTGAGTAAAGTTGGGGTGACATTCAAGAATGTTTTACATGATGGAGCGGTATACTTTAGTGATTATATGGCTTGATATGCCCAATAAATGAAATTTATGAATCCAGAAAGCAAGGGGTGGAAGTAGGAGTGGTCCTGCTTACTATCTATTCCATGTGTCCAGATGGAGTATTGTGTTTCCAGTCCTTTCAATTTTAGGCTTTAGAAGCCTAGAGCTCCTGGTTCCATGAGGAAAGGTACTTCTATGAAGTTAGATAGAAAAAGACCCACAAACTTTATACCATTAACAGTTTGGAATCCTCATGCCAGTAAATCAGTAAGAAAAAAAATTATCTGTTGATAGGCATAATTGATCCTGATCATCATGAGAAGGTAAAGCTAATGATGTTATATATGGTTTTTTTGTACTCAGTAGTTTAGTTCTCAGCTTATCTCTTTCCTGTCACATTTCACTACAAGTTGCAAGGAGAAATCAGGATGTACTTTCTACATTTAATGTGGAAATCCCTTCTGATAAATATCCAAGTTCTTAAATTTTAAAATATTCCTTCCATCCAAAGCCAGTCAATTTTGCCAGATTCTTTGCCACTTTAAAGCAAGGATCACCTTCTTCCAATTTGCAGTAATACTTGCATCTTTTCTGTCTAAGGCCTTTTCAGAAGTATCTTTAGAGTCCACATTTCTAGCAACAGTCTCTTCAAAGCATTCTCAGCCTTCTCTATCAAGCTTCTCATAACTTTTCTATAATTTTCTCCTTAACCATTTAAAAAGCTGTTCCAACATATTTGGCATTTGCAAACTGAAGCACCCCACTTCTCTGGTACCAAAATCTGTTTTATTTTGCAAGCTGCCAGAATGCAATATAGCAGAAATGGAATGGCTTTTAGAAAGGGAAATTTGTTAAGTTGCAAGTTTACAGTTCTAAGGCCATGAAAATGTCCAAATTAAGGCTATAAAAATGTTCAAATTAAGACATCCAGTGAAAGATACTTTGGTTCAAGAATGCCAATGATGTTTGGGGTTTCTCTCTCAGCTGGGGAAAGGTACATCTGCCAGCTTTCTCTCCAGGTTTCTTCAACAGCTTCCCTGAGGGTATTTTCTTTCTTCATCTCTAAAGGTCTCTGGCTGTGTGGGCTCTGTTGGCTCTAAAGTTTTTTCCAAAATGATTCTCTCTTAAAAGGCTCCAGTAAGCAACCTCACCTTGAATAGGTGTAAACACATCTTCATGGAAACAATCAGAAAGACCCCACCCAGCAATACTTAATGAGGATTAAAGGGCATGGCTTTTCTGGGGTATAAATCTGGAGAATCTATGCCTGAATTGAGTGAACTTAACTGAGAAGCGAGTGAATCTGAAAATCAAGGTGTGGACTATAATAAGGGCAGTTGGTGAACAGCTTTTCTTTATAGGCCACTGCTCCCAACCCATAGGATGTTCTGATTGTGGGCTAATAATAACTCACAGTTTTCCCTTTAACCATGGAATGGTGTTTGATCAAACCAGAACTACCACACCCTGGATTTATGTCCTCCATGATGGGGAAGACCTGGCTAATGATTTAGTAACATAGGTGTACAAAAGTTTGTGTTTCAGGAGCAACTGTCTGGTTCAAAGCATGTTTTGGAATGCCCTACCTGAGATCAGATTGAAGCTAGTCTTCAGTTGAAACCAAATTCTTACTTATTTTTGCCTATTTATCCTGCTTCTCTCACTCTTCTTTTCCAGAAAACATTCCCCAATAAATCACTAGTAAAAGTATCCTAGTTCCAGACACTGTTCCTGACCTAAAATAAACTCCCACTAAGACGTCTTTTTTCTGGCAATAGCAAGTGTCTTTCAGTTTTTCAGAGTAGAAACTTTATCAATTTGTACACAAGTCAGGTCTAGGTCTTCCTTTGAAATGTCACCAGTCAGGGCTATTGTTCCAATTACTTTAAGAACCTTCTAGTTCGTTAACCTTTTTTTTAGTATCATTCTCCTCAAGTTCATCTTGCATACTGTCAGACCAATCTCTCTCAACTCCATTTTCATCATGTCAGTCTGCTCTTAGAAAATCCACCTCCCCAACATGTCAAGATTGTTTCTTACAGGTCATTTAACAAATATTGGAAGTAGTCACAGTGCCAGAGATTGGAGATACAAAATATTAATAAGAAATGTTACTTACCCTCAAATTCTCACCATCTGCTAAAGAAACAAGTAGGCTGCTTGCCTTTTACAGGAGGGCCATATTTACTTTTGTTTTCTGTTTTGTTTTGTTTTGTTTTCTCATGGGCAGTCACCAGGAACTGAACCCCCATGTTTTGTCAATATTTGTATCCTTCAACTCATGGAAGACAATTTTGCCTGAGGAGATTGGGAAGGACTTTGGAAGGGAGATAACAATTGAACCTGGAAAGAATAAGTTTCCCTTGTGTGAATTGTAGTATTAAGAAGTGCTTTCAAGATAACTTTCTTGATTAGAACAGAAAAGGTTCAAGTTAGAGGGTACTCACTAATAATTATGTATAACCCTTGGTCGTGCATAAGAATGCCATCCATTGTCTGTGTCGGCAGATGAAGAATTGTGTGAAAATAAGATTGTCAAAATAGATATTGTCTAAATCAGCAATTCTTGTTTTATATAGTAGTACTTGAAATGGACATCATATAGCCTGGCAAAAATCTATAATCTAGAAAAATCCTGATAATTTATTGCAAATAACACAAGATCTGAAGTCAGAGTCCTAAATGGCTACTGCTAGCTATGTGGGTTTCAGATACTGGCTTTTGTTTTTCTAATGTATGGAATGAGGATAAAATAAAGCATAGCTCTGAAATTTATAAGTTTAAATGGAAAATGCACAGTATATAAAAATGCTTTGTAAATCTGAAAGTGTTAATGATGTTAGTAAATAAGAAGGCTTTTTTTTCCTTTTCTTACATCAAACAATTGTGACTTGAAAAATTTATTTAACCTTCTTTATGTTAGTTTCCTTGTCTGTAAAATGATGAGGTCATTTGTGCTTCTCTTAAGTCCATCTTAAGGCAAATATTTTCATTACAGTTTTTTTTTTAACTTTTTTATTGTATAGTATAACATATATACAAAGCAAAGAAATAAAAAAGCAATAGTTTTCAAAGCACTCTTCAATAAGTAGTTACAGGACAGATCCCAGAGTTTGTTATGGGCTACCATACAATCCTCTCATATTTTCCCTGCTAGCTGCTCCAGAATGTAAGAAGCTAGAGGGCTTAAATGGTTTTTTATCATCACAATCAACATTTTTTCCTTCTTTATTTTGTGAAAAATAACATATATACAAAGAAGCTACAAATTTCAAAGCACAGCACCACAATTAGTTGTAGAACATATTTCAGAATTTGACATGGGTTACAATTTCACAATTTTAGGTTTTTACTTCTAGCTGCTCTAAAATACTGGAGACTAAAAGAGATATCAATTTAATGACTCAGCATTCATATTCATTTTTAAAATCCTGTCTTCTCTGTATAACTCCACCATCACCTTTGATACTTCCATCCCTGTCTTTAGGGGTGTCTAGGCTAAGGCAATCCTAAATTTTTCATATTGGAAGTGTCTGTCACTAATATGGTGTAGGGAGATAGAACTATCTGCTGTTCTGGAGAGGCTGGGCAGATTGGTCCAGGGACCCATCTGGAGGTTGTAAGTTTCTGGAAAATTACTCTAGTGCATGGAACCCTTGTGGAATCTTATATATTGCCCTAGATGTTCTTTAGGATTGGCTGGAATGGTCCTGGTTGGGGGTTGGCAGGTTATGATAGGTAGCAAGGTCTACCTGAAGCTTGTGAAAGAGCAACCTCCAGAGTAACCTCTTGACTCTATTTGGACTTTCTCTGCCACTGATACATTATTAGCTATGCTTCTTTTCCCACTTTTGGTTAGGATGGAGTTGTTGATCCCACAGTGCCAGGTCTGGATTCATCCCTGAGAGTCATCTCCCATATCGCCAGGGAGACTTTCACCCCTGGATGTCCTGTCCCAGGTAGGGGGTAGAGCAATGATTTCACTTGCAGAGTTGGGCTTAGAGAGGCTGAAGCCACATCTGAGCAACAAAAGAGAGCCTCCAAAGGTAACTCTTAGGTATGCCTATAGGTAGTCTAAGCTTCTATGCTACCTACATAAGCTCTACAAGAGTAAGCCTCATGATCTAGGGCATGGCCTGTTGATTTGGGTGTCCCTAAAGTTTGACACAGTATCAGGGGATTCCCTGATGGTAAGGTTCAATAGTTTCATATTCTTTCTCCCATCCCTCAGGGAACTTTGCCAAGAATTTTTTATTATCTGCTTAATAAACTCCAGGATGTATCCAGGCATTACAATAATCTATACAGGATTAAAGGACCTCTTTCTTTTTCTGGGCTCCCTGTGTTTCAGTGTTCAAATGAGCTATACAGATAGATTGAGTTAGAGAATGCCCTACAGAAAATTTCAGGTCCAGACCAAATAAACCTTTCTTCCATTGGTCACAAAGCGTATGTGTGGTTCTAAAATACAGACACTGTCTTCCTTACCTTTATGTTCTGAATTATTTTAACCCCAACCTGTTCTGCTTTGTTCTTACCTCTAAATATCAGGTTGTATATATAAAACAGCCTCTCAAAATCCAGAAGTAATAATCACCAGTCTGTACTTATTGTGTCTGCTCTAAAACCTTACAAACTAGGCCCCTGTTTTCATATAGGCATTTTCTAAAGGAAACTATACCATTGTTGTTCTTTTGCTTCTGGCTTATTTTGTCTCATCAAATATCCCACATCTTCATTCACATCATTGCATGCCTCACGATTTTGTTCCTTTTAGTGGCAGCACAACCTTCATTCAAAATTATACATCATCATTCACCAATCTAATTCTCAGTCAGTGCATCCTTCAGCCACCTGCATTCATTGGGCATCATGTATAATGCCCAAAGCCCACAATCCATCAACTTTCTCAATTTTAAATATTTTCATTGTTTTCAAGAGAAGAACAAACAATAAACACAACCTCACCAAATAGGAACTCTAAACCTCCACTTAACTCTTGTCACACCCCCCATAATTTACCTCTGCTGTTGCTGTAAGTGCTGATGGTTTCCTTTTTTTTTTCTTTTTTTGTTTGTTAGTATGTTTAATAGATGAAAAAATGGCAATGAATTGAAATCCACATTTTAAAAGCTAACCTTGATATTTCACTTTACATCATAATTTTGGCAATTCATAGAACATTTACTTTTTTTTTTTTTCGGGCTAATCTTCCTAAATTTTTTAAATTTTATTTTTATTAATTAAAAAAAGATTAACTAACACAACATTTAGAAATCATTCCATTCTACATATGCAATCAGTAATTCTTAATGTCATCACATAGATGTATGATCATCATTTCTTAGTATATTTGCATCGATTTAGAAAAAGAAATAGCAACACAACAGAAAAAGAAATAAAATGATGATATAGAGAAAAAAATAAAAATAAAAAATATATAAAAACAAACAAACAAACAAAAAAAACTATAGCTCAGATGCAGCTTCATTCAGTGTTTTAACATAATTACATTACAATTAGGTAGTATTGTGCTGTCCATTTTTGAGTTTTTGTATCCAGTCCTGTTGCACAGTCTGTATCTCTTCAGCTCCAATTACCCATTATCTTACCCTGTTTCTAACTCCTGATGGTCTCTGTTACCAATGACATATTCCAAGTATATTCTCTAATGTCGGTTCACATCAGTGGGACCATACAGTATTTGTCCTTTAGATTTTGGCTAGTCTCACTCAGCATAATGTTCTCTAGGTCCATCCATGTTATTACATGCTTCATAAGTTTATTCTGTCTTAAAGCTGCATAATATTCCATCGTATGTATATACCACAGTTTGTTTAGCCACTCGTCTGTTGATGGACATTTTGGCTGTTTCCATCTCTTTGCAATTGTAAATAATGCTGCTATAAACATTGGTGTGCAAATGTCCATTTGTGTCTTTGCCCTTAAGTCCTTTGAGTAGATACCTAGCAATGGTATTGCTGGGTGGTATGGCACTTTTATATTCAGTTTTTTGAGGAATTGCCAAACTGCCTTCCACAGTGGTTGCACCATTTGACATTCCCACCAACAGTGGATGAGTGTGCCTTTTTCTTGGCATCCTCTCCAGCACTTGTCATTTTCTGTTTTGTTGATAATGGCCATTCTGGTGAGTATGAGATGATAACTCATTGTGGTTTTGATTTGCATTTCTCTAATGGCCAGGGACATTGAGCATCTCTTCATGTGCCTTTTGGCCATTTGTATTTCCTCTTCTGAGAGGTGTCTGTTCAAGTCTTTTTCCCATTTTGTAATTGGGTTGGCTGTCTTTTTGTTGTTGAGTTGAACAATCTCTTTATAAATTCTGGATACTAGACCTTTATCTGATATGTCGTTTCCAAATATTGTCTCCCATTGTGTAGGCTGTCTTTCTACTTTCTTGATGAAGTTCTTTGATGCACAAAAGTGTTTCATTTTGAGGAGCTCCCATTTATTTATTTCTTTCTTCAGTGCTCTTGCTTTAGGTTTAAGGTCCATAAAACCACCTCCAATTGTAAGTTTCATAAGATATCTCCCTACATTTTCCTCTAACTGTTTAATGGTCTTAGACATAATGTTTAGATCTTTGATCCATTTTGAGTTAACTTTTGTATAGGGTGTGAGATACGGGTCCTCTTTCATTCTTTTGCATATGGATATCCAGTTCTCTAGGCACCATTTATTGAAGAGACTGTTCTGTCCCAGGTGAGTTGGCTTGACTGCCTTATAAAAGATTAAATGTCCATAGATGAGAGGGTCTATATCTGAGCACTCTATTCGATTCCATTGGTTGATATATCTATCTTTATGCCAGTACCATGCTGTTTTGACCACTATGGCTTCATAATATGCCTTAAAGTCTGGCAGCGTGAGACCTCCAGCTTCGGTTTTTTTCCTCAAGATACTTTTAGCAATTCGGGGCAACCTACCCTTCCAGATAAATTTGCTTCTTGGTTTTTCTATTTCTGAAAAATAAGTTGTTTGGATTTTGATTGGTATTGCATTGAATCTGCAAATCAATTTAGGTAGAATTGACATCTTAACTATATTTAGTCTTCCAATCCATGAACACAGTATGCCCTTCCATTTTTGAGGTCTTCTGTGATTTCTTTTAACAGTTTTTTTTGTAGTTTTCTTTGTATAGGTCTTTTGTCTCTTTAGTTAAATTTATTCCTAAGTATTTTATTCTTTTAGTTGCAATTGTAAATGGAATTCGTTTCTTGATTTCCCCCTCAGCTTGTTCATTGCTAGTGTATAGAAACACTACAGATTTTTGAATGTTGATCTTGTAACCTGCTACTTTGCTGTACTCATTTATTAGCTCTAGTAGTTTTGTTGTGGATTTTTCCGGGTTTTTGACGTATAGTATCATATCGTCTGCAAATAGTGATAGTTTTACTTCTTCCTTTCCAATTTTGATGCCTTGTATTTCTTTTTCTTGTCTAATTGCTCTGGCTAGAATCTCCAACACGATGTTGAATAATAGTGGTGATAATGGACATGCTTGTCTTGTTCCTGATCTTAGGGGGAAAGTTTTCAATTTTTCCCCATTGAGGATGATATTAGCTGTGGGTTTTTCATATATTCCCTCTATCCTTTTAAGGAAGTTCCCTTGTATTCCTATCTTTTGAAGTGTTTTCAACAGGAAAGGATGTTGAATCTTGTCAAATGCCTTCTCTGCATCAATTGAGATGATCATGTGATTTTTCTGCTTTGATTTGTTGATATGGTGTATTACATTAATTGATTTTCTTATGTTGGACCATCCTTGCATACTTGGGAAGAATCCTACTTGGTCATGATGTATAATTCTTTTAATGTGTTGCTGGATTCGATTTGCTAGAATTTTGTTGAGGATTTTTGCATCTATATTCATTAGAGAGATTGGTCTGTAGTTTTCTTTTTTTGTAATACCTTTGCCTGGTTTTAGTATGAGGGTGATGTTGGCTTCATAGAATGAATTAGGTAGCTTTCCCTCCACTTCAATTTTTTTGAAGAGTTTGAGCAGAGTTGGTACCAATTCTTTCTGGAATGTTTGTTAGAATTCACATGTGAAGCCGTCTGGTCCTGGACTTTCCTTTTTGGGAAGCTTTTGAATGACTGATTCAATTTCTTTACTTGTGATTGGTTTGTTGAGGTCATCTATTTCTTCTTAAGTCAAAGTTGGTTGTTCATGCCTTTCTAGGAACTTGTCCATTTCATCTACATTGTTGTATTTATTAGCATAAAGTTGTTCATAGTATCCTGTTATTATCATAGTATCCTGTTATTACCTCCTTTATTTCTGTGAGGTCATTGGTTATGTCTCCTCTTCCATTTCTGATCTTATTTATTTGCGTTCTCTCTCTTCTTCTTTTTGTCAATTTTGCTAAGGGCCCATCAATCTTATTGATTTTCTCATAGAACCAATTTCTGGTCTTATTGATTATCTCTATTGTTTTCATGTTCTCAATTTCATTTATTTCTGCTCTAAACTTTGTTATTTTTTCCTTTTGCTTGCTTTGGGGTCAGTTTGGTGTTCTTTCTCCAGTTCTTCCAAGTGGACTGTTAATTCCTGAATTTTTGCTTTTTCTTCTTTTCTGATATAGGCATTTAGGGCAATAAATTTCCCTCTTAGCACTGCCTTTGCTGTGTCCCATAGGTTTTGATATGTTGTGTTTTCATTTTCATTCGCCTCGAGATATTTACTAATTTCTCTTGTAATTTCTTCCTTGACTCACTCATTGTTTAAGAGTGTGTTGTTGAGCCTCCACGTATTTGTGAATTTTCTGGCACTCTGCCTATTATTGATTTCCAACTTCATTCCTTTATGATCCGAGAAAGTGTTGTGTATGATTTCAATCTTTTTAAATTTGTTTAGACTTGCTTTGTGACCCAGCATATGGTCTATCTTTGAGAATGATCCATGAACACTTGAGAAAAAGGTGTATCCTGCTGTTGTGGGGTGTAATGTCCTATAAATGTCTGTTAAGTCTAGTTCATTTCTTGTAATATTCAACTTCTCTGTTTCTTTATTGATTCTCTGTCTAGATGTTCTGTCCATTGATGAAATGGTGAATTAAAGTCTCCAACTATTATGGTAGATGTGTCTATTTCCCTTTTCAGTGATTGCAGTGTATTCCTCACGTATTTTGGGGCATTCTGATTCGGTGCATAAATATTTATGATTGTTATGTCTTCTTGTTTAATTGTTCCTTTTATTAGTAGATAGTATCCTTCTTTGTCTCTTTTAACTGTTTTACATTTGAAGTCTAATTTGTTGGATATTAGTATAGCTACTCCTGCTCTTTTCTGGTTGTTATTTGCATGAAATATCTTTTCCCAACCTTTCACTTTCAACCTATGTTTATCTTTGGGTCTAAGATGTGTTTCCAGTAGACAACATATAGAAGGATCCTGTTTTTTAATCCATTCTGCCAGTCTATGTCTTTTGATTGGGGAATTCAGTCCATTAACATTTAGTGTTATTACTGTTTGGGTAATACTTTCCTCTAACATTTTGCCTTTTGTATTATATATATCATATCTGATTTTCCTTCTTTTACACTCTTCTCCATACCTCTCTATTCTGTCTTTTCGTATCTGACTCTAGTGTTCCCTTTAGTATTTCTTGCAGAGCTGGTCTCTTGGTCACAAATTCTCTGAGTGACTTTTTGTCTGAAAATATTTTAATTTCTCCCTCATTTTTGAAAGACAATTTTGCTGGATATAGAAATCTTGGTTGGCAGTTTCTCTCTTTTAGTAATTTAAATATATCATCCTACTGTCTTCTAGCTTCCATGGTTTCTGTTGAGAAATCTACACATAATCTTACTGGGTTTCCCTTGTATGTGGTGGATTGTTTTTCTCTTGCTGCTTTCAAGATCCTCTCTTTCTCTTTGACCTCTGACATTCTAACTAGTAAGTGTCTTGGAGAATGCCTATTTGGGTCTATTCTCTTTGTGGTGCACTGCACTTCTTGGATCTGTAATTTTAGGTCTTTCATAAGAGTTGGGAAATTTTCAGTGATAATTTCTTCCATTATGTTTTTCTTCTCCTTTTCCCTTCTCTTCTCCTTCTGGGACACCCACAACATGTATATTTGTGTGCTTCATATTATCATTCAATTCCCTGAGCCCCTGCTCAAATTTTTCCATTCTTTTCCCTATAGTTTCTGTTTCTTTTTGGATTTCAGATGTTCCATCCTCCAGTTCACTAATTCTATCCTCTGTCTCTTGAAATCTACCATTGTAGGTTTCCATTGTTTTTTTCATCTCTTCTACTGTGTCTTTCAATCCCATAAGTTCTGTGATTTGTTTTTTCAGACTTTCCATTTCTTCTTTTTGTTGATCCCATGCCTTCTTCATGTCCTCCCTCAATTTATTGATTTGGTTTTTGAAGAGGTTTTCTATTTCTGTTCATATATTCAGAATTAGTTGTCTCAGCTCCTGTATCTCATTTGAGCTATTGGTTTGTTCCTTTGACTGGGCCATATCTTCAATTTTCCTGGTGTGATTTGTTATATTTTGCTGCACCGTCTGGGCATTTAATCAGATTTCTCTGAGTGTGGGACCCAGCAGTTTGAAAGACTTTCCTGTGAAATCTCTGAGCTCTGTTTTTCTTATCCTACCCAGTATGTGGTGCTTGACTGTCTGTGGGTCCCACCAGCAAAAGATGTTGTTGCTCCTTTAACTTTGGAAGACTCTCACTGCTGGGTGTGTGGTGGAGACAGAGGAAAGATTGTAGGTTGGTTTTAATGGCTTCAAATTGTGACGTCTTGGGATATGAATTCCTTGAGAGAGGAATTCCACCTGAGTTGCGTTTCACCCCTCCCGCGCGTAGGTTCAGGTGGTAGAGAGCCCTGAAAGCAGCCTGTTTCTGCATTCGGGGCAGTTGTAACCTATGTAATCCCAGTGCTGATCCCAGAGGCAATGAAGCCTCTGTAGAAACAGCCGCAGAAGGCTCTGTTTCACCCCCTTTCCTCTTTTTCAGTTAGCCCAGTCGGCGACTTCCACCTTGATCAGTTTCGCCTGAGTTGAGGGCCTATTTTTAGTAGTCAGAAGTTGTTCATTAATGCCACTATTGGTGTCAGGTTGGGCTCAGTCTCTACTACTGTTGGAGACTCTTTCCTTTCCCTCCGGGAAGTCGCCTGTGGGGGAGGGTTGCCAGCCACCGTGGCTTGGGGAACCGCTGTTCTGAGGCTCCCAGCCAGCCTGGGAAGCCGCGTGTGTGGAAGGGGCTGCGGTCGCCAGCCACCGCTGCTTGGGGGCCCACTGTTTCAAGGTTCCCAGCTGGCCCAGGAAGCCGTGCGTGGGGGAAGGTTACTGGCCGCCGTGGCTTGGGGAACCGCCAATCCAAAGCTCCCAGCTGGCCCAGGAAGCTGCATGTGGGAGGGCCGCTGTGGCTTGGGGAACTGCCAATCCAAGGTTCCCAGCCAGCCTGGGAAGCTGCGCGTGGGAGAGGGTCACCGGCCGCCGTGGCTTGGGGAACCTGATCCAAAGCTCCCAGCCAGCCCGGGAAGGATGGAGGGAGGGGCTCCGGCCACCAGCTGCCACAGCCCGGGGAAGCGCATGCCTCTCGGGGACCTCACCGCAGTGGAGTTTCTTAGTTGGTCCAGCCATTCCAGAATGGGGTATGCTGTGTGTCTGGTCTCTGTCGTGGCTCTGGGAGCTGTTCTGTACTGTTTCTAGTTCTTTAGTAGTTGTTCTGGAGGAGAAACTAAGACCCGCGTGCCTTACTAAGCCGCCATCTTCTCCGGAAGTCTTGATGGTTTCCTTTTGAACATAGCTCATAGCATGCAATAGCAGTTTTTCCCCTGTACCCTGAACTTACACACTCTTTGTACAAGAATCATATCTTTGAAGTAATTCTTGTGAGAACTAATTCATATTTCTGGTGTTAATCAGTGGGACACATAGGTCTATACAACCCCTTTCAATCTCGTTCATCTTCAATATGATAATATTACTTATAGACCTATAGAGAGCCACCTTCACTCATATCTATTCCCTTCCATTGGAGTTCAACCTCATTAGCTAACATTTCACCGATCTCTAGCTTCTATGTATCTCTAATCTAAGTCCCTTATATTCTGTATTATAAGCTTCTGTTTTTGCCTTTTCCATGGTCATAAAAGTGGAATCATACAGTATCTATTCTTTTGTGTCTGGCTGATTTTATTCAGCATTATGTCCTCAAGGCTCACCCATCTTACCATGTGCTTCAGGATGCTATTTCATCTTACTGCTGCACAATATTTCATTATATGTATATACTACATTTTGTTGATCCACTCATCTCTTGATGGGCATTTGGTTTGTTTCTATCTTTTGGCAATTGTGAATAATGCTGCTATGAACACTGGTGTGCAAATGTTTGTTTGTGTCATTTCTTTCAGCTCTTCTGGGTATATACCAAGTAGTGCTATTGCTTGGTCATAGGGCAACTCAATATTCAGTTTCCTAAGGAACCATCAAACAGTCTTTCATATTGGCTGCACTGTTATACATTCACACCAGCAGTGCATAAGGGTCCAAGTTTCTCCACATCCTCCCCAACATTTATAGTTTCCTGTTTGTTTAATAACAGCCATTCTTACAGATGTGAGATGGTATCTAATAGTAGTCTTGATTGGCATTTCCTTTATAATCAATGGAAATGAGCATCTCTTCATGTGCTTTTATGCCATCTGTGTTTGCTCTTCTGAAAAATGGCTACTCATATTTTTAGCCCTTTTTATAATTGGGTTGTTTGTTCTTTTGTTGTTGAGTTGTATGAATTCTTTGTATATACAGGAAATCAAACCTTTGTTTGATAAATGATTTCCAAATATTTTCTCCCATAGAGTTGGCTGTCTCTTCACCTCTTTGACAAAGTCTTTTGAGGTGCAGAAACATTTGATTTTGAGGAGTTTCCATTTGTCTATTTTCTCTTTGTTGCTTGTGCTTTGGGTGCAAAGTTTAGGAAGCTATGTCTTAATACTAGGTCTTAAGGATGTTTCCCTATATTTTCTTCTAGAAACTTTATGGTGCTAGTTCTTATATTTAGGTGTTTGATCCACTTTGAGTTAATTTTTGTGTAGGGTGTAAGACAGGGGTCCTCTTTCATTTTCTTGGCTATTGATATTAGTTCTTCCATGCCCAATTATTGAAGATACCATGTTGTTGCCATTCAGAGGATTTGGGGGCCTTGTCAAAAATCAGTTGACCATAGATTTTGTGGTCTATTTCTGCACTCTAATTTTGATTCCATTGGTCAATGTTTCTATTATCATGCTGTTTTGACCACTGTGGCTTTAAAATAAGTTTTAAAGTCAGGGAGTGTTAATCCTCCAACTTCATTCTTTTTTAGGATGCTTTTAGCTATTTGGGGTCTCTTTTCCTTCCAAATGAATTTGGTAAATAGCTTTTTTAAATCTTCAACGTAGGTTGTTGGAATTTTGATTGGTACTGTGTTGAATCTGCAAATCAGTTTGGCAAGAATTGATATCTTAATTATAATTTAGCCTTCCTAGCCATGAGCAGGGAATGCCTTTCCACCTATTTAGATCTCCTTTGATTTCTTTTAGCAATGTTATATAGTTTTCAGTGTACAAGTACTTTATGTCCCTAGTTAAAATTCATTCCTAATACTTGATTCTTTTAGTTGCTATTTTGAATGCAATTTTTTCCTTAACTTACTCCTCAGCTAGATCATTGCTTCTGTATAGAAATGTTCCTGATTTTTGCACATTAATTTTATATCCTGCCACCTTGCTGAATTTGTTTATTAGCTCAAGTAACTTTGCTGTAGATTTATCAGGATCTTCCAAGTATAGTATCATATCATCTTCAAATAATGAAAATTTTACTTCTTCCTTTCCAATGGATGCCCTTTATTTCTTTTCCCTGCCTGATTGCTCTAGCTAGAATTTCTAGCAGAATGTTGAATAATACTGGTGGCATTGGGTGTCCTTATCTTGTTCCTCATCTTAGAGGGAAAACTTTCAGTCTCTCTCCATTGAGTACGATGCTGATGCTGGCTGTCAACTTTTCTTATATTCCTTTTATCATATTGAGTTTACTTTGATTCCTATCTTCTGGAGGTTTTTTTTTAATCAGAAAAGAATGCTGAATTTTGTTGAATGCTTTTTCAGCATCCATCAAGATGATCATGTGATTTTTTCCTTTCAATTTGTTAATGTGCTGTATTGCATTAATTGATTTTCTTGTGTTGAACCATCCTTGCATTCCTCGTATAAATGTCATTTGGTCATGGTGTATAATTCTTTTAATATATTGCTGGATTTGATTTGCTAATATTTTGTTGAGAATTTCTGCATCTATGTTTGTGAATGTTCTCATTCTTTGGTGGTTATTGAGCTCCAGCTTCATCCCATTGTGATAAGAGAAAGTGCTTTAAATAATTTCATGTTTTTCAATTTATTAAGACCTGTTTTGTGCACCAGTGTATGATCTATCCTGGATAACGTTTCATGAGCACTAAAGAAGAATGTATATCTTTATACCTTGGGATGCAATGATCTATAAATGTCTATTATGTCTAATCATCTATTGAGTTATTTAACTTCTGTTTGGTTGTTTTATCTATAGAGGAAAATAGTGTATTGAAGTCTCCTAGTTTTATTGTTGAAACATTTATCATTCCCTTCAGTTTTGCCAATGCCTTTCCCACATACTTTGGAGCTCCTTGATTGGGAGCATAAACATTCATGTTTGTTATATCTTGGTGAATTGACCCTTTAATTAGTATATAGTTTCCTTCTTTGTCTCTTATGATGTCTTTACATTTAAAGTCTATTTTGTCTGATATTAGTATAACTACTCCTGCTTTCTTTTGGTTACAATTTACATGGAAAATCTTTTTCCATCCTTTCGCTTTCAATCTATTTGTATCCTTGTGTCTAAGATGAGTCTCTTATAAACAGCATGTAGCTAGATTATGTTTCTTTTGCCAATATGTATCTTTAATTGATCCATTTAGTCTGTTAACATTCAAAGTTATTACTGAAAAGGCATTTCTTGAATCCACCATCTTATCTTTTAAAATTTACTTGTCAGATATGCATATTCTTTTCCCTCTTTCTCTTTGTATTCTTTAAATTATCCTTAGTAGTACTCTTCAATTCTGTGCCATCCTCCAGAACTCCCTCTCCTGTCTTATTTTTTTCAACTGTCAGAACTCCTTTTAGTATTTTTTGTAGGGCCAGTCTTTTGTTGACAAATTCTTTCAGGATTCTTTGTCTGTGAAAACTTTATCCCTCTCAGTTTTGAAGGACAATTTGGCTGAGTATATGATTTCTTGCAGGAAGTCTTTCTCTTTCAGGATCTTGAATATATCATACCACTACCTTCTTGCCTATAGGGTGCTAGTTGAGTAGTCTGAATTCAGTCTTATTTGATTTCCTTTGTATGTAGTAGATTTTTTTCTCTTGCCACTTTCAGGATTTTCACTTCTCTTCAACATTTGACAGATTGATTAGTATGTGTCTTAGGGAAGTCTTATTTGGATTTATTCTGTTTGGAGTTCATTGAGGTTCTTTTACTTCTATATTTATGTCCTGTTTGAGGGTTAGAAAGTTTTCCCCCATCATATTCTCAACTACTCTTCCTAGCCCTTTACTCCTCTCTTCTCTTTCTGGGACGCCAATGATTCTTATATTTGTGTGCTTAGTTTTGTCTATTATTTCCTTGAGAGCCAATTCAATTTTTTCCATCTTTTTTGCCATTTGCTAGTTTTCAAAGTCAGTTATCCTGTCCTCTATATCACTTATTCTTTCTTCTGTCTCTTCAAATCTGGTTTTGTGTGCCTCTAGTATGTTTTTTGTTTGGTCAACAGAGTCTTTAAACTCTGTGATATCTGCTATTTTCCTATTTATTCTTTCAATTTCCTCTTTATACTCTTTTGTCTTCTTGATCTCCTTTATGTCATTTGCTATCCCACTTATTTCATGAAGCAGACAACAGGGTGGGGGAGGTAGTGCTTGGGAGGGGTGCACGAGAGGTGGGTTGTGCTGCACTTGAGGTGGGGGTGTGGTACAGGTATGTTCACTGGGGGTTGGTGGAGTGGGGGCTTCTGGAGCGTGGGGAATAGGAGCAGGTGACAGGGTTTGGGTACATGCGTTGTGGGGTGAATTTCCAGTCATGGGGCTGTGTTGGTGAGGGTAGTGTACCCAAGGAATGCAGCCTGGCTTACTTCCTATCCCTGGCTCCCATCTGTATATTCTTGCCAGCTCAGCACCTCTATGCCAGGCTCTATCTTTCTGCCTCTCAGTTCCTCAGCCTCTGTGATCATGGCTGCCACATGTGGTGCAGAAGGCTCTCCCAGGTCAGCTGCACTCCCTCCTGTCCCTTCTCCAACTTTTCCATGGAACAGGGCTAATCTCAAGCTACTCTATTTGGCTATCTTCCTGGAAGTCCCAGTATTTCTTTTTGATATCAAAATTCTGATGATCTTTCCTTAAATAACTTCCTTCCAAAGACCAACATTCCTTTTAAAGAGGAGCAGTTGTAATAAAAAAAAAAACATTAGATTTATAATGATCATAAAGACAAGCATCATAATTTTTGGCCAAAATCATGATCAACAGTGAGATATATATGTTGCCTAAGGGAGTGAAATGTAATATAAAAATTTTTCAAGAAAGAACTTTCCAATTAACTATGAGTGGAAATATTAATTAACAAGCTATACTTATGTAATAATTATATAATTTTACACAATATCGGTGGTATTTTAAACAAATGTAAGCATTAAAAGTGACAAAATTTTGGGGTTTTTACTTCCTGAATTTCTTCAAAGGAACCAAATAATTGCATTTGCAGGAAAATAAAGGTTATGGTATTGTATAAGTCAATGTTCCCTAGAAAAACAGAACCAACAGAAGAGATCTGTAAATTTGAGACTTATAAAGGTGTTTCATGCAACCATGGGGATCCAAGAGTCCAAAATCTGTAGGGCAGGCTGCAAGGCTGGCAGCTCCAAGGAATGGTCTTGATGAACACAGGAGAGGCTGTCTGGCTGAAGAAGAAATGAAAATTCTCTCTTCTTCCTTGAAAGTTTTCAACTGATGGGATTAAATATGATTGATTGGATTCTCTCATTTGTGAAAGAGACACCCTTAGTTGATAGTAGATGTAATCAGCCACAGATGCAATCAACTTACTGGTGATTTAATAAACCAGCCTTCTGGTGTATCAACTAGCCACCAAATATCTTTGCAGTAATGGTTAGGCCAGTACTTGATTAACCAGACAATTGGGCATCATTATCTGGCCAAGCTGACACCCAAATCTAACCATCACAGATGTAGAATTTACAATTAAAGACTAGTGATTCTTAGAACAAAATTAATTTGTTCTTCCATTTAACAATTCTTATACTTATTATAGCTGAATACTATATTGAAATTGAAACTTTCCCTCTATTTTCACCTTTTCTTTCTCCCAATTGAAGCAGGTGAGACATTCTTTGCTTATTGCTATGAGAATGTATGAGGCAGAGTGAAAAGCGAGAGATGCAACTTCCTGCAAGAGATTTCTTGACTTTTGTTTCCAAAACCTAAGGCCCAGGAGAGAAAAGGAGTTATGGTTTGAAGTGAATGTCTTTAATAAACTTGAAAGAAGAAGGGATTCTTCCATAATAAAGAGGGATACCCCACATCGGGTGGAGGAGGAGACAAGGTATCTAATTGACCTGGAGTCGCCAGGGCATGGAGGAGACTTCCTGGCTGCCCCCTTGGAAGCAGCAAGACTCCAGAATTAAATAGCTATGAGTGGCCAGATATCTTTGATAGTCTCTGCCAAGATTCTTGCTTCCTAAGAATGACACAGAAATAGCAGAAGTTGGACCTGAATGGACTATGTCAGCAGAGGAAATGGATGTCTACCTGACACACTGTGAGAAGAGATTTAGATTAGAAAGCTGCCCCTGAAAGACCCCCAATCTTATCACTGTAGTTCAAAACCAGAAGTTTTATAAAACCATAGTAAAACCCCAAGGTGGTAACTACTTGAGGTTAAGTAAAACCCTTGGCTAACAGCATTGTGATTAAAAATATTTTTGAAGTAATATATAAAAATAATAAAGAGATGCAGTATTTCTACTTGACATGGTTCTGCACTCAGTATGAAAAATAACAATTCTCAATTTTAAAATTTCAGAAGGAAATGACATTTAAATGGTTTGAATTATAGATATTATCAAAGAGATTATGAAATCATGTACATCATATTTCATCAATAAATTTGAATCCTAAAACATTTTTCCAGTCCAAATTCTTGAAAATAAACTTATTGACTAATTTCAGCTTTTCCTGTTTTTTTTTTCCCCCGGCATTACTCAACTTTGATGCATAAGAAATACTAAAACCATCAAAAGGCAAGCAGTACTAAGGAGAAGGAGAGGAAATCAAAGACCTAGAAAACAAATAATATAAAGTAGCCCCCGAATAATTGAAAATTAACTGTAGCTTAAATGGTAAAGCAAGAGCTAACTTTCTGTTGAAATTGTTTGTGCTTTTATTTTTTCCATGTGTGGCTATACGTTGGTACATCTTACAAATAGATTTACATATTATCATTCATTTCACAGAAAATTATTTTACCATGTCTTTTCTTCAATGTTTCTACAGATACATGCCTACCAATTCTCTTCCACAAAACATCAAGACAGTCACAGCAACTTTGACAGTCCTATGACCTAGAAAGAGTTTGCCTTTTAGCTTGAAGTTTCAAAGAAGAAAGAGATTAAAATAGAAAGTGAATTTCCAAAAGTGTATGAATACGAATCTGAGACGATCTGCCTCTCTTTTTCTTCTCTATACTATAATGCCTCATTTTAAAAATATTCACTTAATATTTTCTTTTATTATTGGATTCCAGCTAACTGCAAGATGATAGACCATGCTCAGAGTATAAAAAAACTGGAACTTTGAAGAAAAAACTCAAGTTTAAGCAGTGTATAAAACTTTGTAAACAACTAATTATGTAGGCACATGACAATTTGGTAAGTGAAATAATAGAAATATGTTTGAAGTGCTGGGGGACTCCAGAAGAGAGTATATTTGATTCGCCAGGAAGAATTGATGGGTGTCAAGGAGATATTAGAAATGCCCTCATAAAAAATTTGTTGTCTGAGTTGGACCATGAGGAAAAAAAACATAAGTATTCAGTTGTGGTTGGGAAGGAAGAACATTCCAGACCTAAGAACATGCATAAGCAAAAAGTCAAGGACATATAAAATGCAATAGCTCTGTGTGAATATGGCAGAACTGGAAGCTCCAGGAATCAGTTCCTCCATCAGAGGAACTATTAAACAGACAGAAACTGTCTAAGTCAATGATTTCATATTTCTAGAGTACAGTATAACACTGTAGAGCATCCAGGGAAGAGCAGAATGAAGAGACTGGTAAATTATAAGAAATACAAATAAACTGCTCTCTCTATACAGTGGTTACTGTTGCCCAGCCCCAATGCTTGCAGCAGGCAGCAATAAGGGTCTGTCCTCGCATAGATTGGTAGTGCCAGAAAAGGACATAAAAATCTATTTCCCAAAGATCTGGGGTGGGCATGGGCCAATCATTGATCAGGGCTTTTGATTAGATACTTTGGATCATTGAGAGCCTGCTCTGAGACTGGCCATTGTCAACCTGCCCCAGATAAAGTGGCAGAGGAGACTTAAAGACAGTATACTTCTTCAGGACTGTGGAGGAGAGTTGAAGGACTGCACTTGCTGGGCAGGTCCAGAAAGTTCACCTTTGGGAAGCTGGAGGTCCTGAGAAGTAGAAGGAACATTCAATCCCATACAAACAGGGGAGTTCCCACCCTCTAGCAAGCACCAGCCAAAGACAGCACACAAGTTCAGAAAAGACAGGAGGACCATGTATCACATTCACCATGGGTGAGTCTATATGATAGACAGGTCGACACTTAAGAAAACCTCTGTCATCACCAGTTGTCAAAAAAAAAAAAAAAATCAAGAAACAGACATCTCAGGGAATAAACCCCAGAGTTAGCATTTCAAAAATATTAAAATGCTGGGTGGGCCACCATGGCTCAGCAGGCAGGGTTCTCCCCTACCATGTCGGAGACTCAAGTTCGATTCCCAGTGCCTGCCCATGCAAAAAAAAAAAAAAAAAGATAATAATAATAATAATAAAAGTGCATGATGTGCAACAAAAGAGTACAAGACAAATAAAAAAAGGAAATGAAGGCCTATACAAACCAAGAGGATAAAAGTCTAGAAAACACTAACAAAGGAGACCAGACTCTGGCTATAGTGTACAAAGTTTTTAAAAAGTAATTTTCATTATGCTTATGGAGATGAAGGAAAATGCAGAGAAAGAACTAAAGGATATCAGGAAAATAATGAATGAACAGTATGACAATCTCAATAAAGGGATAGAATTTTTTGAAGGAACCAAACAACTACTAAAGTTGTAGACTAAAATAACTGAAATGAAAAATTTCCAGGCTGGTTTCAAGAGGAAATTGGACCTGGCAAAGAAAACAAACTCAGTGAACACAAAGGCAAGATAATTGAAATGAGTCATGCTGAGGAGCAGAAAATGAAAAGAGTTATGAAAAGGGAAAATAGCCTAAGAGACCTCTGGGACATCACCAAGAATACCAATAAAAACATTATTAGGGCTCCAAAGGGAGAAGAAAAAGAGAAAGGAGCAGAAGAAATAATCAAAGAAATAATGACAGAGAACTTTCCAAATTTAGCAAAAGTCATGAATATGCACATTCAAGAAGCACAGAGAACACCAAACAGTATATATTTGATGAGAAATACATATACACTGACACATACTGGACAAACTGTCAAATGCAAAGGATTAGGAGAGAGTTCTGAAAGTAGCAAGAGAAAAGCCCTGTTTGCCCAATCTGCTGTGAGAATGATAACCATTGTCAGCACCCAGACTGTCAACATTCCAGTAAATGTCAACATCACACTACAGGGACTCACAGTTATTGTGAAGGGTCCCTCAGGAACCCTGCAGTCGGGCTTCCATCATTTCAATGTATGAATCAATCTACTTGGGGAGAAAAAGAAGAGGCTTCAGGTTGACAAATGGTGGGGATGCAGAAAGGAGCTGGCTACAGTTTTCACTATTTATAGTCATGTATAGAACATGATCAAAGGTGTATGCTTACTCTCCCATCAATGTTGTTATTCAGGAGAATGGGTCTCTGTGTTGAAATCCTAAATTTCTTGGGTGAAAAATATATCCACAGAGTTCAGATGAAGCCAGATGTTGTCTTTTCAATATCTCAAGCCCAGAAAGATGAGTTAATTCTTAAAGGAAATGACATTGAACTAGTATTAAATTCAACTGCTTTGATTCAGCAAGCCACAACAGTTAAAAGCAAGGATATAAGAAGAATTGGGGATGGTATCTATGTCTGTGAAAGACGGAACAGTTCAGAAGGCTGAGGAATAAGATCTAAGGAGCTGTGTAGTAATGGAAACAACAAGATGCGTGACCTATTTGTGATTTTAAGGATACAATAAAGTTCACCTTAAAAAAAAGAGAGAAAAGCAACATGTTATGCACATGGGAGTACCTATTAAATTAAATGCTGATTTCTCATCAGGAAATTTGCAGACAAGAAGGCAGTGCATTGAAATACATAAAGTGCTGCAAGGAAACAGTTGCCAACAGTTTTATATCCTGCAAGCCTTTTTTTAAAAAATGAAGGAAATATTTAAGACATTCCCAGATAAATAAAAGCTGATAAGTTCATCTTGACCTGCTCCACAGTCAATGCTGAAGGGACTTCTTCAGAATGAAAGGAAAGAACACTATACAGGGGTTCAAAGCTGCACAAAGAAATAAAGACCTCTAGTAAAGGTAACCAATTGGGTACTTATAAATGCCAGTGATACCATACTGTCTTTCTTGTTATGTAACTCCACTTACTTTGTAACAGGTGCTAAAATACTACATAAAAAGTAATGTAAATCTATGGTTTGGGACATAAAATGCACAAAGTTATGGTTTATAATATACAGAAAATGTTGTGGGGACAGAAGGTATAGGAACAGAGAATGTGTATGCAATTGAAGTCTAGTTGATATGAAAACAAATGTGATTATTATAAATTTTAACATTCAAAAAGAATGTTAAATTTTATCTTTGTGGTATATACAAGGAAGATGTATGAAAAGCATATTCAGATATACATGAGAAGAGACTCAATATGGCACAATAAAAAAATCAAATAAATAAGAAGGTAGGCATTGACAGAAATATTGAGGGAAAAAAATCAGGATTTACAAAGACAAAATAGCAAAATGGCAGAAGAAAGTCCTGCCTTAACACTAGTGACTTTAAATGTAAATGTATTAAACTTTCCAGTCAAGAGACAGAGATTGTCAAAATGGATTATTTTTTTATTTTTAAAAACGGATTATTTTATCATTTGGATTATTTTATTAAAATAAAAAAAAGCATCCTGCAACTATATGCTGTCTACTCATCTTAAATTCAAAGACCTAAGTAGGTTGAAAGTGAAAGGGTGGAAAAAATATATGTATATATACCATGCAAGTAATAGCAAAAATAAAACTGGGGGGACTATATTAACATCAGATAAAATAGGTTTTAAGTCAAAAACAGTTATGAGGGACAAAGATAGTCATTAAATACTGAGAATAGTCAATTCAACAAGAAGTAATAATGATATAAATGCCCTTAAAAACAGAGCCCCAGAGTGTATGATTTGAAGGGAAAAATAGATGGCTCTGTATTAACATAGGAGATTTTAATATACCACCTCTTCTAGTTTGCTAGCTGCTGGAATGCAATATACCAGAAATGGAATGGTGTTTAAAAAGGGGAATTTAGTAAGTTGCTAGTTTACAATTCTAAGGCCAAGAAAATGTCCCAATTGAAACAAGTTTATTGAAATGTCCAGTCAAAGGCATCCATCCAGGGAAAGATACCTTGGTTCAAGAAGGCCAACGAAGTTCAGGGTTTCTCTCTCAAGTGAGAAGGCACATGGCAAACAGGGTCAGGGTTTCTCTCTAGGCTGGAAGGACACATGACAAACACAGCATCATCTGCTAGCTTTCTCTCTTGGCTTCCAGTTTCATGAGGCTCCCCGGGAGGCATTTTTCCTCTTCATCTCCAAAGGTCACTGGCTGGTGGACTCGGCTTCCCATGGCTATGTCATTCTGCTCTCTCCAAATCTCTCTTTCTCCAAAATGTTTCCTCTTTTATAGGAATCCAGTAAACCACTCAAGAACCACTCAAATGGGTGGAGACACGCCTCCATCTAATCCAGTTTAACAACCACTCTTGATTAAATCACATAAGAAATAGCTGCATTTACAAAATGGGATTAGGATTAAAACATGGTTTTGCTAGGGTACACGCATCCTTTCAAACCAGCACACCACCTTCTATAATATGGATAGAACATCAGACAGAAGATCAATAAGGAAATGCGAGACTTGTATGATACACTAAATCAACTAGATATAGAACACTTCACCCCAAAATGGACTACACATCCTTCTCAAGTGCACATGGATCTTACTCCATCACAGACTATATTTCAGGTCATAAAAGAAGTCTCAATAGATTAAAAATATTGAAATCACATAATGTGTATTCTCTGACCACAATGGAATAAGGCTAGAAATCAATAACAGAGTGAGAAGTGGAAAATTCACATTTCTGGAAATTAAACAGCATATTCTTAAACAACCAGTGAATTAAAGAGGAAATCACAAGGGAAATTAGGAAATATCTTGAAGTGATTAACTATGAAAATATACCAAAACTTACAGGATGTAACAAAGACACTGCTGAGAGAAATTTACAGCTCTAAATGCTCACATTAAACAAAAAGGAAAGGGTAACCTATGGTAGCTCAGCAGGCAGAGCTTTTGCCTGCCATGCCGGAGACCTGGGTTTGATTCCCGGTGCCTGCCCATAAAAAAAAAAAAAAAAAAGAAAGAAAGGATTTCAAACCAGAGACCTAGTCTCAAAACTGGAAGAAGTACAAAAAGAGGAGCAAACTTACCTGAAGCAAGAAGAGGGAAGAAAACAAGGATACGGTAGAGATAAATGAATAGAGAATAATAATAATAATAATAATAATAATAATAATAATAATAATAGAACAATAGAATCAACAAAACCAAGAGTTGGTTCCTTAAAAAGGACAAAACTTTAGCTAGAATGATGAAAAAGAGAGAATGACTAAAATCAGAAATGAAAAGGGAGATATTACAAGCAACTCTACTGAATAAAAATACTGTAAGAGGATGTTAGAAACAATTGTATGACAATAAATTAGATGAAATGGACAAATTCCTAGAAATGCACAAATTACCTATACAGACTCAAGAAGAAACATTTCTCAACAAATTAACAACTACTAAGGACACTGAGTCAGTAATCAAATGCCTCTCAAAACAATGCTTAAGAAGTACAGAATGCTTAATAAGGTTGATTGTAAATTTTTGGAAATGGATGGCACAATACTGTGTGACAGTAGCTCAATCCTGTAAGTGTAATTAACAAAGTTGAATCTGAGTATGGCTGAAAGAAGAAGGCTAGGGTCGTGCATGTCACCAGAAGGAAAGCTCAAGAATAAAAACGGGACTGCATAATTTAGTGAAACCTAGAGTGGACAACAATGAAGGTTAATTGTACAAATATAAGAACATTCTTAAATGAACTAGAGCAAACATATGTCACTGTTACAAGGTGTTAACGATAGGGTGGTATATGGGAAAAATACAATTAATGCAAACTAAGGTCGATAGTTAGCAGTAACATTGTAATATTCTTTCATTAATTGTAACAAAGACACTATATCAAAGCTAGATGTTAATAATAGGGATCATAAAGAGTATTTTTTTTAAGAAGAAATGAGTATGTTCTCATATTGACAGTGATAGTGAATGCATAACTACGTGATTATACCAAGAGCCACTGATTGTACACTTAGGATGGGTTGCATGGTGTGTGAATAAAACTGTTTAAAAAAATAATAATAAGGGGAGATAAGGGGCATGAGATACTTGGGGCTTCAATTTAAATTTCTTTCAATTTAAAATTGATCATGGTGATAAATGATGTGATTGTGCAACTATGTGATGATATTGTGAGCCACAAATTGTGAGCCAATCTATACTCTGAATAGAGTGTTTGTTGTGTGAATATATCTCAATAAAATTGCATTTTAAAAAGCCTCTCAAAAAGAAAAGCCCAGGATCAGATGGCTTTACCAGAGAATTTTGCCAAACATTCCAAGAAGAATTAGCATCAATCGTGCTCAAAATCTTCCCCCAAAAATGCAGAGAAGGGAACACTCCCTAATTCATTAAATGAAGCCAACTTCATCCTCATACCAAAGTTAGAAAAAGACATCACAAGAAAGGAAAATTACAGACCAAAATTTTTCTGAATATAGATGCAAAAATTCTTTAATAAATCCTAGCAAACAGAATACCAATAGCACATTAAAATAAATACACACAATGAGGAAGTAAGATTTATCCCAAGTATGCAAGATTTTCAACCTAAGATAATCAATTAATGTAATACATTACATTAATAAAATGAAGGAAACAAAAAAAACATGATCATCTCAATTGATGCAGAAAACACATTTTATGAAAGTCGCCATCTCTGCTTGATAAAAACACTTAGAAAATTAGGCATAGAAGGAAACTTCCTCAACATGATAAAAAGCATATATGAAAACCCACAGCTAACATTATAGTTAATACTGAAGGACCAAATATTTTTCCTCTAAGATCAGGAACAAGACAAGTATCCCCACTGTCACCACTATTTCTCAACATTGTACTAGAAGTTTTAGCCAGAGCAGTTAGGCAAGAAAAGAAATAAAGGGCATCCAAATAAGAAAGGAAGAAATAAAACTTTTCCTATTTGCAGATAGCATGATCTTATATACAGAAAATACTTTAAAAAACACAACTAATAAATTATTCCATCAAAGTGGCAGGGTGCAAGATCAACACCCTCATATCAGTAGGGTTTCTAAACATTGGTAGTAAACAATCAGAAGAAGAAATGAAGTAAATGTTCCATTTACAATAGCAACTAAATGAATGAAATATCTAAGAATATACCTAGCAGAAGATGTAAAGGACTTACATACAGAAAACCACAATAAATTGTTAAAAGAAATCAAAGAAGACCTAAATAAATGGAAAGACATTCCACGTTCATGGATTGGAAGACTACATTTTATTAAGATATCAATTCTACCCAAAGTGATTTAGAGATTTCACACAATTCCACAACCTTCTTTGCAGAAATGGAAAAACCGATCATCAACTATATAGAGAATGTTAACTGATGCCAAATATCCTAAGCCAGCTTGAAAAAGTAGAATGAAGTTGGAAGATTCACACTTCCCATTCTTAAATCTTATTTAAAAGCCACAGTAATGAAAACAGCCATGGGACTGACATAAGGACAGATATACAGACCAATGAAATTGACTTGAGAGCTCAAAAATAAATCCTCATATTTATGACTAACTGATTTTTGACAAAGGGGCAAAGACCACTCAATTGGAAAAAACTACTATTTTCAACAAATGGTGTTAAGAGAACTGGCTATCCATTTCCAAAGAATAAAGGAGGACCCCTACTTCATACTGTATGCAAACATTAAGACAAAATGTATCATAGAACTAAATTTAAGAACCAAAACTGTACAACTCTTAGAAGGAAATCTAGAGAAGCATCTTTGGATCCTGTGTTATAGAATGGTTTCTTAGACTTTACACCCAAAGTACAAGCAAAAAAAGAAAAAAAGCAATAAATGAGACTTCATCAAAATTAAAATCTTTTCAGCCTCATGATAAATCTTTGAAAGTAAAAGGACAAACTGCATAATGGGAGAAAATATTTGGAAAACACATATCCAATAAGGGTTTAATATCCAGAATATATAAAGATATTCTTCACCTCTACAATGAGATGACATACAACTCAATTAATAAATGGGCCAGATCTGAGTAGACTTTTCTTCAAAGAAAATATACAGATGACCAAAAAAAACACATCAAAAGATGCTCAAAATCATTTTATTAAATCCATCCACTATAAAAAAATAGAAAGTTACAAGTGTTGGAGAGGATGTGGAGAAACAAGAGCACTCATTCACTGCTGTGGGAATGTAAAATGCTACAGCATTTATTTTCACACTGATGCTCATAGTGGCATTATCACAATTGCCAAAAGATGGAAGCAACCCAAGGGTCCATAAACTGATGAATGGATATGGTATATACATACAATGGAATATTACTCAGCCGTAAAAGTTAATGAAGTCCTGATACATGCAACAACATGGATTTTCCTTTAAAACATCATGTCAGTGAAATAAACCAGACACAAAAGGATATATGTTGTGTGTTCTCACTGATATGAAATAATTAGAATAAGCACACTCACAGAGTTAAAATCTAGAATACAGGTTAACAGGGGATAGGGTAGTGGTAGAGAATAAAGAATTAAAGCTTAAAATACACAGAGTTTCTATTTGATATGATGTTAACATTTTGGTAGTGGATCATGGTGAAGGTAGCACAATATTATGAAATTAATAAACAGCATTGAATTATACTTTTGTGGTTAAAAGGGGGAACTTTAGGTTGTAAATGCATTACTTGAATAAAAATTTTAAAAATCCATGGAACTGCACAACACAGTGAACCCTAAGTTAAACCATGGACTATATAGCTAATGGTAGAAATATAAAAATGTGCTTTCATCAATTGTAACAAATGTAACAAACTGATGTTAATAATAAGGTGGTATATGGAAATCCTGTACTTTATGTAAGATTATTCTGCAAACACACAACTTTTCTGATTAAATAAAAGCAAGATCATGGGCATAAAATGTTGTTCTAGTTTGCTAGCTACCAGGATGTGATATACCAGAAACAGAATGGCTTTTTAAAAAGGGGAATTTAATAGGTTGCTAGTTTACAGTTCTAAGGCTGAGAAAATGTCCCAATTAAAGCAAGTCTATAGAAATGTCCACTCAAAGGCATCCAGGGAAAGGTAACTTGGTTCATGAAGGCCAATAAAGTTCAGAGTCTCTCTCAACTGGAAAGACACATGGCGAACATGCTGATGTCTGCTAGATTTCTCTCCAGGCTTCTTGCTTCATGAAGCTCTCCCAGGGGCATATTCCTTCCTCATCTCCAAAGGTGTCTGGCTGCATGGGCTCTGGTTCTCACATTCTCAAGCTTTCTCCAAAATGCTTCCTCTTATAAAGGATCCAGAAAAGTAATCAAGATCCACCTGAAATGGGTGGGGTCACATTTCCCTCTAATTAATACCCACAATTGGGTGATCCACATCTTCAAGGAGATGACTTAATTGAAATCTTGCTCCCATAAAATTGGATTAGGATTAAAGCATGTCTTTTCTGGGGTGCATAAATCCTTTTAAACCGGCATAAATATCTATGTTAAAAAAATGTCTATGTTCAGGAAATGCTGAGGAAATAAACATTTATGTGGTAGAGATAAATGTCACATTTTCTTGCTTTGGAGATTTTCAGCCTTTCTACAAACATTTAAAATATTAAAGCCCTATATTGCTGTTTTATCTCATTAATATGCTCTGATTTATCTGAAGTTGTCTCTCCATCAAAACTCACAATTTACTTACTGAACTTAAATTCCAGAAATCTTGTTTATGGTCCACTGTTTCTTAAGAATGCTTGCCCTGTTTGCCTTGAAGATCAGAGCTCAAATCTTCCTCTTAATCTAGCTCAGATAAGGTCTCTTTGATTTTCTGTCATCTATACATGCCTAATGCAGTTAGCTGTACCCTGTAGTCATTATTCATCTCCTTTCTTTTACCAAATGGTCCAACAGGGTCTCTCCTTTGGACAACTTTCTCTGATCACTCAAATCAGAATGAGGTGCTCTCAGTTCCATGCTCCCATGTGCATCTCTGTACTTCTTTATAAAATGCATCTTGCTGCTATCAGTTATTTTTTACATGTCTGTCTTTGTTAATAAACTATGAGCTTCTGGAGGTAAAAACAAGAGCCTATAGTTGGTTTTATAGTTCATGTCCCTAGTTACTGATCTTATATCCCTCCCAGAGATCCTGTTTGTGGTCCATAAACAAGGTGGGGCAAGGTAGGGAGAATGAGGAAAGACAAGGCTGAATAGGAAGGAATCAAGTCCGAAATCACGTTAAGCTTCACTTTTAACATTAGTTTTCAATGATCATATCTCCATAGTTTGAGTCAGTTGATACTTTTTAAACAAAGATGAATATGTAGTTTAAAATTGTTGACAACAACCCATACTTCCTGGATTGGCATTTTAGGCAGTCTGGCAAGAGAGTTAAAATTTTTTTCCTTAGAACTTATTTGGTGTTGATGAGGAAAAGCATCACATATTTGAGGGCTGATCCTGCTAACAATGACTGAATCATTCAATTCATCCAGTCTTAATCAAGTTTGATTTGGCTCCTTCCTTTCCAATCTAGCCCAGTACACATACCCTCATCTCCATAAACCAAGCCATCCTTATTTCAAACGTCACCACGGAAACAGCTTCTGAAAAAATGTCCTTATATGCAAACTTCTCCCTTTTCAATCTATGCTGCTCCAATATGTTAGAAAATCTTCCTTATGTGGTGCCTTAAATATGTCAGACACATCCTTGCAAACGCATACACACATACGTACACATTCCAATACCACACCACATTGTTTGTAGTTTTAAAATGTCATTGCATGTGCGTTCATACTCCCTTCACCACTGAGCTGTGGGCTCCATGAAGATGGAAGCCTTGTCAGTTACTTGAGTATACTCTGAGGTACCAAGTAAAGTCCTGGATAGATCTGTGGCATTCAGAACGTATATTCACACTGATTGATTGATCTTTATTCATTTTTCCAGTCTTTTCTTATTTCTTTATTTTAATGAATGTACACAGGCAGAGTAAGTGGTTTTAAAATCACTTTGTTCAGGCAGTTTTGCTTTTTACTTTTTATTTATTTTTTTGTTATTGTTTCTCTCCCTTGGGAGCAGCAAAAATGGAGGCTGGAAAGATGAGTAGGTAACAGTATAAAAAGGTATACAGGTGCAATTCTGGTTTGTAGACCCCTTCCTGGAAAGATAAATATCCCTACTTTACTTATTTATGCATATACTAACAAAGTTCACCTAAAAGAAAATGTATCGGTCTTTTCACATTCTCACTGGGAGCTGAACACTTCCAAATTTGCTGTGCCTGGCCTGGGTTGGAATATTACAAAGTGCTTTATCCTTTTCAAATTCTTTGTAATGATTTATAAATCACTTTTTGCAAAATACTGAGGGGAAGGAAAAAATGCTACAGCTATTTAAAAATATATCAAAATAAGGAAGAAGGAAAGTATGAAAGATGGAAGGAAGAAAGGTAGGAAGAAAGAGCAGGAAACTTACATTTTGGTTGCACACTAAAGGCCAGTCTTTTCTTATCCTTCTTACAAATACCCTGCAAGATAGTATTTATGATCTCTGTTTTACAAATTAGGAAACTGAGGCTCAAAGAAATAATATAATTTTCTCAAGGTTATGTATATCATAAGCTGCAGAGTCTGAATTCAAACTTGTTGAGACAATTCAAAGACCAGGACCTTTTAACTTTGCCTTCCTGTTAAAAAAATTTCAAAACAGCATTGAAGTAGTGTGTTTAACAGGGCACACCCTACCTTCATGGTATGGGCAAGGGCAGCCGCTGAAAAGAACAAAGTGACCTAAATCTCCCCAAATGGGAACGTTGTTTTTTTTTTGTTTGTTTTGCTGACTCTCAGTTCAGGTTTGAGAGCTAGCAGATTTCTGGGACAGCATGGTCTCCTGGGCTTATAGCCTTCCATGATTTTCTCTTCTCTGGATTTACCATCTTGTTCACGACTTTCCAAAATATAAGGACATATTGACAAACAAACTATGTATAGAAAAGAAAAATCACAAAAATCCCAGGTAATAAAGTAGCACACCTCATATTAGCCTTTCCTGTCCTGTCCCTTGTCTCCAAACCACAAGTGCTTTCACGATTTCTAGGCCAAGATTTCTAGGACTGTGGAGTCTTCTAGTCCAGCCTTTCTTTCTACTCTCCAAGTCAAGTCCTCTCACCTCCTTTTATTCTCTGTAAAAATAGTTTTCTTTTTTAGGTAACCCTACTTCAGCTTTTAGTTTGTACCTGCCTCTGTTCCCTGCACTAACTTGCCCAGAAGACTTGGGAACACTTTTTGAAAGTTTGTATTTCCCTCTAGCTTCACTTTTCTGCCTTTGATTTTGATCCCTTAGGTAAGTGATCTCCTTGCCTGCTCCCTCCTGATTAATTCTTCCTAAATTCTCACATCTCTTTGAAGCACAGGCTTTCTGATTAGCTCACATAAGATTTCACTCTACCACATACCCATATCACGTTTTCTTGCTTTGAAGATTTTCAGTCTTTCTACAAATTTTTAAAGTAGTAAAGCCCTACATTGCTGTTTTACCTCATTAATATGCTCTGATTTATCTGAGGTTATCTCTCCATCAAAAATCACAATTTACTTATCGATCTTATATCCCCGGTCCCATTTTAGAATAAAAAGGGCTAAGCTTCAGATAGTTATCAGGTTTTCTTTAATAAAGTCAAGAACCATTTATTGCTAACTAATCCCAGTGAGAGTTTGTGTATGTGTTGGGGTAGGGAGAAAACTTTCAGGAAGCTAGAGAGCCTGGTAAAGTTGGTGATAATAGAAAGGAATCACTTCCTTCCCTCAGTGTTCGCGTCAGGGATTTATACAGGTGATAGGAATTACCTCTCTTTTGCTTTCTCCCTTCTAGACAGTTGTTCTCAGGGTATACATAAAGGCTGCTTTTATGCCTGAGCTTAGATATGGATTAAGGAATGAATCACAAAGATGCTGCAGTTTTCTAGGACCTCTTGCTGCTGCTGGACAAGGCTGGGTCACCTCATTTGGCTTTTATTTTATAAATCAATGAACAGCCTCAGAGAGGAGCACAACTTGCAGCTAATGAATTAGCGTTTTAGTCTGATATTTCCTCATGTATTAAACTATATCCTTGTTGCGTCACCTGTAATTTTAAAACGTGTCATGATACACCTTGATTAATTCATTGCTTTATTCACAAAGCACTCAACAACAGACATTTGTCAAGTATTATGATAGATTGAATTAGGACCCTAATTCCTGACTTTCTTGTAGTATATTATGCATCCACACCCTTTTCATGTGAGGAGTGTTCTTTTCTGCTCCTTGATTTTTTTTTTTTGCATGGGCAGGCACCAGGAATTGAACTCGAGTATGGCAAGTGAGAACTATGTCTGCTGAGCCACTGTGGCCTGCCCTGCCCCTTGATATTTTATTTCTTTTTATTAATAAAACAAATCAGCATACAATATGAACATTCTTTTTTTATCACATAGCTATATATTCATCATCATGATCACTTCTTAGAACATTTGCATCAATTCAGAAAAAGAAAACAGAAAAAAAATTCATACATACCATACTCCTTACCCCCATTCATTGATCCTAGCATTTCAATCTACTAAATTTATTTTGACATTTGTTTCCTCTATTATTTATTTATTTTTAACCCATATGTTTTAATCCTCTGTCCAAAAGGTAGATAAAAGAAGCATCAAACACAAAGTTTTCACAATCACACAGTCACATTGCGAAACCTATATCATTACACAATCATCTTTAAGAAACATGTTACTGGAACACAGCTCTACATTTCCAGGCAGTTTCCTCCAGCCTCTCTGTTATGCCTTAACTAAAAAGGTGAAATCTATTTAATGCATAAGAATAACCTCCAGGATAACCTCTTGACTCTGGAATTTCTCAGCCCTTGGCACTATTTCATCACATTTCTCTCTTACCCCTCTTGGTTGAGAAGGTTTTCTTAATACCTTGGTGCTGAGTCCCAGCTCATTCTAGGATTTCTGTCCCACATTGCCAGGAAGGTCCACACCCCTGGGGATCATGTCCCACATAGAGAGGGGGCGGGCAGTGAGTTTGCTTATTATGTTGGCTGAGGGAGAGAGGCCACATCTGAGCAACAGAAGAGGTTCTCTTGGGGGTGACTCTTTGGCCTAATTTTAAGTAGGCTTAGCCTATCCTTTGCAGGGTGAAGTTTCATATGAACAAACTCCAAGATTGGGGGTGCATTGCTTTGGTCATCCCCACTGCTTGTGAGAATATTAAGAATTTTTCACTTGGAGAAGGTGAATTTTCCCCCTTTCTCACCATTCCCCCAAGGGTACTTTGTAAATACATTTTTATTCACTGTTCAAATCCTTCTGGGAATTATTGAGGCATCACTCTGGACAAACCTATGAAATCTCATGCCCTACTCAAGGTTCCATGTAATTATGGTGTTCAATTAAGCTGTCCACATAAATTATAATAGGAAATGCACTAGTCAAAATATAAATTTTGTACCAAATAAACATTTTTTTGCTTTAGTCTCACACATAAGTTAAAGTTTCAAAATATTAATTACCATCTGTTTTCAACACCCTGCATTATTGACATTTCTTTATTCTTCCACATGCAAAACATTTTTAAATTTGCACATTTAGTCACTATTATTACACCATCTAGGGATTCATAGATTATACCATCTCAGTCTTTATCATATATCTTTCCTTCTGATTTCATTTGAATGGCCTCCTCCCTCTATCATTCTCACATTCAGCTTCATTCAGTGTTCTAACATTACAGTTAGGTAGTATTGTGCTATCCATTTCTGAATTTTTACAATCAGTCCCATTGCACAATCTGTATCCTTTCAGTTCCAATTGTCCAATATCTACCCTATTTACATCTCCTGGTGACCTCTGTTCTTAACTGAAATTATCCAAGTTCATTCATTAATGTTAGTTCATATCACTGAGAACATATAATAGTTGCCCTTTTGTTTCTGGCTAATCCCTCTCAGTATAATATCCTTAAGGTCCATCATGTAGTTACATGCTTCATAACTTTATTCTGTCTTACAGCTGCATAATATTCCATCATATGTATATTCCACAGCTTGTTTAGCCACTCATCTGTTGATGGACATTTGGGCTTTTTTCATCTCTTGGCGACTGTAAATAATGCTGTTATAAACATTGGTGTGCAAATGTCCAATTGTGTTCTTGCCCTCATGTCCTCTGAGTAGATACCTAGCAATGGTATTGCTGGGTCATATGGCAATTCTATACTTTAGCTTCCTGAGGAACCACCAAACTGCCTTCCACAGCAGTTGTACCATTCAACATTTCCACCAACAGTGGATAAGTGTGTCTCTTTCTCCACATCCTCTCGGGCCCTTGTCCTTTTCTGTTTTATTGATAATGGTCATGTTGATGGGTATGAGATGATATCTCATTGTGGTTTTCATTGGCATTTCCCTAATAGCTAGGGAAGTTGAGCATCTTTTCATGTGCCTTTTGACCATTTGTATTTCCTCTTCTGAGAAGTGTCTGTTCAAGTCTTTTGCCCATTTTGTAATTGGGTTGTCTGCCTTTTTGTTGTTGAGTTGAACAATCTCTTTATATATTCTGGATACTAGACTTTTATCTGATATATCATTTCCAAATATTGTGTCCTATTGTGTAGGCTATCTTTTTAATTTCTTTTCTTCTTTTTTTTTTAACATCGGCAGGTACCGGGAATCGAACCTGGGTCCTCTGGCATGGCAGGCAAGCATTCTTGCCGGCTGAGCCAACGTGGCCTGCCCTCTTTTTAATTTCTTGATGAAGTTTTTTGATGCACAAAAGTGTTTAATTTTGAGGAGTTTCCATTTCTTTCTTTCTTTCTTTCTTCAAAGCTCATGCTTTGGGTATAAGGTCTAGGAAACCACCTCCTATAATAAGATATTATGGTCTTAGATTTAATGTTTAGGTCTTTGATCCATTTTGAGTTCATTTTTGTATAGATTGTGAGATATGGATCCTCTTTCATTCTTTTGCATGTGGATATCCAGTTCTCTAGGTACCATTTATTGAAGAGACTGTTCTGTTCCAAGTGAATTGGCTTCACTGCCTTATCAAAGATCAATTGTCCATAGATGAGACGGTCTATATCTAAACACTCTATTCAATT
This sequence comes from Tamandua tetradactyla, assembly GCF_023851605.1. Taxonomy (NCBI): domain Eukaryota; kingdom Metazoa; phylum Chordata; class Mammalia; order Pilosa; family Myrmecophagidae; genus Tamandua; species Tamandua tetradactyla. The sequence goes on along the minus strand of NC_135350.1, from coordinate 19,239,930 downwards.
CCATTGGTCAATATATCTATCTTTATGCTAGTACCATGCTGTTTTCACCACTGTAGCTTCATAATACGCCTTAAAATCAGGTAGCGTGAGGCCTTCAACTTCATTTTTCTTCCTCAGGATACTTTTAGCTATTCAGGGCAACCTGCCTTTCCAGATAAATTTGATTATTGGTTTTTCTATTTCTGAAAAGTAAGTTGTTGGGATTTTGATTGGTATTGCATTGAATCTGTAAATCAATTTACATAGAATTGACATCTTAACTATATTTAGTCTCCCAATCCATGAACATGGTATGCTCTTCCATTTATTTAGGTCTTCTGTGATTTCTTTTTAACAATTTCTTATAGTTTTCTCTGTATAGGTCTTTTGTCTCTTTAGTTAACTTTATTCCTAAATATTTTATTCATTTGGTTGCAATTGTAAATGGATTTTTTTTTCATGATTTCCCCCTCAGATTGTTCATTGCTAGTGTATAGAAACACCACAGATTTTTGAGTGTTGGTCTTGTAACCTGCCACTTTACTGTACTCATTTATTAGCTCTAGTAGTTCTGTTGTGGATTTTTCGGGGTTTTTAACATATAGTATCAGATCATCTGCAAACAGTGAGAGTTTTACTTCTTCCTTTCCAATTTTGATTACTTGTATTTCTTTTTCTTGTCTAATTGCTCTGGCTAGAATTTCCAACACAATGTTGAATAACAGTGGTGATAGTGGGCACCCTTGTCTTGTTCCTGATCTTAGGGGGATAGTTTTCAGTTTTTCCCCATTGAGGATGATATTAGCTGTGAGTTTGTCATATATTCCCTTTATTATGTTGAGGAAGCTTCCTTCTATTCCTATAGCTTGAAGTTTTTTCAACAGGAAAGGATGTTGAATTTTGCCAAATGCCTTTTCTGTATCAATTGAGATGATCATGTGGTTTTTTCTGCTTTGGTTTGTTGATATGATGTATTACAGCAATTGATTTTCTTATGTTGAACCATTCTTGCATACTTGGGATGAATCCTACTTGGATATGGTGTGTAATTCTTTTAATATGCTGAGGGATTCGATTTGCAAGAATTTTGTTGAGGATTTTTGCATCTATACTCATAAGAGAAACTGGTCTGTAGTTTTCTTTTTTTGTAATATCTTTGTCTAGCTTTGGTATGAGGTTGATGTTGACTTTGTAGAATGAGTTAGGTAGCTTTCCTTCCTCTTCAATTTTTCTGAAGAATTTAAGCAGTATTGGTACTAATTCTTTCACGAATGTTTGGTAGAATTCACATGTGAGGCCATCTGGTCCTGGACTTTTCTTTTTGGGGAGCTTCTAAACAACTGATTCAATTTCTTTATTTGTGATTGGTTTTTTGAGGTCATCTATTTCTTCTCAAGTCAATGTTGGTTGTTCATGCCTTTCTAGGAAGTTGTCCATTTCATCTACATTGTCGAGTTTATTAGCATAATGTTCATAGTACCCTCTCATTACTTCCTTTATTTCTGTGGGGTCAGTGGTTATGTCTCCTCTTCTATTTCTGATTTTATTTATTTGCATCCTCTCTTTTCTTCTTTTTGTCAACCTCACTAAGGGTCCATCAATCTTATTGATTTTCTCATAGAACCAACTTCTAGTTTCGTTGATTTTCTCAATTCTTTTCATGTTCTCAATTTCATTTATTTCTGCTCTAATCTTCATTAATTCTTTCCTTTTACTTGCTTTGGGGTTAGTTTGCTGTCCTTTCTCTAGTTCTTCCAAGTGAACAGGTAAGTCCTCGATTTTTGCTATTTCTTCTTTTTTGATATAGGCATTCAGGGCCATAAATTTCTCTATTAGCACTGCCTTTGAGGCATCCCATAAATGTTGTTATGTTGTGTTTTCATTTTCATTTACCTTGAGATATTTACTGATTTCTCTTGTAATTTCTTCCTTGACCCACAGGTTATTTAAGAGTGTGTTGTTGAGCCTCCATATATATGTGAATTTTCTGGCACTCTGCCTATTATTGATAACCAACTTTTATGATCTGAGAAAGTGTTTTGTATTATTTAAATCATTTTAAATTTATTGAGATTTGCTCTGTGTCCCAGCACATGGTCTATTCTTGAGAATGATCCATGAACACTTGAGAAAAAGGTATATCCTGCTGTTGTGGGGTGTAATGTTCTATAAATGTCTGTTAAGTCTAGTTCATTTACTGTATTATTCGAATTTCCTGTTTCTTTATTGATCCTTTGTCTAGATGTTCTGTCCATTGATGAGAGTTGGGAACTGAAGTCTCCAACTATTATGGTAGATGTGTCTATTTCTCTCTTTACTGTTTTCAGTGTCTGCCTTATGTATTTTGGAGCATTCTGACTCAATGTATAAATATTTATGATTATTATGTCTTCTTGTTGAATTGTTCTTTTTATTAATACATTATGTCCTTCTTTTTCTCTTTTAACTGTTTTACATTTGAAATCTAATTTGTTGGATATTAGTGTAGCTACTCCTGCTCTTTTCTGATTGTTATTTGCATAGAATATCTTTTCCCAACCTTTCACTTTCAATCTATATTTATCCTTGGGTCGAATATGTATTTCCTGTAGACAGCATATAGGTGGGTCCTGTTTTTTAATCCATTCTGTCAGCCTATGTCTTTTGATTGGGGAGTTTAATCCATTAACATTTAGTGTTTTTACTGTATGAATGGGCAGTACTTTCTTCTACCATTTTGCCTTTTGGATTTTATATGTCATATCTAATTTTCCTTCTTTTTACCTTTACTGATAGTTTTCATTTCTGCGCTCTTCACACCTCTCTCTCTCTCTTATCTTTTAGTTTCTGTCTCTAGTGTTCCCTTTAGTATTTCTTGCAGAGCTGGTCTCTTGGTCACAAATTCTCTCAATGATTTTTTTGTCTGAAAATGTTTTAATTTCTCCCTCATGTTTGAAGGACAATTTTGCTGGATATAGAATTCTTTGTTGATAGTTTTTCTCTTTTAGTAATTTAAATATATCCCACTGTCTTCTCTCTTCCATGGTTTCTGTTGAGAAATCTATGCATAGTCTTATTGGGCTTCCCTTATATGTGATGAATTGCTTTTCTCTTGCTGCTTTCTTTTTTTCTTTGACATCTGATATTCTGATTAGTAAGTGTCTTGGAGTACATCTATTTGTATCAATTCTGTTTGGGGTACGCTGCACTTCTTGGATCTGCAATTTTAAGTCTTTCATAAGAATTGGGAATTTTTCAGTGATAATTTCCTCCATTAGTTTTTTCTCCTCCTTTTCCCTCCTCTTCTCTTTCTGGGACACCCACAGCATGTATATTCATGAGTTTCATGTTGTCATTCACTTCTCTGAGTCCCTGTTCATATTTTTCCATTCTTTTCCCTATATTTTCTTTTGCTTGTTGGATTTCAGATGTCCCATCCTCCAGGTTACTAACCCTATCTTCTGCCTCTTGAAATCTGACATTGTAGATTTCCATTTTTTTCATCTCTTCTACTATGCCTTTCATTCCCATAAGTTCTGTGGTTTATTTTTTTAGACTTTCGATTTCTTTTTGTTGTTGTTGTTCATTCCTTGCCTTCTTTATATCCTCCCTCAATTCACTGATTTGACTTTTGATGAGGTTTTCCATGTCTGTTTGAACATTCTGAAGCAATTGTTTCATCTCCTGTAGCTCATTTGAATTGTTGGTTTGTTCCTTTGACTGGGCCACAGGTTCAATTTTCTTAATATGATTTATTATTTTTTGCTGGCGTCTAGGCATTTAATTACCTTAATTAGTTTATTCTGGAGATTGTTTTCACTTTTTTACCTAGGATTTTCTTGCTGGATGATTTTGTTGTCTATCTGTTCTTTGACATTCAGTTCAGCTTATTCTGGACCTCTAGCTTAGGTTTTGTTTAATAGACCAGAATTTTTCAGTTCTTGTTTTCTTTTTTCTTGCCCTGATGGTATGGTGCCCTTTTCCCACCTTAAGAAGATCTACTTAGGTATTACAGACCCCAGCTAGATTTTCCCAGACCAAACCAGCTCCTGTCAGGAGGAAAGAGTCACCTGCATCAGTTTTCCCTGAGGGTGAGACCCTGCAGATTGAAAGACTCTCTTATGAAGCCTCTGGGCTCTCTGTTTTTCCTATCCTTCCCAGTATGTGGCACTTGTCTGCCTTCAGGTCCCACCAGCATAAGCTGATGTGGTACCTTTAACTTCAGCAGATTTTCCCTGCTGGGGCTGTGGTGGAGACAGAGGAGAGGTTGTAGTCTGGTTTTAATCACTTCACTTTTCCAGACCCTGGGGTCTGAACTCCTTGAGGGAGGGATTCCAGCAGGGCTGGGCCCCACCCCTCTCCTGGGTAAGGCACAGGCTCCAGACAAACACTCAAACAAACTTAATTCTGACTATGTGCCGGGGGGGTGGAGCCTGAGAAGCCTTGCTGCTGTAGCCAAAGAGCAGTCAAGCCGTAGAAACACAGCCACCAAAACTAAAGAGAAAAATTCTTTTCAGAGCATGACCCCCATTCCTTGGATTTGCCAATCAAGAGCTTAAGTTGGTACATTGCTCCATGTATCTCTAGGTCCTATGTGCCCCCTACTTTCCTTCAGGGTCCAGACTTTTTCAAATCCAAAAAAAAACCTCTTTTTTGTTTTCTTTTTCTGCCACCCTGCTCCCTATATACCAGGGCAAAAACCAGCAACCTCATCTTGTACTTGAGGTTCAGCTGAGCTGGGGGCCTATTTTTAGTAGTCAGAATTTGTTAACTAATTCCACAATTGGAGTTTGGTTGTGCTCAGCCCCTGCTGCTGGTAAACTCTTTCCTTTACCCTCTGGGAAGCAGCCTGTGCGGGGGGGGGGGGGGGGGCACTGGTCACTGCAGCTTGGGGGACTCAGGGTTCTGGGTGGGCTCTCAGCTGGTCCAGCTGGTCCAGACTGGGGTATGCTGTGTGTCCAGTCACTGACATGGCCCAAGCAGTTGTTCTGTACTGTTCCTGGCTATTTATTAACTGCTCTGGAGGACAAACTAAATCCCACACTTTGCTGAGCTGCTATCTTGGCCAAGCTGCCTCTTAATTTTTGACTTGACCACATGTCCTATTTGGACAAGAGGATACAGTACACATGATCAAGTGGGGTCTTGATGGGTGTAGCCCATCCCTGGATAACCACTGCTCCTCCAGAACATGGTATATGCTACAAAGATAGCCAGTCAATCACAGACCTGCAGACTGAAAAATACTTATTGTCACAACCATTATGTTGTGGGGTGGTTTATTATGTAGCACAGCATCTAGTGGCCATAGCTGACTAGCATAGACACTAAACTAGGGACATGAAGTATAAAACCAAGTACAGCCTGCTGTTTTTTTTATCTCCAGAGGCTCACAGTTTATTAACAAAGACAGACGTGTAAAAAAATAACTGATAGCAGCAAGATGAATTTTATAAAGAAGTACAAAGAAGCACATGGGAGCATAGAACTGAGAACACCTCATTCTGACTTGAGTGATCAGAGAAAGTTGTCCAAAGGAGAAACCATGTTAGACCATTTGGATAAAGAAGGGAGATGGATAATGAGGAAACAGTATAGCTGACTAATTAGGTGTGTGTAGATGACAGAAAATCAAAGAGGCCTTATCTGAGCTAGATTAAGAGGAAGACTTGGCCACTGATCCTTAAGGTATACTAAAACAGGGCAAGCATTCTTAAGAAATAGTGGACAAGATCTCTGGGAGGGAATCCTTGTATAACTGGGAAAACATAAATCAATCTCATTGCTGCCTATGTAGACAAGGTCCTCAAATAAGAAAAAAATTCCTTGTAGCATCGACTTCACTTCTACTAAATAAGGGTTGGGATTATCATTTTGAAGGACTGCCAAATCATTTGGCAACTGGGGATAGCCACATTCTTGGTCTGGCATTTGTTCTTAAGGATGATCTAACTCAACCTTTTCATCTCGTGGATGAGAAAATGAAGAGTCAGAAGACTGCAATTTACCCAGAATCATGAACCTGAAGCCAGAACCCACGTCTTATTTATCAGTACTGACCTCTATCCATAATACTATACTCTCTGTGTGGAATGGAAACGGTCGCACTAGTAGAAGAATCAGACTTGAAGCTTGAGAAAATGTATCACTATGATAATTAAGAAGTAGGAGACTTTAGGAAAACAGAGAAACTATACATTCATCGAGACACCCCCAATATCATGTCACTTTCCACAGGAATGTTAGTGGTTTGAATGGTACTTTAGACTAAGGTCTACAGAATACCACTGTCCAAGATAGGCTCTGAATTTGGAAAGGACATAGGTAAAGGATAGAAAAGTATGTGTCAGAAATTGATAGGAATGACTCTTGAGGAACACATCTTTTGGAAATTGAATCATTCTCCCTATAAAAGGGTGGCTCAGGGGAGCAAGAGTAGTTCAGTGGTAGAATTCTCACCTGCCATGCAGGAGACCTGGGTTCAATTCTTAGTCCATGCATTTCCTCACAAACAAACAAACAAGCAAAAACAAACAAACAAAAAACAAGCAAAATTTCAACAAATGGTGTTACAACAATGGGTTACTCACATGAAAAAATAATGAAATGTGACCCTGCCACATAACATATGGAAAAAAAAAATAAAGGTGTCTTAGGATTCAACCTCTGATCTTCTACCTGCAAATTAATTTGTAAATAGGGTGTTTTAAGGTGTGCTTAAATTGAATGATGGTAGGCTTGATCCAACATAGCTAAAGTACTTATAAGCAAAGAAAACTGGACAGAGAAAAAGATGCCAAGGGAAAAGCAAGAAACTGGAAGTCAACAGAACCTGGAAGAAGAAGACGACACCACCATGTGCATTGCCATCAGACAGAACAGCCAAGGAACCCAAAAGATTGCCAGTCAGCCAGAAGATACAGACCCTAGGAGGAAGCAAGCATTCTAGCCTCTGAAACTGAGCCAATAAATTCCTGTTGATAAGCCAATCCATTGTGTGTTATTTGTTTTAGCTGCTAGAAAACTAAAACAACACCTCACTAGGAAAAAACTACAGGTAGGCCAGCATCTTGCTTGTTATAAAAAAGTAGCAGGCAATACAATGCCTTCTAGTCAGTCACATGCAAAAAAAAAAAAAAAAGATTGAACAAAATAAGCTGACACAACCCAGTAATATTATCTTCTGGGAAAATCCAGTGCTTTTCTAGTCTTGAGAACATTCAAGATCTTCTAAAATGAAGTTACATTACATTTTTTGGTGAAGGAACTAGAAAGCTCTTCCATAACATCACTGAATTTGTACTATTCTTCAGATGGTTTTAGATCATTGTAATCCCTTGAGGGCAGAGAAAAGTTAAAATTCCAGTTGTGCATATTAAAGTGAGATATACCAAATGACAAACCAATTAGCATTAACTGAGTAGAAGTGACCCCAAAATAGGGAATATGAATCCTTCTCTCTGCTCATTTCACTTCACCTAGGTCCTGAGTGGATGTCCTGTCTCTACCTGTCCAGTAAAGCTGGTGCAGAATTTGAACCGTCATCTCTAAATGAAACCTGAACCTCCAATAACCGTAGGCTTCAAAGACAAGGCTAGTTTAGTCTAAGGGAAATGACTTTAGTGCTGGGTGAATTAAGTGAAAATAGAAAAGAATGAAAAAATGTTATCAATATGCTAGGTTACGACATAAGAAAAATGGTTTCTTGCTAGAAAATAAAAGTTGAGTGACAGCATCCTTTGTTGGGGGAAAAAAATGGAAGCAGTTTTTAAATAATAGATATTGATCCAGAAATACTATCAATAAATCCTGGAATATTTCTAAGACTAAATATTTGCCCTGAGTTTCTTATAAACTTGGTAACCCCCAGTGGACAAGCCTACTTATCCCTGAAATGACCACAAAAAGGATTAACTCACGCCTGCCTTTTTGTCCATAAGCTGAAGCCTCAATGCTCTTCTCTATTTAACTCTCTTCATCACCTTGTTTCCCCCAAACAACACATCAGCTTTATCTGATTTTTCTCTAACCAAGCTCACATGTCTACCTCGACATTGCCAAGTCTTACTGGGCTCTGAATCACTCTGTGAACATTCCAATATAAATTCAAATTTAATTTATCCTACAAATACTGAAATGGTTAACATCCCCCTTCCCCACAACAGATCATTGCATGATTTCCTTAGAATGTTCCTTTTTATTCCCCTGATATATCTAACACTTTTAGCTATCTTCTCTAGCTTGAAATGTTCATTCTTCATTTACATGACACTACCTCTTCTGACTCTTTCCCAACTTTGTTATTTCTTCTGTCTCCTTAACCTCATCTTATCCTCTCAAAAGGGTTATTTTCCATTTCTACCATAAAATTTTATTTTTCTTCCTTTTATATTCACTTTCTAGACATTCCCAAAATCTATTTACTTCAGGTCTCTGTAGTTGATACTTAGGTTAATCTCTTCAGATTTGGCCTCTCTCCTAAGTTTTAACCCACTTTTCCAACTGTCTGCTAAATATCCATTCTTGTATATTTCATGTATATCTGAAACCCAATAAGCCAAAATGGGACTTACTATCTTTTTCTAATATTCTAATCATCCTCTCTACTGTTTGTCAGTGACATGACCATTTTTCCTGTATTTGAAACTTCGGTGCTAACAATGATCCTTTTATTTCCCTTCCTCTGTGTATTCCACATTTTAATCCAACCACTTTTTAGTTACTCTTGCATCTTCAATTTTTAATATTTCTCTCATCTGCCTTCTTATCTTCAGTCCCACTGCCTGTGTCCCAGTTCACGTCTTCATTAATTCTCTCTTGAGTTATTGTAAAAGCTTGCTAACTGAAGGCTGCTTTTATACCAAGTCATTTAAAATATGGTCAAAATATTTCTAAAGTACTGCTCTGATACTATTATTTCCTCCTCTTTCCTCAAATCTCTCAATGCACTTCCTTTACATTCCTTAGCCTAATAGGAAGCATTCAAGAAATCCATGACCAGACTCTCAAGCTCATTCCTCATGAGTTCTCTTTACATAACTGTATTACTCAGGCTTCTCCAGGGAAACAAAACTGACAGGATTCAACTGTAAATATGAGATTTTATAATAATTATCTCACTCAGCTGTGGGGAAGGGCAAGTCTAAGTGCCATGGAACAGACCACAAGCTGGTCTGTTTTATAAATTCTTTTCACAATTTAGAATAACTCCCATTCCAAAATTTAGCATTTATTTTTTGTGCTTCTGTGGCTTATATATTTTGGCTAGTTAATTACACCTCTTCTATTAGACCATAAGCTCTTAAGGGTAGACCTATGTCTAACATTTATTTCTCAGAATAAATATTCCATGGCCAAAAACATAGTAAGAATTCAATCAATGTTTGCTTACGGTACAAATGAATAATAATCACCAATTTTTTTTTGGAGGGGTGGGTACTCACTGTTGCATGGAAGTAAGTGCCATTCTATACTCCAGTTTGTTAATAAGAAAGCTGAAGTTCAGGAAAGGTAGGTAACTTGTCTACCAATTAAATAAGGTCACACAGCAATTGTCAAGCTGGACTCTTAACGGTTACACTTCTAACACAGACCTCGTCCCTGATCTCCAGATCCATATATTGAATTGCCTTTTCTATATTTCTAGTTGGGTGTCCAATACTCTTTTTCTGACAGCTCTCAAACTTACCCCTTATATTATATTCTCTTCAATTTGGTATAGACTATCATGCCTTCATACAAAAAATTAGGGAATTTGTTATAACTAGTATCCTTACCTCATATTTCCTTTCATTAAATTTTTCTACATTTATCTTTATAAATCACTGTACTGCTCTAATATTTACATCTAATAAAAACATCTTCCCTGTTTTCCAACCAAGTCATACCACAATTTGGGGTCAATCTATTTCTCCAAAAGATTTCTCCTAATTCTCTTCATTGCACGTATTAGACTATGTATGTTTTTGTCCCATTAAAGGAATCACATGCAAGGTAATGCTTCAATGGAACACATTTCATATTCCTATCCACTTACTGGAGCCTGTCCAATTTGTCTTCCAAACTGGGACTCTTTTAAGGGCAGAGAGTTACTCAGGGACTGTCCCAGGTAAACTTACAGGCACAATTAGCATAATTAATACCCATACATCTTTCAACATTTATATTAAATATTAACTACCATAAAATATTTCTAACACCATGGACTTAGGTGTTTACTTTCTCTTTTTAGAACACTATCATGTCATAGAAAAAGACATAATAGTCAGTTTCCTAAGACAAAGATCTGAATCCCAGTTCCTCTAGTTATTAACTGCATAATCACGAGCAGGTTACTTTAAACTCTTTGGAAGTCTGTCATCATTTATAAATGGGATTATTTTTCAAGTTTCTTTTCTTCCTGTAATAGGATGAAAGATCCACACTTTCTACCATGTAACTTTGCAGTACCTACCATTGTGAATGGAAAATGCATTTTCTCCTCCTTGGTTGGTCTTGGCCATATGACTTGAATTGGCTAACAGACTATTAATAGACATGACATGTATGCACACTTTAAATGTGCTCCCGTGGTTTAGAATGCTTTCCTTTTGCTTCTGTGATCCACCATAAGAAGAATATGCCTCAGAAAGTCATTGCTTTTGCCTCCTGAACCTCAGAAAGAAGATGGATGAAATGGAACTGAACTTAATTGAAAGTCTCTAATTCAGCATGATCCACTCAAAGTCAGACAAACCCCCCCAAAGACAGGAAACCATAGTTAACCCTATATCAAGGTTCAAAAAAACAATGTTTGTAGTCATAAACTTGAAATTTGATGATTGATTGCTACATAGCCTTATTGCAAGTAAAGCTATCTGATATACCCATTTTATATATTTTTTAAAAGCTCAAATGATATATGTATGTAAAAATGATTTCAGAGAATGCAAAGAACAATACATTATATTTATTATTATTTTACAATTATAATATTGTAAAATATTAGAGAAATGTGATTATATATAAGATTTTATGTAACTGATATATGAGATTTCTTATAATTATTATATAAGAATTATATGACAATAGCTACTATATTTGAATTATATAAGGAATTTAATTATTTCTTAAATTTTCCAAAGTGCTCTGCATGACACTTTATACATAGTGGAAACTAGAGAAGTGTTACTGCTGCTACAGTTGATGTTCCTCCTCCTAAGTAAGTTTTGTCTGTGTCTTTGTTTTATCCTTTTAGATCCTCACTTTTTGACATTTTCATGAGGCAGGACAGGTGTTCTCAAGAAGGTGAAATACCAAATCAAATATCTGGATTTGGAATCTCTCTCAAGCCCTTAATAACTATGGAGCTTTGAGTATGTTGCTTCAACCCACAAAGTTTTAATTTCTTCATTGATAAACAAAAACAACACAAAAGATAGTACCTTGCTTTAGGGTTGTTTTGGGATTAAATGAAAATTTATTACAATAAACCATTTTTGCACAGTGACTGTCACATATTAAAGCGCCCAGAAAATGTAACTTTTATTATTATCCATATACTAAATGTCCCCTTCTCCACACCACAAATTTCTAAGCAAAATTCTCAGACCATTCACCCTTCTCTAGGAAAACATTATTCTCCTTATCATCTCTTAAACACATATCCACCTAGAACTCACAGGGTTTTCCATAATTAGTATGGGAAAAACCTGCCAAGGAAAAAGTGATCTTGAAAATCTTGTCCTCTCTTAGCCTTGTGGTCTTGTTCCTGTTTCAATGCTCAGAATAAAATCTTTGCATCCATATTTAATTAACTAATGCTCAGTCAGTCTTTAGATCTCTAATGAGAAGACCCTGGCCCTGGAGAAGAATCCCAGACTCCCCAAGTCAAGGTTAGACATCTCTCTTTTGAAAGAGATCTCATTAAAATCCTGAGAGCATTTAAACAAGGAACTGACATTGCTTTCTGACTTGTCAATCTTCCCAACTGTACTATAAGATCTATGAAGGCATAGGCTGGGATCATCATTTTTAACTAGCATCTAGCACTGTCTTGGCACATAGTAAGCTCTTAAAGACATAAAATGAAAGAGAGAGAGAGAGAGAGAGAGAGAGAGAGAGAGAGAGAGAGAGAGAGAGAGAAGGAAGAATTAAGGGAGAGAAGTACTTATCTTTACATTTTGTTTCTTTCCAGAAGAAAATGTTGAAAGAGTAAGACAGTGGGTATAACATAATCAAAAGACATTTCCTTTCCAAATCTACATTTTGTTTGAAATCACATGTGAATGTGTCCTCTTCTTCTCATCAGAGTAAGAGGCTATTTATTTATCTACACCAATTTATCATAAAATCATTTGAGGCAAAAAATGGAGCAATGAAATAAAGTGGATTTATTGAAATTCCCCCTTCTTCTTCTCCTAGTTCTGCTCCTCCTCCTCCTCCTCTTTCTCCTCCTCCTTCTCTTTCTCCTCCTCCTCCTCCTTCTTTTTATTCATTTTAGAAAAGGGCTCTGATCCATTTTTTTGTTACTTTTTAATTTTTTTAAAAAATATAACAACAAACACAAATATTCTTAACATATGTCATTCCATTCTACATATATAATCAGTAATTCACAATATCATCAAATAGTTGCATATTCATCACCGTGATCATTTCTTAGAACATTTGGATCAATTTAGAAAAAGAAATAAAAAGACAACAGAAAAAAATTCACACATACCATACTTCTTACCCCTCCCTTTCATTGATCCCTAGCATTTCAATATAAATTTATTTTAACCTTTGTTCCCCCTATTATTTATTTATTCCATATGTTTTACTGGTCTGTTGATAAGGTAGATAAAAAGAGCATCAGACACAAGGTTTTCACAATCACACAGTCACATTGTGAAAACTGTATCATTATACAATCTTCTTCAAGAAACTTGGCTACCGGAACACAGCTCTACATTTTCAGGCAGTTCCCTCCAGCCTCTCCACTCTATATCTTGACTAACAAGGTGATATCTACTTAATGCGTAAGAATTACCTCCAGGGTAACCTCTCGACTCTGTTTGGAATCTCTCAGCCATTGACACTTTGTCTCATTTCTCTCTTCCCCTTTTTGGTCTGACCCATTTTTAAAAAGCAAGAGACAAATATAGAAATTTATCTTGCTGGACTTTTAAAATTAAGAACAAGAAACTTTAAATATCATTAATTTAAAATTTTGTGTCTCATATTTCTGAATAAAATTGGAGATGAGAAGTCTAGAGCTGGCTGGTAATGGTGAGGTAAAAGAAGATGAAAAAAGAGTAATAAGAAAAGGAAAAAAAAGGCAAGACAAAGGTGTTACGGGTTGAATAATTTCCCCCAAAAGGTAAATTTATGTTCTAACCCCTAGTCCTGTGAATGTGATCTTATTTGGGAATAGGGCCTTTTAAAATGTTATTAGCTAAGATGAGGTCAAACTGAATGAGATGCTAATTCGATGTGACACAAGGTTCTATATGAAGAGGAGATCAGACACAAGCAGAGAGACCTACGAAAGAGGACCATGTGACTACTGCAGCAGAGAACAGGATGGACTGCCACCAAACCACCACCAGAAGCCAGGAGAGAGTGTGGCCCTCCTGACATCTTGATTTCAGACCTCTAGCTTCCAGAACTGGGAAACAATACAAGTCTGTTGCTTTAAGCCGCCCAGTTTGTGGTCCTCTGTTACGGTAGCCCTACAAAATTAAGACTAAAGGGAAGAAGAAAGAGAAGTGGTTCTCTCTTCTCCGGTCATGACCAGGAGATAAGCCCAATAGATTCTGAAGTATTCTCTGGCTCTGCTAGACAGAGACAGGAGTGTTATCACTCTGAAATTGATGAAATCTAGTTGAAATTAAGATACAATGATCATTCCAGCAATTTACCATCTTTGGCTAAAGGAGTAATAGATCAGAAGTTAGTCAATAATAAAAAAAAAGTGACAGCCCTCTTTGTTGTTAATTTAAGTAGATGAGGACTAGATAAAATATTCTTACGCTTCCTTTCTCTTTCCAATTTTTTTCAAATAACCACCTTTAAACTGATTCAAAAAATGGAGGAATGGCAGAGCCAAACCAAGGAAAACAAACAAAAAAGGAAGGAAGTATCAGGCAATTCAGCAATACTAATTGTCCACATGGATCTTAACAATGGATTTGTCTAAGGGAAAACTACCCAGTGCATCAGCCACAGAATAACCTCACTGGGGTTGCAGCAGTAGCATACATTAATTTCTTTGATATAGATAGTCTCAATTCCCCTCACCTACTTCTCTGTTGTGTACCTGGCAAACAGAAGTCTCTCAATGAATGTTAGTGCATGAATAAACACAGGGTTGATTCTTCCTAGAGAAATGACATTTCGTGAAGACAACCTCCCAGAGGTAGAGACAGAGCTCCTGCTCGCTGCCTACCTGCTAAGCCATTTGCCCAAACCAACGCTGCACCAACAGGTGTCAAGTGGATGAGGAAGACATGCAGAGGGCTGCCGGGATGAATGCCAGGATTGAGTTGCCACCTCAGCCCATGGTTATATTTACTTCTGACAAGGTAATTAACCGGCTGACTCTTTGTTTTTAAATTGGTCGCCCTCAACAGACAGCTGCTCTGGGGGGTTGTACTAATCACAGCTCCGCCAGGAGGGAGCTCGACAGGCCCAGCACTGCAGCCAGAGCCTTTGTGAGGTCATCTCTTTGCTGCGGTACAAAAGCCTCTGTTTCACTTTGTTTCTCCCCAGGTCATGAAAAGGCTTCCTCAGTCCCAGGAAATGCACAGCATGTTTCTGAGTGCTTTTCTTTCTGAAGCAACAGTACAATGGGAAAAAAAAACAAACATTTCTTAGTTTCCTTTTCCAGTGAGAATTTCTTAAATACAGACCAAAATAGTGCCTGTTATCATAATGGTAGAAAAAGTTGTAACCCCCCCCCCCTTTAGGTACTACCCAAATAATCAAATTAAAAGTGGAGCTAGAGGTTATGTAGGGGCATCACAAAGTTGTTTCAACTCATCTCTAAGTCTAGCAATCAAGTATATATTTTTATTTCTGTACTATGGAGAGTGATCTTTATTTTTCCTTCAGGATGATGAGTATTAGTTAACTATAGCTTGCAGAAAATTTTACATCAAAGAATTCTAAAGTTACTTTTACAGTGTGTGTCTAATATGTCAAACAAGGGCTCATCACGCAGCAACACAAAACCCAATTCATGACACGTAAATCTCCTTACCATCCTCATACCCACATTTTCTTACCCATAAAATGGGAGTCATTCACCTTCACTGACCATAGTTTTTTCTGACTGAGTATCCCTGAAAAGTCATGGAACAGCTCTGTTCTTTTGGGTTTCAATCTGTAAAATGAAAAGATTGGACATAGTGAATCTCCAAAATCCTGTGACTTTCCCTGCATATTGAGGTGCCTGAAAATGTTAATATATATCTCAAATTTTTAAAAAGTATGAGAATTTCACTGTAAGTGCCATATTCTAACTAAAAACACAAGTAATTATTGACCTCTTTTTATCATCACAAATATCAGTACCCATGATTTGACAGTTTGCTTATGGAAATGTTCCTTACAATTTTCCTTTTTCTGGTTTGCTAATTTTCCATTCTATATTCCAAGGCAGACCGACAGATTGCAGTGAAATCGGGGTAAACATTGCTCTTCCACCCTGACATTGCATTAACTTTTGTAATAAACATCTTCACTGTGTCAGCCTGCACCATGTTTACATACTGAGCCTAGCAGCCAATTGTCTTGCTTCTTTTAGACGCTTTTGAGTTCCAGAAGGAATCTTATCTGGAAGACTAGAATCATGCATCTGCCATGCCTTTCAATTTCGTATTTCGGATAAACTGTTTCACATTCTTAAGACCTTCTAAGAAACTTCCTTCTGCCTGCTCTGCTCTGGCTGTTATTGTGTAATGAATTCATGTCTTTTCTCCTTTTTTTTTGTCCTGTGCTGTCCCTATTACTCAAGTCAGGATTTTGAGTTCTGACCTCCTTCCTTGTCCTGTTGCCCAAGGAGAATTGAAATCAAACTCGAATACCTCAAATATCCTAGACTTTGAAGACAGTTTTACTGGACTGAGGCCAGGAGTGGAATGGAAGTAAATACTGATTTTTTTTCTAACTTATACATCCTTCTGAAAATTATTTCTCTTCAGGTACTAAAAGTACAGATGTGAGCCAACAAGTTTGCAGATCTCTGGACAGATGCTCTCTACTTTAATATGAAGAATGTATGCTTACTGATACAGCCAATGCTCCTTGCCTCATTGGAGCCACAGGCAGAAGCTGATTCCCAAAGGAGAAACCTGGGTGGAACTACCCCATGAAGTGAAGCAAGACTTCACTCCTGAATGAGACTCTCTCTCTGAATACTAAACCAACATGTTATAAATGGTAGGACTAGGCAATATGGCCTAAAATGAAAGGTCTGCAGTCAGTTGGTTAGGCATTGATCAGGCACATCAAGATCCCCCTTATCTTAGCAAGTGCATCTAAGAAGATCTGCAAAAATCTTGGATGCCTGGGGTAACATCCCAGCCAGACCTGCTGAACCAGATCAATAAATCATTAATCAGGTTAGCAAAAATGAAATATTCATAGGAATAATTACCGCTACTTACAAAGAGGATAATTTTGCACCAGGCAATGCACCAAGTACTTCGTTTTTGTGTTGTGTAATTCTTGTCACAGCTCTATGAAGCACAGGTTGTTATTCCTATTTTATGTAAGGGGAAGCAGAGGCTCAGATAGACTAAGTAACTTATCCTAGTCAAACATCTTACAGGTTTATCATCCAATTCTGTCTGATTCCATAAACTCTTTGCCATTCTGTGCCACTGTGGAACAGCTGCACCAGAAGAGAGCAGTAGAGAATGGGATGCAGACAAAAATCAGAGCACTATCATGGGGATGCCATATATGCAGGGAATACTCCTTCCAGGGGAGCTCTGCCCCTGTCCTCATGGTACGTTGCATAGACTTCTGTGAATACTCTGACACATTATATTAAGACTTGTATAGTGGGGAGCTAGAGAGACATAATAAAAAATGAATGGATTTCTAAATATTAGCTCTCTCATTTCACTAGCTTGCCTTGAACAAGTTACTGAATATCTCTCATCCTAATTTCTCACCCAAAATTGCAACGAAACTAATTCTCAATGTGTGAGTTTTAGAAAGGATAATAAAATCAAAGGATTTAAAATAATCCTGTGCACATACCAGGCCCTCAGAGAAGGTTTGCTCCCTTTTTTGATCCACTTTTCCTTACATTTCAATCTTGCCCAATGTCTCATCACTCGTTCAGAGTAGATACTATAGAGTATCCACCTTCATGTCTCCAGACAAAATGCTTTGCACATAGTCCTCACTGACTGAATATGTGATTAAAAAATATTTATGATGACATCCTGGGATTCTGAGAGCTATTGTAAAACATTAGGTTTCAGAATATATATTTATTGATTTTTAAAAATATATACATTTTTTCTTATATGTTGTGATCACCCTCTCTGACCTCTTTAGAAGAGGGTATTTTCTAAATCTCAAGAAAATTAGAACACTCCAAAAATAGAACAGGCATCTCTCACAAAGGCTGTGCTTCTGCCAGTAGATTGACTTTGCATTTTACAAATCATTTCACAATTTTATCAGTTCATGCTGAATCATTCATTCACTTATTTTTTTCCACAAACATTGATTGATGATGTCTATTGTATCCTTGTTATATAAATGTAAATAGGATAAGTTCCTGCTTTGGAGAATTTTATAGTCTGGTAAGACGAGACAGACATGTAAACAAATATATTAAAATAGGGTGTAGAAGCTGCCACAGTTTATATGGAAAAGGGTTATGAGAACAGAGGACATGGTAGCACCTTCAACCTTTCTTTCACATCTGTTACTGAAAATTACTTGTGTTCCCAGAATTGCCTTCCTTTTTCTTCCCCCTTGCCTCAATATATTTCAGTAACTTTTGATATTCTCCTTTTCCTTTCTTTCTCTTCTTTAATAACTTATGAAACTGTCAAGGAAACTTTTTTGACTTTTATCAAGTGTATCTTTTTTCTTTCTATAAAGTGTTAAACTACATTACGAGGAATGCTTCTAAAATTGTGTCTCCTTCCTTTTCAAATATATAAGTGAAAAAAATACCTGCATCCCCTAAGAGAATATTTTAACTAATATAAATATGTTAGCTAGATATTTACTAATCTATTGCTGCTTAGCAACCCATCCAAAAACTTGGTGGCTTAAAGGACATTCTTTCACCATTCTGTAGGCCAACTGGGCTCATCTGGATGTTTTCTCGTCTTTGCATGATGTTAGGGAAGGCTGGGGTCTTGACTGGGCTACATCACCTATAGTGGCTCCCTCACGTGCCCAGTACTAATGCTGTCAGCTGGGAGCCCAGTACTAATGCTGTCGGCTGGGAGCTCAGTTGGAGCAGCTGTGCAGGTCTCGTCAGCTTTCTTCTATATGACCTCTCCATGCGGTTGCTTTCTGAGGAGTATGGTAAGACTAAATATTTGAAGAGTAAAGAAGCAGAAGCTGAATGTTTCTTAAGGCCTCATTTCTGCCACACTCTATTGATCAAGAGTCAACCCATATTCAAGGGAAGAAGAAATAAGCTACTCCTCTTGAAGTGATATGGTTCATATAGGGGAAGATTTGCTGAGCCACCATTTAAGACTGAATATCAAAATATAAATAGTTAACTTTCAATATTTTCTTCACAAATGGCTCCCTTCTGTACATTACTTCTGCACATTCTCCTTCTATGTGTGAGAATTTTAAATCAGTGATTTCTCTCTCTGTACTTACCTAAACACATATGTTGGTTGTGTTTGGTCTCTGCTTTGATGACTATGCTATATGATGTTGAAGCCCTGATGCTACCTGTTAAACATTTAGACAAATATTTCACATTTGAGAATTCTGACCTTTAACTTCCTTCTTTATTCTCTGCCTTAGAATTAAAGAGAAACTTTCAGACTTGAAATACAAAGGCTGGAATGAGGCAGTGGGGGAGATAGCTGTTGAAGTGCAAATTTTTCCAAGTGTAACTTTTCTCTTTCATTTCAAATATTTTGAACTCTCAAAACCACATTGAGGGTGGGCAACAGTGGCTCACTGGCAGAGTTCTTGCCTGCCATTCTAGAGATCCAAGTTAGATTCCCAGTGCCTGCCCATGCGGGGGTGGGGAGTGGGAAATACATTGAAAGTGGTTTATTAAATTGCTAATGTATTAAATTTAAAAACAAATACCTACACTTCAACAAATTTGACTAAGTTAAACAATTACATTCAACATTAATGTGCAAGGGAGGGTTACCTCCCTCCTCTTTTATTTGTTTGCAAGGGAGCATTGATCAAGAGTAAGGGTAAGCCATGCATGGACTTCATTGGGGTAAACAAGCATACAGCTGCAAAATAAGTGTTAACACAATAACCAGCTAAAACTATTAAAGAGCAAAGAACATATTTCTGTCTTTTACAGAAAGAGGGACATCATTTACATGGAGGAACATCTTAAAGGAGCTCTCAGAAGACTGAGAACCCCTAAGAGGGGAATACATGTTTTATTCCAGATCACAACTAAAGATTTCCAGCATGGAGGATCACCTCATATGGCTTCTGTCTAGAGATAATGTAAGAACAATTGCTACTTTTATTAATGGTGGAGAAATTGAAAACAAATGGAAATTACACATTATTGATAGATCTCTGGAAAATTTGTTGCATTCTTATGGCATTTTTTCATTAAGCAATATGACAGTAAGGACGTTGTAACATTAATAGAAGGCATATATAGCAAGTACTATTACTGTTGTATAAATTATTTCACACTTTTCTTTTATATGAGGTAAATTATACCTGAGTATGAATTAAATGGAAAATCTTCGGTGTTAGTTTATAGAAGCAACATTATGCCTGTCATCAGATGATAGTGGTTATAGTTACAATTTAGTTGCACATGATTAGGAAGGAAATAGGAATTCTTTCAGTTTTTAGACATGCTACCTATGTCTGTGTAAGGCCGTATTGATGATAACTACATACTGCTCAGCACTACTTTCTTACTCATATTCTGCTATACTTGCTATAAGGAAGGATATCTGGAGGAAGCTCCAAATGGAATCCAGGAGATAAGATGTAGTATAGTGAAAGGAAAGAGCTTGATTTAATAAGATTGTGGTCATTCAGCATTTGTTGTTCCTAGACTATTTTAGTAGCAATATGATGCTATTGATGAGAGCCAATATAGCATAGTAATTAAGAATATTGGTTGTCATAAGCATGATTTCTTTAATCACTTACTAACTCTATACACATCTTTGAATATCTACAAGGTGGAGAAAAAAATACTGTCTAACATATTGTATAGGAATATGATATAAGGTATATAAGCAAACACTGCAAGAGATTTGTGATTTTTAAATGAGAATTCTAGAACATACAGGTTTCTAAGCAATATTTAGATTTTTAAAAAGTGAAGCTCGTATTTCAAAATTATTTCTAATTATTTGGAGAATACAGCACCAAGCCACCAAAACCGCTCTCAAAGTCACAGAATGATGACGTTTTGCTAAGTTCAGTGGACAGGTCTCAGTCTTCATATTACCTCATTCAACTGCAGCGTTTGTTTGAGTTGATCACTTCTTTATCTTTGATATCTGTTCTTCATTTGACATCCAGCTACAATAGTTTCTTTGTCCTACTTCATTAGCTGCTTATTTTCAGTCTCCCCTCTGATTCTACTTTTTCTCCCAGATCCCTAAATTTTAGTTCTTGGTCCTCTTCAATGTACAAGGGACATTCCTCCTCAGTAACCTCATCTAATTGCATGACTTTATGCTGACAACTTAGAAATTTGCAGCTTTAGTACACTCTTCTCCCAAATTGGAGATATGATATTTATCTGCTTACTTGATATCTTGACCTAGATATATATTATATCTCTCAAACTAAATATATTCAAAAGTGAACTTCCTGATTATATACCAAACTCCTGTGCTGTCCACAGCTTTTCCCATCTCAGAAATAGCAAATCCATCCTTCTAGTTACCTTACACAAAAGTACTGAGGTTGTCCTTGCTTCCCTGTCCCCACTCCCATAAGCCTATACAAGCAGAAAGGAAATTAGTTTTATTGGCTGTACATTAAAAATATATCCATATGTTAATCACTTTGACTAATTTCATAGTTAAGACCACGGCCCATATTATATATTGCTCTTAAATTACTCAGACATTAATTTTAACGAGTCTCCCTGCTTCTACATTTTGTCCCCTATACTGTTTATCAACACAGAAGCCAAGACAACTTAGGTAAAAAGTAAATAAAACCTGTAAAGAGCTTAGAAATTGTTACATAATAAGAAAAAGCTGAGCAAACTAAAAATCAATTACTTTTCTTGGATCCATCAGAGAACTGAAGTTTTAGGGCAAAAATCCACCCTTAAATCTTGAGAGAAATGAGAATTCAGAGAGTCCCAGATGATACACGCTTACCTGGAGCAGAAGTGTCTGGAGAAAACACTGCTAGGAACATTTAAATGGTAATTTTGACAAATTTCTGGATGTTGTGGGTGAACAAGAATGAGAGTTTGAAACTCTTGAGTACCACTTTCTTAGAGATATCACACACGTTAATAAGTTTAACTCCTGAAATTTCAGCAAATTCTCACAGTGAAAGTCAGCAGAATAGCCCCTTATGGATCTAGCAGAAGAAGGAGAAGCATAACCATTGTAAAGTACATGCAGAATATTCTCTGTAATAAAGGTTTACTCTCCAGGGAAAATAATTTACCAGGGTATTTTCTCTCATTAAAACTGTCATTTAGGCTTCGTATCTCACCTAAGGAAAGGAATAAAAGTTAAGAAACATTTGTAAAGATAAAAACCCAGGGACAAAAGTCCGATATAAGACTGAGATTAAATCCTATTATTAAATGCTCTCCATCCTCCACAACTTACATGCCAATAGGGCACCGATATAATGAAGATTACAGCTGAAAAGCTACATGGCACAGACTGCTTCTGGGAAGGAGTACTTAGGGAATTCTAAGTACAGCAAGAGAGAGAGAAAAAAATAAACAAGGACTCTAGAGGAATTTGAAGCCTCTGGAACCTACAGCTACAGCGAATACTAAGCATAGTCCATCTCCTAGCAAGATTGACATTGGATCTCACACCAAAGGTCAATTTTCCTCAGTTCTTTTACTAAAACATCAAGTCTGGTTTTCAACAAAAATTTGTAAGGTATCCTAAAAGGTAAGTAAAAAAAGTAGTCAGAAAAGACAAAGCAACCATCTGAATCATACTAAATATCACACAGATGCTGCAATTATCAGAAGAGAATTTACAGTAATTGTGATTAATATTTTAATACCTCTAATGGAAAAGATAAACAACACGCAAGAACAGAGGGGTAATGTAAGCATAGAAATAAAACCTATAAGAAGTAATCAAGAGAAAATTCTATAAATGAAAAACACTGTAAGAGAAATGAATAATGCCTCTCTGGGTTCATCAGTAGATTGGATATGGCCAAGTAAATAATTACATGTTAATAAAAAATTCTCAAACTGAAATGCCAAGAGCAAAAAGAATATAAATCAGAATAGGACATCTAAAAACTGTGCAATAATATCAAAAGTTACAAGATACACTAAATTGGAATGCCAGTAAGAGAGGCACAAACAGAAGAGATGAAATAGTTCAAGTTATAATGGCTGCAAACTTCCCAAAATTAATGACAGACACCAATCCACTGATCTAAGAAACTCAGGGAACACCAAGCAGAATAAAAATAAACAAACAAAAAACTAAAACTAGACAAATAATATTCAAATTGAAGAACTAAAGAAAAGGAGAAAATCTTGAAAGAAGCAAGGTAAAACCTCACTTATAGAGGTTCAAGGATGTGAATTAGAGTAAAAATCTTGTAGCAATAAGAGAATGGAATGAAATATTTCAAGTGTTGAGAGTAAAAACCAATAACCTAGAATGCTATATCCAGTGGAATTATCTTCCAAAAGTGAAAGGGAAATATGGGCTTTCTCAGAAAAACAAAAACTGGAGCAAATCCATCTCCAGCGGACCTGCCATGCAAGAAATGTCAAAGGAAGGTCTTTAGGAGAAGGAAATGACAGGTCAGAAACTCAAATCTATATAAAGAAACAAGAATGTAAGAGAAGGAATAAATGAAGGAAAAGTAAAATATCGTATTTGTCTTATTTTTAATTAATGTAAAAGATAACTGTTTAAAGACAGTAATAACATTTTGGGTGAGTATAGCATGTGGATAAGTGAAATAAATGACAAAAATATCAAAAGGAGAGGAAGTATTTATAAATACTCTTTTATAAGTTACCTGGACAACATATGAAGCAGTGTAGTATTATTTGAAAACTGAATTAGATTAGTTTAAAATTATATTGCAAACTCTAAGGAAATTACTATTTTTTTTAAAGAAGCAAAATTGACATGCTAATAGAGAAGAGGCAATGTTCCACTATAAAAACTCTATGGAAACAAGAAAGGAGGAAAAACTTATACCAATTATCATTTTATGAATGGTCTAATTACACTAATTTAAAGATAGAGATCGTCAGAGTGTATGGAAAACAAAACTCAATGATATGTTGTGACAAGAAACATAATTTACATAAACATAAGTGAAAAGTAAACATACGGAAACAAACTAAATATATGGAGAATGATATATCATGCTAACATTAAACAAAAGAAAGCTGGAATAGCTATAATGTCAGAAAAGCAAACTTCAGAAAAAAAGAGCACTACATAATGATAAAAAGGACAACTTTCCAAGAAAATATAGAAATTCTTAATGCATGTTTACCTTATAATTGGAGACTTCAACACCCCATACCCAACAGATCAATCAGAAAGGATATGGTTTAACTGAACAGCATGATCAATCAATTTGATTTAATTGATATTTATAGCATAGCCTGTCCAGCAAGAAAAGAATACAAATTCTTCTCAAGTCCGTGAGGAGCATTCACTAAGACAGACCATAATCTAGGCCATAAAAAAAAAAAAAACACTTTAACAAAGATAAAAGAAGAAAATTCAGACAAAATAT
This sequence comes from Tamandua tetradactyla, assembly GCF_023851605.1. Lineage (NCBI taxonomy): Eukaryota > Metazoa > Chordata > Mammalia > Pilosa > Myrmecophagidae > Tamandua > Tamandua tetradactyla. The sequence goes on along the minus strand of NC_135350.1, from coordinate 19,215,849 downwards.
GTTTTCAGACAACAGTGGAATTAAATTAGAAATCAATAACAGAATGATAGCAAGAAAATCCTCAAATAATTGGAGATTAAACAGCAGACTTATAAATAAAACAAGGAACAGAAGGAGTCATGAGAAATTTAAAAAGATTTTGAACTTAACGAAAATGAAATTACATCTTATCAAAATGTGTGGATGGCAGTTAAAGCAGTGCTTAGAGGGCAATATGTAGTGTTAAACACATATATTAGAAAAGGAGAAAGATCTAAAAACAATAAAATAAGCTTTTGTTTGAAAATAAAGAAAGAAGAGAAATTTAGGTAAGACAAGCAGAAGAAAAGAAATAAAAATTAGAATAGGAATCAATGAAATTGAAAACAAAGGAAAACAACAGATAAAAACTAATGAAACAATGCTGTTTCTTTGCAAATATCAGTAAAATTGATAAAATTCGAACCAGGTCAATGAAGAGAAAAAGAAAGACTATACAAATTATCACTAACAGAAGTGAAAGACAGTTGATCATTACTGATCTCATGAGTGTGAAAAGGATCACAAATGAATAGTATGAACAAATCTATGCCCACAAATTTGATAATTCAGATGAAAAGAACTGATTCCTTGAAAGATACAAACTACCAAAACCCACCCAAGGAGAAACAGATAATATGAATATTTCTATGTCTACTAAAGGAATTGACTCCAACTTCCTGAAATAATCAATAACCTTCCAAAGAAAGAAAGCATCAGTCCATGATGATTATACTGGTGAATTCTACTAAATATGTAAGGAAGAAATTATGCCAATTTTCCATAATCTCTCAAAAAATATTAGAAAATCAAATCCAACAATGTACAAAAAGAATTTTAGTACAAATTACAGTACGAAAAGAACTACAAACTAGTGAGATTTATTCCAGGTATGTAAGGTGATTAAAAACCAATCAATATAGTCCCTTACGATAAGCAATCTAAAGAAGAAAAATTATATGACCATTATCAATTATTGCTGAAAAGGATTTGACAAAACCCAAGTCGCATTCCAGATTAAAAATCCCCTATAAACTAGGAATAGATGGGAATGTCCTAAACTTGATAAAGCACATTTACAGACTAGCATCATATTTAATGATGAGAAACTGGATGCTTCCCCCCAAGATTGGGTGCAAGGAAATGATATCCTCTCTCACTACTCCTATTCAACAGCATGTTAGAAATCCTAACTAATGCATTATGATGAGAAAAATAAAGTAAAGGTATACAGACTGGGAAGGAAAAAACAGAATTATCTTTATTCATAGATCACATGATTGTATATGTAAAAAAATCCCAAAAAAATAGATTAAAAATTCCTGGAAGAAGTGAATACAGTAAGTCCACATGATATGAGGTAAATATACTGTGCTAAAAAGTTTGAGATTATACTCACACACATACACAAACATACATTGTTTTGTATTATTTTATCAGAAATTCTGTTTTCTGCCTATATATCATATCTATTTTGTACATATCTTGTTGGATTTATATGAACATATATTATTTTTTGTTTCTATTGCAAATGGAATATATTCATAATTACAATAATAATAAAAGATAAAATAAGTGGGTATAAATCTAAACAAACATGTAAAAGATATGCTCACCTATATAGGCAGCAAAATAAAAAGAAAACTCTAATAAAAGAAATACAAGAAGATATAAATAAATGGAGAGGTAGTCCATGTTTATGGATTGGAAGATTCAATGTAGTAAAATGTCAATTTTTCCAGCTTTGTAGATTCATCACAATCCCTATCAAAATCCCTTCAAGCTATTTTGTAGCATTCTAATATAATAGATTCTGAAGTTTTTATGAAAAGACAAAAGACCTAGAATAGACAGCACAATCCAGAAAAGGAACAAAGTTAGTGGATTCAAATTTTCAGAATATAAGACAGTATAAAATTTGAGTAATTGAGACAGTACGATATTGGTGAGGGAATAGACATATGGATCAATGGAACAGAAGTGAGAGCCCAGAAACTTATGCACGCAAATAAAGTCAACTTATATTTCACTAAGTATCAAAGGCAATTCAATGGATAAAGGGACTTTGCAAAAAAAAATGGTCTTCTTCAATTGGATACGTAAAGGCAAAAAAATAAGAACCTAGACACAGATTTTACATCTTTCATAAAAATTAACTCAAAATTGATCTTAGATATAAATATAAAATACAATACTATAAAACTTCTAAAAGACATTTTAGGAGATAATCTGAGTGACCTTGAGTTTGATAATGAGTTTTTAGTTATATCAAAAGCTCAATAAATGAAAGAAAAAATCAATAATTGAACTTTATTAAAATTCACAATTTTTAGGTTCTGTGAAAATATTTTTAAGGGAATGAAAATATTCTCCACAAACTGGGAGAAAAGATTTATAAAACACATATCTGGCAAAGGATTTGCATGAAAAAATGCAAAGAACTCTTAAATCTCAACAACAGGAAAACAAAAAACAACCTAATTTTAAAATGGGTGACATATTTGAACCAACACCTAATCAAAGAAGATATATGGATGGCAAATAAGTTCATGAAAAGATGTTCAGCATCACTTTATTGCAAATTAAAACAACGATATACTACTATTAGAATAACTAAAATCCAAAACATGGACCACAGCAGATGCTGCTGAGGATGAGGAGTAATATGAACTCAGACACTGCTGGTGGTAATGGAAAATCCAACAGCCTCTTTGGAAGACATTTTGAAAGTTTCTTACAAAGCTAAAGATAGCCTTGCCATACAATCCAAGATATGCACTTCTAAGTATTTATTTGACCTATTTGAAATCTTGCAAATGTGAAAACCTGCACACAAATGTTTATGGCAGCCTCATTCATAGTCATCAACAACTGGAAATAACCCAGCTATTCTTCTTAGTGTAAATGGATAAACAAGCTGTTGTATATCCATACAACAGAATATTTTAATGCAATTAAAAGATACGCACTATGATGACATGAAAAGATACAAGTGAATTTCAAATGCATATTCCTAAGTGAAAAAGTCCATTTTAAAAGACTATGTACCTTATAATTCCAAGTATATGACATTCTGAAAAATAACGTAAAATTATAGTGATAGCAAATTATCAGTGGGTTCCAGGAATTCAGGGAGAAGGAAGAAAGGTTGAAGAAATGAAGGACAGAGGATGTGGGTGGGGGGGAAGGATTGAAACTATGCTTTAATACTCTAATGGTAGATTTATAGCACTGTGCATTTTCCAAAACCCCTAGAACTTTATAGCTCAAATAATAAAGCATGCATGCAATTATTAAAGATCTTGTAAGGGGTTGTGGGATCCCAATATGGAATACATAATGTGACAAAATAATCTAACAGTGTTAGAAATGTATGAAACACTCTTATTGTTTCTGGGAATGAGTAGAGTCTATAAGACAAAGGAAAAAGAAACCACATAAGCACTGTACCCTAGGTGTCGAATTGCTTCCATGGGATACGGTGGAAAATTTTGATGCCAGTGTACATGTGTACTGGGGTTGAACAATTAAGTAACTAGATGGCAAGTGGTAAGACTCAGGCTTTTCTCGTTGGAGAAGTAACTTATAGATAAAGACAGGAAGGAGTCTAGAATGATCCATGTGGTAGTAGATTAAAGTTGGAGGCTCCAATATGAACTCGTGTTTAGCTTAATACAGATACAGACACTTACATAGAAATATTTATAGATGTGTGTAAATATATAGGTTAATAAATACACATATTTCCTTGCTCTGTCAGCTGATAGGATCTAGAGACAATGACACCCCAATAACAATGAGCATATTTAATACCCAGATGATGGTTCTTGGTAATATTTTCCAATAAAAGGAACCAGGGTTCCTTGGAGAAATGGCTGAATCTAGGACTGGGACAGGAAATGTCCAAGATGAGCTTGAGACATCTTCTAATGTCAGAAAGTAAGGTAGTGATCAAGAAAATGATGGAGGTATGTTAAAGGTATGTCACAGTGTTCAAAACTGGAAGAATTTGAGCAACAAAATAATTAACATTGGATTATAACCTGAAATATAAAGGAAATATACATGAGTTCATATTAATATAAATAAATGGTTGAATAAATAAATAAATGAGGGAGAAAAGACAAATCTCCCTTGCAAAGAACTCCAAATAATTTATATAGATTATTTTCCCTTAAGGAACTGGAGCATAAATCTTCATTCCTTAAATATATGCTGCATATAGTGACTTCCTCCTAAGGATTACAGCATGGGGTAGGGAAAAAAAAAGTAAATGTACAGTGGAAAAATAAGGCAAACGTTACCTGAGGTATGTGCTCAATATCAAGAAGAACAATGATAGTACTGATGATAGAAAGTATATACCTATGCTGTGATGAAAATAACACTTTACCTCTTTGGCCTTCCTTTTGAAAGTGTATTACCCAGTGTAGTCATGAGAAAAACATAATACCATTTCCAATCAAGAAACATTATACAAAATGCCTAACCAGTACACTTCAAAATTCTCAAGGTCATTAAAATTAAGAAAAGTCTAAGAAACTGTAACAGCCAGGAGAACCCCAAGAAGCTTTGATGTCTACGTGTAATGTATTATTTTGGATAGGACCCTAGAACAGAAAAAGAAACTAGAGAAAAACCAGAAAAATCTGAATAAAGTATGGGTTTTACTTAATAATAATCTATTGTTTCACTATTGTAACAACATAGTCATGTAAGATATTACTAATAGGGGAAATTGGGTTCTAGGTATGGGAATGCTATACTGTAGTTTCAACTTTTCTGTAAATCTAAAAACCTTCTAAAATAAAAAAAAGCTCTAAAATAAAAATAGTTCACTGGTATACAAGTTCTCTAAGAGGAAAAGTCAAATTCTTCACTGTGAGAAAGCTATACATCATCTTGATCCTTCCTCAGTTCTCTGGCTTCATCTCCTACTATACTGTCCTCCACACTCTACCCTATCCTTGCCTGTGATATCCCAGGCATAGGCCTACCTACCTTCAGATACTCACATCGCTAACATCTTTTACCTCTATCGAGCCCCCGATAGAAGTTGCTTTTCTCAGTGGCCACTTTTCATGATCACCCAGTTCAAAATACCCACCTTCCCCCTCATGACCTTCCCGATACTCTTTACTTTGCTTTATATTTTCCCAAAGCATTTATAATCTTCTACCACATGGGTGCTTGATTTAATCATTTATTTCTATTGCTTAATGTTGTTCTCTTTGCTAAGCACAGGGAGAGGAATATTGGTTTTTCTGTTCAATGATTTATCCATAATATTTGGAAAAGTGCCTGACACAGAGTAAGTGATAAATTAATACACATTCAATAAATGAATGTTTCTTTTAAATTTATGACGTACTGAAAGTATGAATTTATACTAACAGTACTTTAAAATGTTGAAGCGCATATCTATTTTTTTATCCATGCCATTACCTATTACTCTGATAACTCACCCAATTTTACTTTGGGGAACTTGAAGAACTGCCTTCACATCCTGGAAATGGCCTTAGTAGTTGAGTAGGGTCCTCCTCATTTCTTGGGCCAAAGGGCATCCAAGTGACCTATGCTAAATCAAACTAATGCTCTCTGCTTGGACTTTGAGTAGAAAAGATAGCAATACTATATCAGATATTAATGTCTATATCTGTTTAGTTTCTTGGGCTGCTTCAAGCAAATGCAATGATATGAGCTAGATTAAACAATGGGAATTTATTCACATAGTTTTGAGGCTGAGAAAACATCCAAAATCAAGGCATTATCAAGGCCATGCTTTGTTCCCAAAGACTGCTTGCTGCTGTTGAGCTTTGGCTCCTCTGCCACATGGCAAAGCACATGGTGGCATCTGCTGTTCTTTCCCTTCTCTTCCATATTTCACTGATTTCAGCTTCTTGCATCTGCAGCTTTCCTCTTTCTGTCTTTATGGCTTTGTGGGTCAGATAACACCCAGTTCATAGAGGGCAACTCAGGATTCGTGGTAACTTGGTGGCCCATGGTTAGACATTTAGTCTCTACTAAGGCCTAGTACCAGGCCAAAAGCTGGTTTTCAAAAGAAAAGTAGTTATCTGCAAAGAATGGCAGGGCTTTGCTTGAAAATCTTAAGGAACTTCAAAGTGGTTCTTGTCAAAGACACGGAACAGCATCTCTGTTTGCCACTGATACTCCCAGCACTATTGGTTGTGTGTCATATGGCCCAAGTGGCAAAGCAGTTACACGGTAGCCTAGACCTGTTGCAGAATTTCTTCTTGTTCTGGTCCCCACTCAAATCTAGCAGTTTTTCAGGTCACTCATAAGTAGACTGGAGTAGCATACTCAAATGAGGAATATGTTGTCTCCAAAATCCAAAGGGGCCAACAAGATATTGTGTTTCTGTTTTGGTTGTATGAGGGGCAAGATACAAGATACAACAGCTTATCCTTCATTTTAGAAGGGATACCTCAGCATGCCCCACAATAATGGATACCTAGAAATTTCACTGAGATAGAAAGGCCCCTAAATTTTTGTTGGATTTGCATGTCTCTAATTTTTTGACATGCAAATGAATTACCAATAAGCCTAATGTATTTGCTACTCCTTATTCACTAGGTCCAATCAACATAATGTCAACAACATAATAAACCATGTTTTCCTATGGGAGGGGAAGGCAAACAAGCTCTCCACTGACTAAATTATGACATAGGACAGGGTAGTTGATATATCCCTATGGTAGGACAGATGAGATTAATTGATGGCTGCTATGGTGTTTTGAAGTTGTATGTACTACAGAAAACCATGCTGTTAAATCTAATCCATTTCTCTGGGAACCCATTGTAAGTAAGACCATTTGCTGAGGCTACTTCAGTTAATGTGTGGCACAACTCATTCAGGATGGGCCCTTTTTTAAAAATATTTTTATTAGCAAGTCTTCACACACATACATTCCATGCATGGTGCACAATCAATGGCTCACAATATCATCATATAATTGTGTATTTATCACCATGATCATTTTTTAGAACATTGGCATCACTCCAGAAAAAGAAATAAAAGGAAAAAAGAAAAACTCATACATCCCATACAACTTACCCCTCCCTCTCATCAACCACTAGTATTTCCATTTACCCAATTTATTTTAACCCTTATCCTCCTATTATTTATTGATATTTTATCCATTCTTTTTTACTCATCTAGATAAAAGGGGCATCAGATACAAGGCTTCCATAATCACACAGTCACATTGTAAAAGTTATATTTTTATACAATTGTTTTCAAGACTCAAGGCTATTGGAATAGAGCTCAGTAGCTTCAGGTACTTCCCTCTAGCAACTCCAATACACCATAAATTAAAATTGGATATCTATATAATGCATAAGAATAACATCCAAGTTAACCTTTTGACTCTGTTTGAAATCTCTCGGTCATTGAGATTTTATTTGCTCTCATTTCACTCTTCTCTTTTTTGGTCAAGAAGGCTTTCTCAATTCCTTGATGCCAGGTCCCAGCTAATCCCAGGAGTTCTGTCCCATATTGCCAGGGAGAATTACATCCCTGGGAATCATGTCCCATATAGGGGGGAGGGCAGTGAGTTCACCTGGTGAGTTGGCTTAGAGAGAGAGATCACATTTGAGCAACAAAAGAGGGTCTCAGGTGGTGACTCTGCTTAGTTTATCCTTTGCAAGAATAAATTTCATAGGGGTGAACCCCAAGATTGAGGACTTTGCCTATGGATTTTGTTGTCCCCACTGTTTGCAAGAATGTCAGAAATTCTCCCAATGGGGAAGTTGAATATTTCCTCCTTTCTCCCCAGTCCCCCAAGTTGACTTTGCAAAACTTCTTTATTCACTGTTCAAATTACTCTGGCATATATTGGGGCATCACACTAACCTGGACAACCAACAAAATCTCATGCCTTATGCAAGATTTATGTACTTATGGTGTTCAACTAAACTGACCATACAAGTTAAATTCGGTAATGCACTACCCAAATTGAAAGGCTGCACCAAATAATCATCTCTTCCTTTAGTCTCACATAGAAGTTGAAGTTTTAAAATATGGAAGATACTATTTTTCACCCTGTATTCTACTCTACCTTAGCCCTATCTAGATCAGCTTCCCTTCATATCTCTACTTGAAATCTGATCCCTTTTCAATTTTTTAAACAGTTCTTCCATGAGATAATGCTGATTTTAATAGCTTCAGAGCTTTAACTCTGAGTTTCAGGTGTCACATACATACCCAAAGTTACTGAGAATGGGCAGGTTGTATACAAACAGCTCAGTATCTCAGAATTTAGAAATAACAATTACAACTCCTGATATATGTGTCTGTTGTAGGAGCTAAAAATCTGGAACCCTTTGCAATAGGCCCCAATATAATAACCTATGCTTTCCACTCAGCTCACTGAGTTTTTATATTATAGTTAGTCCATATGATTGACACATTATAATATGTCTTTTTGTTCCTGATGTTTCCGTCAACATATAGTCCTTAAGGTTCATACACATAGTTCCATGCCTCACAATTTCATTCCTTATGAGGCCACTCAATGGTTCACTCTATGTATACACCATAGTCCCCCTTTCCATTCCTCAGATGTTGAGCCCTTAGGCCACCTTCATCCATTGTGAATCATGAACACTGCCACCATAAACACCAGTGTGCAAATGTCTATTCATTTCCCCGCACTGAGTTCCTCCAGCTATATACAGAGCAACAGGGTTTCAGGATCATATGGCAACCCCATCCCTAGTCTCCAGTCGAACCAAACACTGCCCTCCAAGGGACTGCAGCTCAGTTTCCCTACAGAGAGTGAATAAGTACATTTCTTCCTCAGCATTTTCTGTAGCACTTGTTTCTCTCTGATTATTTTTAAACAGTTTTATTTATACATCATACAACACAACCTAGATATATAGATATGCCTTTACCACCATAATCTATACTAAGACATTTCCTTTTCTTTCAAAAAGAATATATACCCCTCCCACAGGCCCTTCCCAGCCTATTAATATTTACTTTTGGCGTATGCCTTTATTACATTCAGTGGAAGCATATTATAATGTTACTGTTGACTGTAGACCCTAGCTTGCATATATTGTACATTTTACCCTATGTCATTCATCCTCAACACCTTGCAATATTGACATTCATTTGTTCTCTCTCATGCAAGAATATTTTTATATTTAATCATCATCATTGTCCACTCTAGACATTGCTAAATTATAGTATCTCAATCTTTATCCTCAATCTTTCCTTCTGGTATCCTACATGCCCCCAGCTGTTCTCCCTCTGTCATACTCACATTCAGCTTCATTCAGTGTACTTATATTATTGTGCTACAGTCAGGTAGAATTGTGCTATTCATTTCTGAATTTTTACAATCAGTCCTGCTGTAGTATCTGCATTCCTTCAGCACCGAAGGCCTAATCTCTACACTATTTCTATCTCCTAATAATCTGTGTTCTTTACTTTAACTCTCAAAGTTCACTCAGTAATGTTAGTTCATATTAGTGAGATCATACAGTATTCTTCCTTTTGTTTCTGGCTAATTTCACTCAATATAATGTCCTCAGTGTTTATGCATGTTGTTACATGTTTCATGACTTTATTCTGTCATACAGCTGTATAATATTCCATTGCATGTTTACACCACAGCTTGTTTAGCAACTCATCCATTGATGGACATTTAGATTGTTTCCATCTCTTGGCAGTTGCAAATAATGCTACTATAAACATTGGGGTGCAAATATCCATTTGTGTCATTGCCCTCAGGGCCTCTGAATACAAACCTAGTAATGGGATTGCTGGGTCATATGGCAATTCTATACTTAGCTTCCTGAGAAACTACCAAAATGAATTTTGAGTGGTTGTACCATTTTATAGTCCCACCAGCAATGGATAGGTGTGTCTTTTTCTCCATTTCCTCTCCAGTAGTTGCTTTCTGTTTTATTGAAAATGGCCATTCTGTTGGGTGTGAGATGATACCTCATTGTGGTTTTGATTTGCATTTCTCTAATAGCCATGGAAGCTGAGCATCTTTTCACATGCCTTTTAGCCATTTGCATTTCTTCTTCTAAGAAGTGTCTGTTCATGTCTTTTGCCCATTTTGTAATTGAGTTGTTTGTATTTTTGTTGTTGAATTGAAGAATCTCTTTATATATTCTGGATACTAAACCTTTATCTGATATGTGGTTTCCAAATATTGGCTCCCATTGCATAGGCTGCCTTTTTACTTTCTCAACAAAGTTCTTTGATGCACAAAAGTGATCAATTTTGAGAAGTTCCCATTTATCTATTTCTTTTCCCAATGCCCATGTCTTGGATGTAAGGTTTACTGCCTCCTATTATGAGATTTTATAAGATATTTCCCTACATTTTTTTCTAAATGTTTTATGGTCTTAGCTCTAATGTTTAGGCCTTTGACCAATTTTGAGTTAATTTTTGTATAAGGTATGAGATATAGATCCTCTTTTATTCTTTTGCATATGGATATCCAGTTCTCAAAACACTATCAAAGAGGTTGTTCTGTCCCAGGTGGATTGGCTTGACCCCCTTATCAAAGATCACTTGTCCATAGATGAGAAGCTCTGACACTCTATTCGATTCCTTTGGTCAGTGTATCTTTATTCCAGTACCATGCTGTTTTGACCACTGTAGCTTCGTAATATTCTTTAAAGTCAGGTAGTATGAGATCTATCATCTCATTTTCATTTCTCAAGATATTTTGAGCTATTCAAGGCACCCTGTCTTTCAAAAAAACTTGGTTATTGGTTTTTCTATTTTATCTATTTTCTATGCAAAGTAAATTGTTGGGATTTTAATTGGGATTGCATTGGACCTATAAATCAATTTGGGCAGAATGACATCTTAACTATATTTACTCTTCCAATTCATGATCATGGTGTTCCCCTCCATTTAAGTCCTCCATGATTTCTTTCAGCAATTTCTTGTAGTTTTCTATGTATAGACCTTTTGTATCCTTAGTTAAATTTATTCATAAATATTTTATTCTTTTGGTTACTATTGTAAAATGGATTTTTTTCTTGATTTCTTCCTCAGATTGCTCATTATTAGTGTATAGAAACACTGCTGACTTTTGGGTCATGGGTCTTGTATCCTGCTATTTTGCTGAACTCATGTATTAGCTTTAGTATTTTTGCTGAAGATTTTTCAGGATTTCCAACATATAGTATCATATCATCTGTAAACAGTGAGTGTTTTATTTCTTCTTTCCAATTTGGGTGTCTTTTATTTCTCTTTCTTGTCTAATTGCTCTGTCTAGAAATTCCAGCATAATGTTTAATAACAGTTGTGACATTGGGCAACCTTGTCTTGTTCCTGATGTTAGAGGAAAAACTTTCAATCTTTCTCCATTGAGGATGATGTGAGCTTTGGGGTTTTCATATACTCTCTTTATCATGTTGACAAGGTTCCCTTCTATTCTTACCCTTTGAAGTGTTTCCATCAAAAAAGGATGTTGGGTTTTGTCAAATGTGTTTTCTGCATCAATCAAGATTATCATGTGGTTTTTCTGCTTTGATTTGTTGATACGGTTTATTACATTCATTGATTTTCCTATGTTGAAACATCTTTGCATACCTGGAATAAATCCCACTTGGTCATGATAAAGCATTACATTCTTTTAATGTAATGCTGGATTCAATTTGCAAGTATTTTGTTCAGGATTTTTGTGTCTATAGTCATTAAAGAGATTGATGTATAATATTCTTTTCTTGTAGTATCCTTATCTGGTTTCAGTATTAGAGTGACACTGGTTTCATAGAATGAGTTAGGTAGCTCTCCCTTCTTTTCAATTTTTTTGAAGAATTTGAGCAGGATTGGTACTAATCTTTCCTGAATGCTTGGTAGAATTTACACGTGAAACCATCTGGTCCTGGACTTTTCTTTTGGGGGAGCTTCTTGATGACTGATTCAATCTTTTTAGTTTGATTGGTCTGTTGAGGTCACCTATTTCTTCTTGAGATAATGTCTTTCTAGGAAGTTGTCCATTTCATCTACAATCTAGATGAAATGAATTAAAATGCTGTGAAATGAATGAAAATCTGTGGTATAAACATACAATGGAATATTACACAGCTGTATGACAGAATAAAGTTATGAAACATGTAACTACATGGATAAACATTGAGGACATTATATTGAGTGAAATTAGCCAGAAACAAAAGGAAGAATACTGTATGATCTCGCTAATATGAACTAACATTACTGAGTGAACTTTGAGAGTTGAAGAATATATAAAAGCATATAGTTGCTCGTAATATCCTCTCATTACCTCATTTATTTCTGCATTGTCAGTGATTACGTATCTTCTTCCATTTCTGATTTTATTTATTTGCATCCTCCTTCCTTCCTTCCTTCCTTTCTTTTTGTCAACCTAGCTAAGGGTCCTTTGATTTTATTGATTTTCTCATAGAACTAACTAATGGTTTTATTTATTTTCTCAATTTTCATGTTCTCATTTTCATTTATTTATATTTTAATCTCCATTGTTTCTTTCCTTCTGTTTGCTTTGGGGTTAGTTTTTTATTCTTTCTCTAGTTCTTCCAAGTGAACAGTTAATTCCTTGATTTTTGCTCTTTCTTTTTTTTTTAAGTAGGCATTTAAGGCAATAAATTTCCCTCTTAACACTATATTTTCTGCACCCATGAATTCTAATACGTCTTTCATTTTTATTTGACTCAAGATGTTTACGGATTTCTCTTATAATTTCTTCCTTGATCCACTGATTGCTTAAGAGTGTGTTGTTTAGCCTCCGTACATTTACGTACTTTCTGACCCTATTCCTGTTATTGATTTCCAACTTCATTCCATTATGATCTAAGAAAGTGTTTTGTATGATTTCAGTCTTTTTCAAATTTATTGAGACTTGCTTTGTGACCCTGTGTATGGTCTATCCTTGAGAATAATCTATGAGCACTTGAGAAAAATGTGCATCCTGCTGTTTTGGGGTGTAATGTTCTATAAATATCTGTTGAGTCCAGTTTGTTTAACTTTATTCAAATTCTGTTTCTTGATTGATCCTCTGTTTAGTTGTTCTCTCCATTGATGAAAGCAGGGAATTGAAGTCTGCAACTATTATGATAGAAGTGTCTATTCCTCCCTTCAGTGCTGTCAGTGTTTGCCTCATGCAATTTTGAGCACACTGACTTGGTGCATAAGCATGCATGATTGGTATGATTGTTATGTCTTCTTGTTGAATTGTTCCTTTTATTAATACAGTGCCTTTTTGTGTCTTTTGACTGTTTTACATTTGAAGTCTAATTTGCCAGATATTTGTATATCACTCCAGCTCTTTTCTGATTGTCTTTTGTATGAAATAGCTTTTCCTAACATTTCACTTTCAACATATTCTTATCCTTGTCTCTTCAATGAGTCTCCTTTAGATAGCAGATAAATGAGTCCTGTCTTTAAATTCATTCTGCCAGTCTATGTCTTTTGATTGGGGAATTTAATCCATTAACATTTCATGTTACTACTGTAAGGGCAGTGCTTTCCTACCACTTTGTGTTTTGAATTTTATATGTCATATCTAATTTTTTTCTTTTTTTACCTTTATTGATAGTCTTCATTTCTACACTCTTTTCAAGACCTCTCTCTCCTGCCTTTTCCCATCAGTCTGCAGTGTTCCCTTTAGTATTTCTTGCAGAGCCAGTCCATGGTCACAAAAATCTCTCAGTGATTGCTTGTATAAAAGTATTTTAATGCCCTCCCCCCCATTTTGGAAGGACAATTTTGCTGGATATAGAATTCTTGGTTGGCAGTTTTTCTCCTTTAGAATCTTAAATGTATCATATCACTGCCTTCTCACCTCCATGATTTCTGCAGAGAAAACCAAACGTGATCTTATTAGGCTTTCTTTGTATGTGATGGATTGCTTTACTCTTGCTACTTTAAAATTGCTTTTTTTTTTCTTTGACATCTGCTAATCTGATTAGTAAGTGTCTTGGAGTATGTCTGTTTGGATCTATTCTATTTGGGGTATGTTGCACTTTTTGGAAATTTAATTTTATGTCTTTCATAAAAGAAGGGACATTTTAAGTGATTATTTCCTCCATTATTCTTTCTCCTCCTTTTCCTTTCTCTTCCCCTTCTGGGACACCCTAAACATGTATATTCATGTACTTCATATTGTCATTCAATTCCATGAGATCATGTTCATATTTTCCCCTTTTTTCCTTATATTTTCTTTTGTGTTTCAGATTTAAGATGTACAGTCATCTAGTTCACTAATCCTTTCTTCTGCCTCTTCAAATTTATTACTGTAGGTTTCCATTTTTTTAAACTCTTCTTTTAGTGTCCTTTGTTCCATAAGTTCCATGATTTTTTAAAACATTTTTATTGTATAATATAACATATATACAAAGCTAAGAATGAAAAAAAAAGCAACAGTTTTCAAAACACTCTTTAACAAGTAGTCACAGGACAGATCCTACAGTTTGTCATGGGCTACCATATCATCATCTCAAATTTTTCATTTAGCTGCTCCAGAATATAGGAAGCTAGAAGGAAAAAATATTTTTCACCATCACAATTGACTTTTTCTCTGCGAGAAATAACATGTATACAAAAAAGCAATATGTTTCATAGCACAGCACAACAATTTGTTGTAGAACAGATTTGAGAATTAGGAATGGGTTACAGTTTCAAAATTTTATGTTTCTACTTCTAGCTCCTGTAAGATACTGGAGACTAAAAGAAATACCAATATAATAATTCAGCAATCATACAAGTTTGTTAAACCCTACCTTCTCTGTATAACTCCACCATCACTTTTGATCTTTCTATCCCACTCCTTAGGGGTATTTGGGTCCATTCTAACTTTCTCATGTTAGAAGGGGCTGTCAATAATATGGGGTAGGGAAATGGATGGAACTAGCTGATGTTCTGCAGAGGTTTGTCTAGGTTTCAGGACTTACTGTGATTTGTTTGCTTCCTTAATTGGTATATTCTGGAGGTTATTTCCACTCTTTTACTTAGGATTTTCTTGCTGGATGGCTTTGTACTCTATCTCTTCTTTGACATTCAGTTTAACTTATTCTAGACTTCTAGCATAGGTTCTGTTTAACTGATCAGAATTTTTTTCATTTCTTGCTTTTCTGTTTTTTTGCCCTGGCTATATGGGGCTTTTTTTTTTTTTTTTTTATGATGGTCTTCTTACATACTTAGACCTCAGTCATTTTTTCCCAGAGAAGATAGGCCCATGCTTCAGGAGGAGAGAGTAGGCTGCATCAGTTTTTACTGAGGGTGAGATTCAGCAGGCTGTTAGGCTTTCCTATGAAGTCTCTAGACTCTGCTTTTCTTATCCTGCCAAGCATGTGGCACCTGTCTGCCTACAGCTTCCCACCAGCTTAAAGTGATGTGGTGCTTTTAATTTCGACAGACTTTCCGTGCCAGGGAGGGACAGGTTGAGGGAGAGGTGAGGTTGTAAGATGGCTTTAATCGCTACAGTTTTCCAGTGCTTGAGACCTGAATTCCTTGAGGGAGGGATTCCATTGAGCTGGGCCGCACCTTTCTCTAGGGTCAGATACACCCTTTAGAGAATTAACTTCTTTCACCAGACTAGCTACTTTGTGTCTCAGACAGGCTTAATTCTGTCCTTGCCTAGGATAGTGGCGGATCCTGAGAGTGCTTCCAGTTCTACCTAATGAGCTGTTAAGGAGTAGAAAAAAGCAAAAAAAAAAAAAAAAGACTTTCAGAGCAGGATTCCTGCTCCTTGGGTTTGTCAGTTAAGAGCTTAATTTAGTACATAGCTCTATGTTTCTCCAGACTCTATATGCCCCCTTTTCTTGGACCCAACCCTTTTCCAGTCTTTTGTGTTGTCCAACTAAAAAAGCCTCTGTTTTTCTATTTTTAAAAAAATTTCCATCAGCTCTGTCCCCTCTCTGCCAGGGCTAAAATTCCTAATGCCTTTAGTGCCTATTTCAGTTTTATCTGTGCTGGGGGCCTATTTCAGTAGTCATAATTTGTTAATTAATTCCACAGTTGGAGCTTGCTCTTGCTGCTAATAATGTCTGTTTCTTTTCCCCTCAGGGAATCAGCTTGCTGACCTGTGGGGGAGGGTCATCAGCCTCCATAGCTTGGGGGACTCACAGTTCTGTGTAGTATTTCAGCTGTTCTACATAGTCCAGCTGGTGTACACTATGTCCAGTAACTGATGTTCCTCCAGCAGTTGTTCTGTACCATTCCTTCTTATTTACTAGCTGCTCTGGAGGGCAAACTAAATTCCACACCTCACTATGCCAACTTCTTGCCTGACTCCTCAATCTAAGAATTCAGGGTAGGTCTTAATCCTATTACTGGTGTCTTTTATAAACAGAAGCAAGGGAAATAAATAAAGCCATAGAATCAATGCTCTGAAAGCAATGAAACTTGAATATGGAAAGTAGAAATCATCAGATGCCCCATATACCTTGCAATGTTGCAGAGAAGCCAATGATGGCTGACAGTCAGTCTTTGAAAAGAAAGCATCACCTTGCTTATGGCTTGATTTGGATATTTTCTCAGCCTCAAACCATAAGTTAAAACAAATTCCCCCTGTTTAAGCCAACTATTTTATTGTATCTGCTTTAAACAGCCTAGGAAATTGAAACAATAGCCTGTCTAATTCACTTTTAGGTACCTATTCCCCTGACTTGTACGTAAATTTGGAATTATCATACAGTTCTTTGGGAGTGCAGGACACCTCTACATGAGTCACATTTTATGTCTCCCCTTGGGGCCTGTTGAACTTCAGTCAAGTTATGCATCTGGGAGAAAAGAGGTGGTAGAGGTGGGTCATGAGAGGCATTAGGAGTGTCTTGCAAGCTACCTTAGAGCATTCCATTACAGTTTCATTTGGTGAAACTATATTACTCTCTTTAGAGGAAGCTGGGTCCTCCAGTTCCTCAGGGCAGGCAGCTACGGGTTTACATTCAAATAATCAGAATCTAGAGTTTACATGTCCCCATCATTCTCATTAAGCTCATATGTCCCCATTCGAATTTTTAGGACATCATTTTTTCCCAATCCACATCCTCACTTAAACAGCAGATACCCTGGAAAGTTGAGAATTCAATTTGCATTTTAATTCAGCCACATGCACAATAAAACTATGCGCCTTTTATCAGAAACTTCAAATCTGTGGCTGCAAGAAACAAGAAGCTCCTTTCAGGGCACACATAGAAACATTTATATTTTTGATGTAGCACTTGAGCTGAAAATTTGAAGCCCTGATCTCATCTATTTTTTGAACAACTTTATCCAGCACATTTAGTAACCAGCCAACATTATTGCATATTCTTATTTTACAAAAACCAGTAAAGGTATCAAATATATTGTCTCCCAGAGCCTTGTTTTCTTATAAACATTTGAGTTACAGTATCCAATAGTAATATTTTGCATATTTCTATTGCCAATTAATGTCATGGACTGTCAGTGTCACTGATCATTGGAAAGTACCATCAGTACATTTTAATATAATCATATTAGAAAACCAATTTACAACCAACTTAGACCTCCCATTCTTAATATTTTGCTTCTCAAGAACCACCCAACTTTTAGTACAAAATAAGGATTGACCATGGTCTCCATAAAAATGGGACCATTTGTTTATGTAACATATTTGCATACATTTACATATGTTTCATATATATAAACAGAACTGACAGAAAATATATATGTCATTATTATCAATTTTATTTTAGGAGGTGGCTCATATGTTGATGTAGATTGGCAAGTCACAAAGCAAGCCACAAATTGGGAAGTAAATGGTGATGCTGAATTCCCCAGTAGAAACTGGCTGTCTAAAGTAGACATATAAATTCTTCTTTCTGGCTGCCAAAATCATCACTTCTCCCTTTAAGGCTTCCTAATGATTGGAGAGGAGGAGAGTCCTCTCACTGTTGAAGGAAAACTCCTCGTTTGATTGTAGATGTAATCAGCCATAGGTGCAACCAACTGACTATGATTTAAATTCATGAACCATTCTCATGGTAACAATCAAGCCAGTGCTTACCAGACAAAACAACTGGACAGCATAACCTAGCCAAATCATCACATGAAATTAACCATCTCACCAAGCTTAATACTGGAGACAACCCAAAATAATTTACAGAAACAATGAAAATCTGTTTAAAGGAATCAGAACTACCAAGACCTCTAGCTGGGAAATAAGGGAAGCATATTTAAAGGCGTCTGACTTGTGACACTACTTTTCCCTTCAGGGAACATATATAAGAGGTAGGAGGATGAAGTGCTGAGCAGAGACTTTGGCAGTCCAATGGTGAGGGAGAACAAAATTAGAGTTCAGGGCCCACCAAGAAAAATCAGCCCAGGTAAACACACCAGGCTTACAGTTGGTACTCCAGACATCCTAAATCCTAGGAGTAAGAACATATAAGAAATAGATTAGTGATCACAAAGTCAGAAACTGAACATTGAATCAACTCCATTTAGACTAAAAAGGATGATCTGCTCCTCTTCTACTTGACCACAAGAAGAAAAAAGAAAAAAATCTAAAAGAAGATAATATAATCCAGGGCCTCAAATTATTTGCACATACTTTATACATTATATACAGCATTAAATTTTTAAAAAATACTGTGCATATTAGCATATAGAAACAAATGATTGCAAACTAAGGGATAAATGGAAAATAGAAATTTTCCTGCAGAAAACTCAGATTATGAAGCTATGGGGTAAGTCTTTTAAAATAACTGCGATGAAGATGTTCAAAAAATTGATTTAAAAAATGTAGAAATTTGCCACAGGATGTGAATCTATAAAAAATGAGGCAAATATGTATTCTAGAATTGAATTATACAACACATTCTAAATTTCTAAATAAATCTAATTTCTAAAATTAGAAATGCAATAGATGTGAATAATAGATCAAAAGAACTGAAGAAGTGATGGGTGAATTGGAAGATAGATCAATAGCTAATATCCAGAGTGATGAAACATGTAAAGAAATAGGATAGTAAATACATTAAAAAGCACCCAGTCATTTCAAATATGGCTCAGTTGTATAAAATAAATCTAACTGTAGTCTTAGGAAGAAAGGAAAAAATAATGAGTCACAATAAATACTTGATGTGATAATTAATTAGAATTTCCTCAAATTGATAGCAGACATTAATCCACAGATTCCAAAATTCAGCCAAAAAACAGGAGATTTATTTTCATCAGAAAAAAATGAGATTGCTTGAATACACTAACTTCATCAGCACAGCTCGTGACTCACCCCACATACTATGCACCTGAACTTTTGTCACCTGCCCCTGCTCCCTGCACTTCAAGCATCCCCGGCCCACACTCTCACCCAACTACAGTACAGCCCACTTTTACTCCTGCACCCCCTCCCAAGCACTACCTCCCCATAGTTGCTGTCTGCAGGCTGTTGCCAGCACATAAAGTCTGCAGGTGCTAACCTCCTTACTCAGGCTACACCACCACTTGCCCTTGGTGTCACACAACCTCACCCCACCCCCCAGCCCTAGCTCTGCGCATCAGTTTAGAGCGTTCCTACACCCGCGCATGTGCATGGTCCCCAATCATGTCCTTCAGCTCTGGAAATTTCAGTTTACAGCACTCCTAGACCCACACATGTGCACAGCCCTCGGTCACACTTCCCAGTTCTGAGAAAGTGCTGACCTGTGCAGACAGGTCACGTCTGCCCTCAGCCTATGAAGGCATAATGCTTACCCACTGCCATAGCTCTGCACAGGTGCACAAAGGGCACCACACCCAAGCCCAGTGCACACCAGGTTTATGCTGCCCAGACCTGTGCACCCACACAGTACATCCTCCCTGGCCGCTGAACATCCATGTTCACAAGCACCAGCATAACATCCCCAACTTATGCCTATACTTGTGCTGCAATGAATCAGTGCACAGTTGTGCTCCACCACTGTTGTGCATCCTGCTACACACCCACTCTGCAAAAAGAAGGCTTTAGGTTATTGAAGAAAATCAACTCCCAAAGTAAATCAATCAAGATTATTTTCATGTGATGAAGACAGCAGATCACCAAGCATATCACAATGCAGACAGATGTAGCCCAGTCTAATGACCAAATTAAAACACCAGAGGAGACCCAGATGTTGGAACTAATAAAGATGTTCATGTAACTCTATTTAATAAAATAAGTGGGATGGCTAATGACATAAAGGAGATCAAAAAGACAGTAGAAGAGCATAAAGAGGCATTTGAAAAAAAATAAACAGGAAAATAGAAAATATCATAGAAATTAAAGACTCTGTTGACCAAATAAAAAACATGCTAAAGGCGCACACACCAGATTTGAAGAGACAGAAGAAAGAATAAGCAATATAGAGGGCAGGATAACTGATTTCGAATACTCATAACAGTGAATGGCAAAAAAGATGGAAAATTTTTAATTGGATCTTAGGGTCCAAAAAAGGTCTTTATAAACTTAAAAACATTGAAATTATTCAAATCACTTTCTCTAATCACAATGGAATGAAGCTGGATCTCAATAACCATCAAACAATGAGAACATTCATAAATATATTGAGAATAAATAACACTAACTATTTTTTGTAACTGCATTTAGTCTTACATTTTTTTTAACTTTTTTATTGTATAGTCATTTTAGTTTGCTAGCTGCCAGAATGCAACACACCAGAGATTAATTGCATTTCAATAAATGGGATTTACTTAGTTAATGTATAGTTCTTCAGAGGAAAGGCAGCTAGCTTTCAACTAAGGTTCTTTCTTATGTGGGATGGCACAGGACGATCTCTGCTGGCCTCCTCTCTAGGCCTCTGGGTTCCAAGAACTTTCCCTGGGGTGATTCCTTTCTGCATCTCCAAAGACCTGGGCTGAGGTGTGGGTGCTGAGATGAGGTATGCTGAGCTGCTTTGGCTGTGCTACATTGAGCTCTCTCATTTAAGCACCAGCCAATTAAATCAAACATCATTCATTGCAGCAGGCATGCCTCCTAGCCAACTGCAGATGTTATCAGCAACAGATGAGGTTTACATGCCATTGACTCATGCCCACAGCAATAGCTCTAGACACCTTCACCTGGCCAGGTTGACACCTGAACCTAACTACTACAGTAGTAAAACATATATACACAGCAAAGAACTGAAAAATCCATAGTTTTCAAAGCACTCTTCAACAAGCAGTTACAGGAAGTATCCCAGAGTTTATCATGGGCTACCATATGGTCCTCTCAGATTTTTACTTCTAGCTGCTCCAGAATATAGGAGGCTAGAGGGCTTAAGCACTTTTTTTTTAATCATCATAATTGTTTTTTTCTCTTCTTTTTTGTGAAAAATAACATACGTACAAAAAAGCTATAAATTTCAAAGCACAGCACTACAATTAATTGTAGAACATAATTCAGTGTTTGACATGGGGGTTACAATTTCACAATTTTAGGTCGTTATTTCTAGCTGCTCTAAAATACTGGAGACCAAAAAAGATATCAATTTAATGATTCAGCATTCATATTCATTTGTTAAGTCCTATCTTCTATATATAATTCCACCATCACCTTTGATCTTTCCATGTTCAACCTCTTTAGCTAACCATTCACCCATCTTTAGCTCCTGTGTATCTCTAAGTCCCCTACTTCTGCATTATAAGCCTCTGATTATACCTTTATGCTGGTCATAAAAGTGGACTCATACACTGACTATCCTTTTGTGTCTGTCTAACTTCATTCAGCATTATGTCCTCAAGTCTCATCCATCTTGTCATGTGCTTCAGAACATCATTTTGTCTTACTGCTGCATAATATTCCATCGTGTGTATATACCACATTTTGTTGATCCACTGTTTCCATTTTTGGTGATTGTGAATAATTGAAAATGTCTGTTTGAGTCATTGCTTTCAGCTTTTCTGTGTATATACCAAGTAGTGCTATTGCTGGGTCATAGGGGAATTTGATATTTAGTTTCCTTTGGAACCACAAAACAGACTTCCATAGTGGCTGCACCATTATACATTCCCACCAGCAGTGCATAAGTGTCTCAGTTTCTCCACATCCTTTTCAACATTTATAGTTTCCCATTTGTTTAATGGCAGCCATTCTTGCAGGTGTGAGGTGATATCTCATTGTGGTCTTGATCTGCATTTCCCTTATAGTCAGTAAAAATGAGCATCTCTTCATGTGCTTTTGAACATCTGTAATTTGCTCTTCAGAAGAATGCCTATTCATATCTTCAGCCCATTTTATAATTGGGTTGTTCATATTTTGTTGTTGAGTTGTACAATTCCTTTGTATATACTGGAAATCAGACATTTGTTTGTTAGGTGATTTCCAAATATTTTCTCCCATTGAATTGGCTGCCTCTTCACTTTTTTTTTTTTTTTTTTTTAATAGCTCGGATGCAGCTTCATTCAGTGTTTTAACATGATTACTTTACAATTAGGTATTATTGTGCTGTCCATTTTTGAGTTTTTGTATCTAGTCCTTTTGCACAGTCTGTATCCCATCAGCTCCAATTACCCATTATCTTACCCTGTTTCTAACTCCTGCTGGACTCTGTTACCAATGACATATTCCAAGTTTATTCTCGAATGTCGATTCACATCATTGTGACTATACAGTATTTGTCTTTTAGTTTTTGGCTAGACTCACTTAGCATAATGTTCTCTAGGTCCATCCATGTTATTACATGCTTCATAAGTTTATCCTGTCTTAAAGCTGCATAGTATTCCATCATATGTATATACCACAGTTTGTTTAGCCACTCGTCTGTTGATGGACATTTTGGCTGTTTCCATCTCTTTGCAATTGTAAATAACGCTGCTATAAACATTGGTGTGCAAATGTCCGTTTGAGTTTTTGCCCTTAATTCCTTTGAGTAGATTCCCAGCAATGGTATTGCTGGGTTGTATGGCAATTCTATATTCAGCTTTTTGAGGAACCGCCAAACTGCCTTCCACAGTGGTTGCAATATTTGACATTCCCACCAACAGTGGATAAGTGTGACTCTTTCACCGCATTCTCTCCAGCACTTGTCATTTTCTGTTTTGTTGATAATGGCCATTCTGGTGGGTGTGAGATGATATCTCATTGTGGTTTTGATTTGCATTTCTCTAATGGCCAGGGACATTGAGCATCTCTTCATGTGCCTTTTGGCCATTTGTATTTCCTCTTCTGAGAGGTGTCTATTCAAGTCTTTTTCCCATTTTGTAATTGGGTTGGCTGTCTTTTTGTTGTTGAGTTGAACAATCTCTTTATAGATTCTGGATACTAGACCTTTATCTGATATGTCATTTCCAAATATTGTCTCCCATTGTGTAGGCTGTCTTTCTACTTTCTTGATGAAGTTCTTTGATGCACAAAAGTGTTTAATTTTGAGGAGTTCCCATTTATTTATTTCCTTCTTCAGTGCTCTTGCTTTAGGTTTAAGGTCCACAAAACCGCCTCCAATTGTAAGATTCATAAGATATCTCCCTACATTTTCCTCTAACTGTTTTATGGTCTTAGACCTAATGTTTAGATCTTTGATCCATTTTGAGTTAACTTTTGTGTAGGGTGTGAGATATGGGTCTTCTTTCATTCTTTTGCATATGGATATCCAGTTCTATAGGCATCATTTAGTGAAGAGACTGTTCTGTCCCAGGTGAGTAGGCTTGACTGCCTTATCAAAGATCAAATGTCCATAGATGAGAGGGTCTATATCTGAGCACTCTATTTGATTCCATTGGTCGATATATCTATCTTTATGCCAATACCATGCTGTTTTGACCACTGTGGCTTCATAATATGCCTTAAAGTCAGGCAGTGCAAGACCTCCAGCTTCGTTTTTTTCCTCAAGATACTTTTAGCAATTCGGGGCACCCTGCCCTTCCAGATAAATTTGCTTATTGGTTTTTCTATTTCTGAAAAATAAGTTGTTGGGATTTTGATTGGTATTGCATTGAATCTGTAAATCAATTTAGGTAGGATTGACATCTTAACTATATTTAGTCTTCTAATCCATGAACACAGTATGCCCTTCCATCTATTTAGGTCTCCTGTGATTTCTTTTAGCAGTTTTTTTGTAGTTTTCTTTATATAGGTTTTTTGTCTCTTTAGTTAAATTTATTCCTAGGTATTTTATTCTTTTAGTTGCAGTTGTAAATGGGATTCGTTTCTTGATTTCCCCCTCAGCTTGTTTGTTGCTAGTGTATAGAAACACTACCAATTTTTGAATGTTGATCTTGTAACCTGCTACTTTGTTGTACTCATTTATTTGCTCTAGTAGTTTTGTTGTGGATTTTTCCGGGTTTTTGACGTATAGTATCATATCGTCTGCAAACAGTGATAGTTTTACTTCTTCCTTTCCAATTTTGATGCCTTGGATTTCTTTTTCTTATCTAATTGCTCTGACTAGAACCTCCAACACAATGTTGAATAATAGTGGTGATAGTGGACATCCTTGTCTTGTTCCTGATCTTAGGGGGAAAGTTTTCAATTTTTCCCCATTGAGGATGATATTAGCTGTGGGTTTTTCATATATTCCCTCTATCATTTTAAGGAAGTGCCCTTGTATTCCTATCTTTTGAAGTATTTTCAACAGGAAAGGATGCTGAATCTTGTCAAATGCCTTCTCTGCATCAATTAGGATGATCATGTGATTTTTCTGCTTTGATTTGTTGATATGGTGTATTACATTAATTGATTTTCTTATGTTGAACCATCCTTGCATGCCTGAGATGAATCCTACTTGGTCATGATGTATAATTCTTTTAATGTGTTGTTGGATATGCTTTGCTAGAATTTTATTGAGGATTTTTGCATCTATATTCATTAGAGAGATTGGCCTGTAGTTTTCTTTTTTTTGTAATATCTTTGCCTGGTTTTGGTATGAGGGTGATATTGGCTTCATAGAATGAATTAGGTAGTTTTCCTTCCGCTTCAATTTTTTTGAAGAGTTTGAGGAGAGTTGGTACTAATTCTTTCTGGAATGTTTGATAGAATTCACATGTGAAGCCGTCTGGTCCTGGACTTTTCTTTTTAGGAAGCTTTTGAATGACTGATTCAATTTCTTTACTTGTTATTGGTTTGTTGAGGTCATCTATGTCTTCTTGAGTCAAAGTTGGTTGTTCATGTCTTTCCAGGAACCCGTCCATTTCCTCTAAATTGTTGTATTTATTAGCATAAAGTTGTTCATAGTATCCTGTTATTACCTCCTTTATTTCTGTGAGGTCAGTAGTTATGTCTCCTCTTCCATTTCTGATCTTATTTATTTGCATCCTCTCTCTTCTTCTTTTTGTCAATCTTGCTAAGGGCCCATCAATCTTATTGATTTTCTCATGGAACCAACTTCTGGCCTTATTGATTTTCTCTATTGTTTTCATGTTTTCAATTTCATTTATTTCTGCTCTAATCTTTGTTATTTCTTTCCTTTTGCTTACTTTGGGATTAGTTTGCTGTTCTTTCTCCAGTTCTTCCTAGTGGACAGTTAATTCCTGAATTTTTGCCTTTTCTTCTTTTCTGATATAGGCATTTAGGGCAATAAATTTCCCTCTTAGCACTGCCTTTGCTGCGTCCCATAAGTTTTGAAATGTTGTGTTTTCATTTTCATTTGCCTTGAGGTATTTGCTAATTTCTCTAGCAATTTCTTCTTTGACCCAGTCATTGTTTAAGAGTGTGTTGTTGAGCCTCCACATATTTGTGAATTTTCTGGCACTCCGCCTTTTATTGATTTCCACCTTCATTCCTTTATGATCCGAGAAAGTGTTGTGTATGATTTCAATCTTTTTAAATTTGTTAAGACTTGCTTTGTGACCCAGCATATGGTCTATCTTTGAGAATGATCCATGAGCACTTGAGAAAAAGGTGTATCCTGCTGATGTGGGATGTAATGTCCTATAAATGTCTGTTAAGTCTAGCTCATTTATAGTAATATTCAGATTCTCTATTTCTTTATTCATCCTCTGTCTAGATGTTCTGTCCATTGATGAGAGTGGTGAATTGAAGTCTCCAACTATTATGGTATATGAGTCTATTTCCCTTTTCAGTGTTTGCAGTGTATTCCTCACGTATTTTGGGGCATTCTGGTTCGGTGCATAAATATTTATGATTGTTATGTCTTCTTGTTTAATTGTTCCTTTTATTAGTATATAGTGTCCTTCTTTGTCTCTTTTAACTGTTTTACATTTGAAGTCTAATTTGTTGTATATTAGTATAGCCACTCCTGCTCTTTTCTGGTTGTTATTTGCATGATATATCTTTTCCCAACCTTTCACTTTCAACCTATGTTTATCTTTGGGTCTAAGATGTGTTTCCTGTAGACAGCATATAGAAGGATCCTGTTTTTTTAATCCATTCTGCCAGTCTATGTCTTTTGATTGGGGAATTCAGTCCATTAACATTTAGTGTCATTACTGTTTGGATAATATTTTCCTCTAACATTTTGCCTTTTGTATTATATATATCATATCTGATTTTCCTTCTTTCTACACTCTTCTCCATACCTCTCTCTTCTGTCTTTTCGGTTCTGACTCTAGTGCTCCCTTTAGTATTTCTTGCAGAGCTGGTGTCTTGGTCACAAATTCTCTCAGTGACTTTTTGTCTGAGAATGTTTTAATTTCTCCCTCATTTTTGAAGGATAATTTTGCTGGATATAGGAGTCTTGGTTGGCAGTTTTTCTCTTTTAGTAATTTAAATATATCATCCCACTGTCTTCTAGCTTCCATGGTTTCTGCTGAGAAATCTACACATAGTCTTTTTGGGTTTCCCTTGTATGTGATGGATTCTTTTTCTCTTGCTGCTTTCAACATCCTCTCTTTCTCTTTGACCTGACATTCTAACTAGTAAGTGTCTTGGAGAACGCCTATTTGGGTCTAATCTCTTTGGGGTGCGCTGCACTTCTTGGATCTGTAATTTTAGTTCTTTCATAAGAGTTGGGAAATTTTCAGTGATAATTTCTTCCATTAGTTTTTCTTCTCCTTTTCCCTTCTCTTCTCCTTCTGGGACACCCACAACACATATATTTGTGTGCTTCATATTGTCCTTGAGTTCCCTGATACCCTGTTCAAATTTTTCCATTCTTTTCCCGATAGTTTCTGTTTCTTTTTGGAATTCAGATGTTCCATCCTCCAAATCACTAATTCTATCTTCTGTCTCTTTAAATCTATCATTGTAGGTATCCATTGTTTTTTCCATCTTTTCTAATTTATCCTTCACTTTCATAAGTTCTGTGATTTGTTTTTTCAGTTTTTCTATTTCTTCTTTTTGTTCAGCCCATGTCTTCTTCATGTCCTCCCTCAGTTTATCGATTTCATTTTTGAAGAGGTTTTCCATTTCTGTTCATATATTCAGCATTAGTTGTCTCAGCTCTTGTATCTCATTTGAACTATTGGTTTGTTCCTTTGACTAGGCCATATTCTCAATCTTCTGAGCATGGACCGTTATCTTCTGCTGTTGGCGTCTGGGCATTTAGTCAGATTTCCCTGGGTGTCGGACCCAACTAGGGTGTAAGATTTTTCTGTGAAATCTCTGGGTTCTGTTTTTCTTATCCTGCCCAGTAGGTGGCGCTCGTGGCACACGTTTGTCTCACGTGTTTGGAAGGGATCCCCCCAGTCACCGTTCTCTGTGGCCTGGGGATTTCCGATCCAATTCTCTCAGTTGGTTCGGGGGGCCGCGCGTGGTGGGGGCATCAGCCGCCGTGGCTTGAGGGAACCCTGTGGCTTCTTTATTAATTTCCCTATTGGTGTTTGGTTGGACCCAGTCCCTGCCACTGTCGGAAATTCCCTCCTCTCCCTGGAGGGGTGTCGGTCGCCAGCCACCGCGCCCTGGGGAATTCGCCACCGGACCAGGAAGCCGCCTGCGGGGGAGGGCCACCACGGCTTGGGTAGCCCTCTGATCCGAGACGCTTATCCGGTCCAGGAAGCCGCCTGCAAAAGAGGGGCGCCGGCCGCCGCAGCTTGGGAAACTTGCCTCTCCGAGACTCTCAGCCAGCCTGGGAAGGAGGGAGGGAGGAGCTCTGGCCGCCACAGCTGCTGCTGCTCGGGGAGTCGCGTGCTGCTCAGGGATCTCACCGCAGCCGAGTCTCGCAGTCAGGCTAGCCAGTCCAGACTGCAGTACGCTGTGTGTCCATTACCTGCCGTGGCCCTGGGAGCTGTTCTGCACTGTTTCTGTTCACCTAGTAGTTGCTCTGGAGGAGGAACTAAGATGCACGTACCTTACTAAGCCGCCATCTTGGCCCCTATTATTCTTTTTGATTCCATATGTACACATGTATGCATGTGGCCCAAGTACTCCACCAGCTATGGGCGCCTCCTCCGTGGGTCCCACAGGAAGCTCTTCACTTTTTGACAAAATCTTTTGAGGTGCAGAAGCATTTGATTTTGAGGAGTTCCTGTTTATCTATTTTCTCTTTTGTTGCTTGTGCTTTGAATGTAAAGATTAGCAGGCTGCCTCCTATTACTAGGTCTTAAAGATGTTTCCCTACATTTTCTTCTAGAAGCTTTATGGTACTAGTTCTTGTATTTAGATATTTGATCCACTTTGAGTTAATTTTTGTGTAGGGTGTAAGACAGAGGTCCTCTTTCATTCTTTTGGGTATTGATATCCAGTTCTTTCATGCCCAATTATTGAAAAGAATATTTTGTCCCAGTTCAGAGGATTTGGAAGCCTTATCAAAAATCAGTTGATGATAGATTTGGTGGTCTATTGCTGCACTCTCAATTCAATTCCACTGGTCAATGCTTCTATCTTTGTGTCAATACCATGCTGTTTTGATCATTGTGGCTTTATAATAAGTTTTAAAGTCAGGGAGTGTTAATCCTTCCCACTTTGCTCTTCTTTTTTAGGATGCTTTTAACTATTTGAGGTCTCTTTCCCTTCAAGATGAATTTCATAGATAGCTTTCAAAATCTTCAAAGTAGGTTGTTGGAATTTTGATTGGTATTGTGTTGAATCTGCAGATCAACTTGAAGAGAATTGACATCTTAACTATATTTAGCATTCCTATCCATGAGCAGGGAATGTCTTTCCACCTATTTAGATCTCCTTTGATTTCTTTTAGTAATGTATGTAGTTTTCTGTGTACAAGTCCTTTATGTCCCTAGTTAAGTACATTCCTAAGTATTCGATTTTTTAGCTGCTATTTTGAATGGAACTTTTTCCTTAACTGACTCCTCAGCTAGCTCCTTGCTTTTGTATTGAACTGTTACTATTTTGCACATTAATTTTATATCCCACCATCTTGCTGAATTTGTTTATTAGCTCAAATACCTTTGCTATAGATTCCTCAGGGTTTTCCAAGTGTAGTATCATATCATCTGAAAATGATGAGAGTTTTACTTCTTCCTTTCCAATTGGATGCCTTTTATTTCTTTGTCCTGCCTGATTGCTCCAGCTAGAACTTTTAACACAATGCTGAATAATAGTGGTAACAGTGGGCATCCTTGATCTTAGGGGCAAGGCTTTCAGTCTTTCTCCATTGACTATGATGCTGGTTATTGGTTTTTCATAAATTCCCTTTTTCATAATGAGGTATTTACCTTTGATTATTTTGGAGTGTTTTCATCACAAAAGGATACTGAATTTTGTCAAATGCTTTTTTCAGCATCAATCGAAATAATCATGTGATTTTTTTTCCCTTTTGATTTCTTAATGTGTTGTATTATAAAATCAACTACATTAATCAATTTTCTTGTATTGAGCCATCTTTGCATTCCTGGTATAAATCCCACTTGATCATGGGGTAGAATTATTTTATTGTGCTCTTTGATTCTATTTGCTAATATTTTATTGAGAATTTTTGCACCTATTTTCATTAGGGAGATTGGCCTGTAGTTTCCCATTCTTACAGCATCTTTACCCGGTTTCGATATCAAAATGATATTAACTTCCATAAAATGACTTAGGTAGAGTTCTTTTTTCCTCATTTTTTTGGAAAAATTTGAGTAGGATTGGTGTTAGATATTTCTGGGATGTTTGATAAAATTCCCCTGTGAGGCCATCTGGCCCTGGGCTTTTCTTTGCAGGAAGATTTTTGATGACTGATTGAATCTCTTTACTTGTGATTGGTTTGCTGAGATTTTCTATTTCTTCCTGAGTCAGTGTAGCTTGTTTGTGTGTCTCCAGGAATTTGTCCATTTCATCTAAGTTGTCTAGCTTGTAGTGTAAAGTTGTTCAAAGTATCCTTTTATGATTTCTTTTATTTCTTCAGGCTCTGAGGTAATGCATCCTGTCTCATTTCTGATTTTGTTTATTTGCATCCTTTCTCTTTTTGTCTTTGTCAGTCTTGCTAGTGGCCCATCAATTGTATTGATTTTCTCAAAGAACCATTTTTTGGTTTTTTTTTATTCTATTATTCTTTTGTTCTCCCATTCATTTATCTCTGCCTTAATCTTTGTTATTACTCTTCTTCTATTTGCTTTGGGGTTAGTTTGCTGTTCTTTCTCAAATTCCTCTAGTTTGCTGTTAAGTCCTCAATTTTTCATCTTTCTTGGTTTTTAATATAAGCATTTAGGGCAATAAATTTCCCTCTCAGCACAGCCTTTGTCACATCCTATAAGTTCTGATATGTTGTATTATCATTTTCGTTTATCTCTAGATAGCTACTGATTTCTCCAGCACTTTCCTCTTTGACCCACTGATTGTTTAAGAGTGTTTAATTTGATCTCCATATATTTGTGAATGTTCTCATTCTGTGGTGGTCATTGAGCTCCAGCCTCATCTCATTGTGATCAGAGAAGGTGTTTTGAATAACTTCAATATTTTTATATTTATAAAGACCTGTTTTGTACCCTAGCATATGATCTATCCTGGAGAATGTTCCATGAGCACTAGAGAAGAATGTATAACCTTGTGCTAGTTATAATTCCTTTATCAAGCTATTTAACTTCTCTATTTTCTTGTTGTTCTTCTGTCTGGTTATTCTATCTACAGAGAAGAGAGGTGTATTGAAGTCTCCCACTATTGTAGTTGAAACATCTATCGCCCCCTTCAGTTTTGCCATTATCTGTCTCAGGTACTTTGGAACTCCTTGTTTGGGAGCATAAACATTTATGATTGTTATATCTTCTTGGTTAATTAACCCTTTAATTAGTATGTAGTGTCCTTATTTGTCTCTTATGTCTTTACATTTAAAGTCTGTATCAATAATATTAGATTGCTACTGCTGCTTTCTTTTGGCTACAAGTTGTGTGGAAAATCTTTTTTCCATCCTTTCACTTTCAATCTATTTGTATCCTTGTGTCTAAAAGATAAATCTCTTATAGGCAGCATATATTTGCATTATGTTTCTTAATCCATTCTGCCAATCTGTATTTTTCAATTGGTAAGTTTAGTCCATTAACATTCAAAGTAATTACTGAAGAAGTGTTTCTTGATCCCACCATCTCATCTTTTTAATTTTATTTGTCAGACCTACATATTCTTTTCCCTCTTTCTCTTTGTATTCTTTAAATTATATTTAGTGGTACTGTTCAATTTAGTGCCCTCCTCCAGACCTCCCTCTCTTGTCCTTTTTTTCAGCTGGCTGAACTCCTTTTAGTATTTCTTGTAGGGGCAGTCTCTTGTTGACAAATTCTTTCAGGACTTATTCATTTGTGAAAACTTTAATCTGTCCCTTAATTTTGAAGGACAATTTGGCAGAGTACAGAATTCTTGGCTGGAAGTCTTTCTCCTTCAGGATCTTAAATATATCATACCACTGCCTTCTCACTTCCAGGGTGCTAGCTGAGTAGTCTGAACTCAGTCTTATTTGATTTCTTTTATATGTAGTAGATTGCTTTTCTCTTCCACTTTCAGGATTTTCTGCTTCTCATCAACATTCAATAGACTGATTAGAATGTGCCTTGGGGAAGACCTATTTGAATTTATTCTGTTTGGAGTTCCTGTTGGTTTTCTTTGATTTGTATATTTATGTCCTTTATGAGGGTTGGGATGTTTTTCCCCATTATATTCTCAACTGTACTTCCTAGCCCTTTACTCCTCTCTTCTCCTTCTGGAACACCAATGGTTTTCTCTGTGTGCTTGGTTTTGTCTATCATTTCCATGAGTTCCCATTTAATTTTTTCCATCTTTTTTGCCATTTGCTATTTTGAGTCTTTGAAGTCATTTATCCTGTCCTCTATATCACTTATGCTTTCTTTTACCTCTAGCATGTTTTTATTTGATCAACAGAGTCTTTAATCTCTGTGATTTACACTATTTTTCTATTTATTCTTTCAAATTATTCTTTGTTCTCTTCTACTGTCTTCTTGAAATCCTTTTTGTCATTTGCTATCCCACTTATTTTGTTAAATAGAGCTGTATGAACATCTTTGATTAGTTGTTCCAAAGTCTGTGTCTCCTCTGTTGTTTTAGTTTGGTCATTAGGCAAGGCTATATCTGCCTGCATCATGATATGCTTGATGATTTTCTGCTGTCTTCATCATATGTCAATATTGTGATTGATTTACTTTGGGGGTTGATTTCTTTCAGTAGTTTAAAGGCCCTGTGTTTTCAAGATGGTTGTACAACAAGCAGCAGAGCACGGGGTGGAGCTCTCAGTATGGTGATTTGTTTCAGGTCAGGTATGGGCACATGTTGGGGATGTTAAACTGATGTTTGTGAACATGGGCACCAGGGGCCAGGGAAGATGTTGCTGTGCAGGTGAACCAATCTGGTGGATGTAACCCTGGTGTGCACTAGTCTAAGGCACAGGGCCCTTTGTGTGCCTCCATAGAGCTGTGACAGAAGGTCAGCATTATGCCTTAATGGATTAGGGGCAGATGTGCCCAGGTTGCACAGGTTGACACTTTCTCAGAGATGGGAAGTGAGGCTGAGGGCTTTGCACATGCATGGTTGTAGGACTGCTGTAAAGTGCAGTTCCCACAGCTGAATGACATGATTGGGGGCCCATGTGCATGTGTGGGTCTGGGAGTGCCATAAACAGACGTGTTGAGCTCAGGGAGGCCACGGTGAGGCTGTGCAACACTATGGGTGGGGAGTGAGGGTATCCTAGGTGTGGAGTTTACTACCTGCAACCTTTATGTGCTGGCAACAGCCTTCAAGGAGCAGGGAGGGGGAGGTAGTGCTCAGTAGGAGTGCAGGAGAAGTCGGTTGTGCTGCACTTGGGGTTGGGGTGGGGGGCAGGTATGTACACTGGGGGCTGCTGGAGTGGGGGTGCCTGGAGTGCAGGGAATGGGAGAGGGTGGTGGGGTTCAATTGCATGGAGTTTGGGTTGAACCACCAGTCACAGGGCTTCACCGGTGAGGATAGCACACCCAAGGAATGCAGCTTACTTCCTAGTTCTGCACTCTAGTCCATTCACTCTCACAGGTTCTGTGCCTCCACACCTCCATGCCTCCACA
Source organism: Tamandua tetradactyla (assembly GCF_023851605.1). NCBI lineage: Eukaryota > Metazoa > Chordata > Mammalia > Pilosa > Myrmecophagidae > Tamandua > Tamandua tetradactyla. The sequence continues at coordinate 19,182,567 of NC_135350.1, read as the reverse complement.
CCAGGCTCCAGCTTTCTGCCTCTCGTTTCCTTGGCTCTGCAACAAGGGCTGCTGCATGTGGTGCAGAAAGCTCTCCCAGGTCAGCCACACTCCCAAATTGCTGCCTCCATCACCCTCCTGTCCCTCCCTTAACTTTTCCATGGAATGGGACTAATCTCGAGCTATTCTAGTTGGCCATCTTCCCAGAAATCCTTAAATGACACAATCTTAAACAACAGTTGGTCAAAGAAGAAAATGCTAGAGAAATCAGTATCTATCTGGAGATGAATGAAAATGAGAATGCAACTTATCAGAACTTTGGGATGTGGCAAAGGCTGTGCCCAGAAAGAAATTTATAAATGTCTATATTAAAAAGCCAAGAAAGAGCAAAAATCAAGGACTTAACTGCTCATCTAGAGGAACATGAGAAAGAACAGCAAACTAACCCCAAAGCAAATAGAAGAAGATAAATGAGAAGGATTAAAGTAGAGTTAAATAAATGGGAGAACAAAAGAATAATAGAATCAATAAAACCAAAAATTTGTTCTTTGAGAAAATCAATACAGTTGATGGGCCACTAGCAGGACTGACACAGACAAAAAAGAGAGAGGATGCAAATAAACAAAATAAAAAATAAGAAGGGGTGCATTACCACAGAGCCTGAAGAAATAAAAGAAATCATAAGAGGATACTATGAACAACTATACAACACCAACTAGACAACTTAGATGAAATGGACAAATTCCTGGAGACACACAAACAAGCTACACTGACTCAGGAAGAAATAGAAAATCTCAGCAAACCAATCACAAGTAAAGAGATTCAATCATTCATCAAAAATCTTCCTACAAAGAAAAGCCCTGGGGGTGGGCCATGGTAGCTCATTGGCAGAGTTCTCACCTGTCATGCCAGAGTCCTGGGTTCATTTCCCAGTATCTGCCAATGCAAATTATGAAAAAAAGAGAGAAAAGCCCAGGGCCAGATGGCTTCACAGGGGAATTTTATCAAACATTTCAAAAAGAGCTAATACAAATCCTGCTCAAACTTTTCCAAAAAAAATGAGGAAAAAGGAACTCTACCTAACTCATTTTATGAAGCTAATATCATTTTAATACCCAAACTGGGTAAAGATGCTATAGGAAAGGAAAACTACAGGCCAATCTCCCTAATGAATATAGATGCAAAAATTCTCAACAAAATATTAGCAAGTTGAATCCAACAACTTATTAAAATAATTATACACCATGATCAAGTGGGGTTTATACCAGGAATGCAAGGATGGTTTAACACAAGAAAATCAATTAATGTAATTCAGCACATTAACAAATTGAAAAGGAAAAAATCACATAATCATCTTGATTGATATTGAAAAAACATGCAACAAAATTCAACATCCTTTTGATAAAAGCACTCCAAAAGATAAGAGTCAAAGGCAACTACCTCAATATTACAAAGGGAATATATGAAAAACTGATAGCCAACATTGTACTCAATGGAGAGAGACTGAAAGCTTTCCCCTTAAGATCAGGGAAAAGACTAGGATGCCCACTGTCATCACTATTATTCAACTTTGTACTAAAATTTCTAACTAGGGTGATCAGGCAGGACAAAGAAATAAAAAGCACCCAAGTTGCAAAGGAAGAAGTAAAATTCTCATTATTCGAAGGTCACATGATATTATACTTGGAAGATCCTGAGAAACCTACAGCAAAGTTACTTGAACTAACAAACAAATTCAGCAATGTGGCGGGATATAAAATTAATGTACAATCAGTAACATTTCTATACACAAGCAATGACCCAAGTGAGGAGTCAGTTAAGGAAAAAATTCCATTCAAAATAGCAACTGAAAGAATAAAGTACTTAGGAATGCATTTAACTAGGGACATGAAGTATTTGTACACAGAAAATTACATAACATTGCTAAAAGAAATAAAAAAATCTAAATTTGTGGAAAGACATTCCCTGTTCATGGGTAGAAAGGTTAAATATAATTAAGATGTCAATTCTACCCAAACTGATCTACAGATTCAACACAGTACCAATCAAAATTCCAACAACCTACTTTGAAGACTTGGAAAAGGTAGTTACCAAATTCATCTGGAAGGGTAAGAGATCTTAAATAGCTAAAAGCATCCTAAAAAAGAATGAAGTGGGAGGATTAACACTCCCTGACTTTAACACCATTATAAAGCCACAGTGGTTGAAACAGCATGGTACTGACACAAAGACAGAAGCATTAACCAACGGAATTGAATCATGAGTGCAGAAATAGACCACCAAATCTATTTTCAACTGATTTTTGACAAGGCACCTAAATCCTCTGAACAGGGACAAAATAGTCTTTTCAATAAATGGGCATGGCAGAAGTGGATATCAAAGGCCAAAAGAATGAAAGAGGGGCCCCTCTTATACCCTATACAAAAATTAAGTCAAAGTGCATCAAACACCTAAATATAAGAACTAGCATCATAAAGCTTCTAGAAAAAAATGTAAGGAAACATTCTTTAAGACCTGATAATAGGAGGTAGTTTCATAAACTTTACACCCAAAGCACAAGTAACAAAAGAAAAATAGATAAATGGGAACTCCTCAAAATCAAATGCTTCTGTACCTCAAAAACTTTGTCAGAAAATGAAGAGGCAGCCAACTCAATGGGAGAAAATATGTGGGAATCACATATTGGACAAAGGTTTGATGTCTTGTGTACACAAAGAAATCATACACCTCAACAACAAAAGAACAAACAACCCAATTATAAAATGTGCTATAGATATGAATAGGCATTTTTCTGAAGAGCAAATATAGACGGCTCAAAAGCATGTGAAAAGATGTTCATGTACATTGGCTATAAGGGAAATGCAGATCAAGACTACAAGAGTCCAAGAATGAAAAATAAATAAAACTAATTGCACACAGACTGCATGATTATATACCCAAAATGTCAAAAGGTATATATGCATGCAGATTGCTAAATTTAGCAAGTGATTTTAGCATTGTCTTTGCACGGAATGTCAACATAAAAAATCAAAGACAGTTATGCATACCACCAAAAAGAAAATGAAACTAAAAACTGACATCATTTAAAATAATATTGAAAATCAAATATCTAGGAAATAAGACAAAATATGTGAAAAATCTTAATACACAACATTATAAAATAGTGTGAGAGGTTTTGAAAAGACCTAGAAAACTGAGGGTATACACCATATTCATGCAATGGAAAACTCAATATTTATAGGTTGAAATTTTCTGCAAATTGAATTACTGATTCAATGCAACTCACAGATAAATTTTTGCAGGTGCTTTATTTTTTTATATACAAATGAATGATCAGATTTAAAAACTTGAATGGAAATGAAAAGAGCCACAAATAGTAAGACATTTTTGAAGAAGAATAAAGTTGAAAACTTTTATTACCAAACAATAGGATTTAGTAAAATGCTACATTATGTAAGACAGTGTGTTATTGGAAATTTGACAGGCACAATAAGCCAAAGGAGCAAAACAGTGTCAACTTCTACCAAGTGCAAAGATGATGGTACTATGGAAAAAAATCAAAAGTAAATATCCAGAGTTTGAGGAAGCATGGAGAGAAACAGGATAGGAAATACATAAAATGACAGCTAGCCATTTGGGACATTATTCAGTTGCATAATATAGATCCAGTTAGAATTTCACAATATATATTCAGACATGCTAACTGAGATGATGATGATGTATTAATACCTAATTAGTTTCAGAATTCTTCAACAGTTTTCATTCTAAACCCCCTATTTTTTGCATATTCATCAAAAAATAAAAGATTCTTGATTCATCATTCACACCACATGCAAAAACCACGTCCAGGTGGATTGTAGGTCTAAACTTCTGAAAGATAATTTAAGGGAATGTCTCACAATTTGGTAGTTGCCAAAGATTTCTTCAACAGAACACAAACATTAACTATTCAGGTAGATATTGATAAATTGGATTACATTAAGATTAAGAACTGTGTTTCATCATAAGACACTACTAAGAGAGTACAATGGCAAGTAATAGAGGCAGAAAATATTTGCACAACACATAATGACAAAAAAAATTATCCAGAATAAAAAAAGAACTCTTATAAATTAATAAGAAAAAGACAAATACCAAAGAAGCAGGCAAGGCTTGAAGAGACTCATTAAAGAATATACTCAAATGGCCATTAAACATATGAGAAAGCATTCTACCTCATTAATCAAGAGGAAAATGCAATTTAAAGCCACCATGTGTTAATACAGTTCAGTTTTTTGATGTGAGTGGTATTTACAAATGTGTTTTCATTTTGTTATAATGTATCAAATTCTGTATTTATGATTTGCATAATTATGTATGTATATCATATTCAAATAGCAATTATTCATACAAGTGATAAGTGGGTGTGGTAATTAAGAGAATTTGGCTGATAGTGATAGAGGAAAAAACTGATACTTGCCCTAATCTTTCCTCATTGTTGCCTTTTCTCACTTTTCTCTTCTTTTTTCTTTTTATCACTTATAATTATATTGGACATGTTTCAGTAGAAGAGATGTCAATGATTGCATTAGCATTGCGGATAGAAGAAGCAAAATGAAGTTTCTTCCTCTTGCTCCCCACTGACTCCACTTTTATTTCTACACTCCCTTCTGCATAGGCAATATCACAGCAGAAAGAACCGGTGGATTGTGAGTTGGAGCTTAAAGTGTAAGATGAACATTTGCCCTCCCTCTCCCCAAACTCAATCAGTCCTGTTACTGGATTAGCAGCATAGGATTTTGGTTTGAGGAGTCACAACCAGTTTAGGGCCCACTGTTATCAACAGGAAGAATAAGGAAATACCTGGTGGTATCAATGATTAGTGAAATGAAATACCTGTAAACACATCTTGGCTGTATGCAATGGAAGCAGGATAGCTTAATAGTCAAGATCCTAGGATTTAAAAATATATAAACCAGTGTTTGAACTCTGTCTCACCCACTTACTAATTGTGTAACTTTGGGCAAGTTACTCTTCATAAGTCTCCGTTTTCTCATTTGCAGTATGTATAAAACAGCAGAGACTATTTCATAAGATTGTTGTGATGACTGAATAAAAATAATACATATAATGCTTGCCATGACACCTGACACATAATACACATTCAGGCATGCTAACTGAGATGGTGATTGTGATATTACAGAGTCTCAGAGTTCTGCATCAACTGTTCCCATTTTAAAACCTTTTTACATTAATTTGTCCCTAAACCAGCAATGTCTTCTTGGTTGAAAAGGACCCTCCATTTTTTTTCTTTAGGTGTATATCTACATTAGGTTCCTATACTATTTCAGGTTACCAATGATAAGCCATTTTCACTGATGGTAACCAATATTTCACTCCCTAACACATCAGGGACTTGATCAAAACCAAAACCTTTTGCATTTTGACATCAATGCATATGCTGTAGCATCTCTTCTACCAATTTTCTGTCTTTAGACAACTGATACTGAGCACCTATTAACTACCAGGCATTGTATTGAGCACTATTAATTCAAAGTTAAAAGATCCATTTGATGATCTCTGATAAAATAAACTAAGAGATAAATGCAATATTGCATGATGATATCTAAAGACAAAGACCCAGGAATTTATGGAAGCATAGAGTAGGTATAGCCAATCCAGACTAGCCAACATTGGTGAAAGGATGATAAAAAAGAATTCCTGGAGAATATGACAGACAAGCTGAGTTTTAACAGATGAATATGAATAAGAAATTTGAACCAGAGGAGAGGTCATTCTACAGAGTTTATGTCAAAGCAAAGTACTATAAAAGGACATTGCACTTAGGAAAATATAAGTGGTACCATATCTACTTGCATTTTGAATGACTGATCCTTAGACTCTTTAAATTTGATATTTTACATCCCAAGTATTATGTGTCCATTTGTGGAATTAATACTGCATATGCTCCTATTGACCCATTATCAATAAAAAAGAAGTCATTTAACATATATGATTTATCAGACCAAATAAATACCATTGTGAACAGGAAGTGGAATGATTTTAAGATTTACTTTTGCCATTTGCCTGGTAACCACAATCCTAATCAGCTGAGATATCTTAGGAGGCTAGGCAAGGAATATTTATCATGCACTTTAGGAAACTCAGCAATTATTAGCCTCAGTCTGCTCAAGCAATATCATATAAAACTTCTGATTCTGTGACCCAGAAAAAGGATGTGTGGGGGGAAGGTCAAGGAGACAGCCTAGGAGCAATTCATCTGTCATTATCTTGTTCTGTGATTCTGTATTTAATTACATTTTCATTAAGAGTGAAAAAAGCACCCTGAGAAATGAAATTTCACCCTGAGAAAGTTTGGATGATTTTATGTGCAAAAACCATAAACAACAGCCTATTTAATATTTTTTTATTTTTAATTTTTTTCCTATTTTTATCTTATGCATTCCAGTACTATGTGTACCCAACCCTGAAAATAATAAACAATATTCAGCTAGGAGTAATTCTTACCTGTTTTTTCAAATCTGAGCACCTAAATGTTACTGCAATTTTTAATGTGAGTCCAGCCAATTCCAATAACTTTTTTTCAATGACCTTTATAAACAATTACTTTTTAGAAACTTTTCTCCAAGACTGTATTTTAAAAAAAACAAACTCAAATTATCTGAGAATGAATAATCCTACAGCATGAAATTAAAGTACATACAAATTTTAGAGTTATATTAAGTCTGGCTAGAACTTCAAAAAGTACAGAAACTATGCAAAGTAATTCTGGTATTAACCTCCAGGCCTTCCACATTAGGAAAGTGGTATTTCAAAACTAGTCTTTTCTTAAAGTTCACATTCTGAGTGTGTATTTTCTGCTGGTATATGTGCCATGTCTGTTGGTCCTAAATAGTGGCTAATTTCAGCCTCCTGCCAGAAAATATTCAAACTTCGTATTTCACCAAAGTGTTTCTATAGTTTCAAAAATCTAAGCCTAGATCCATGCAATACTGGAATTTAAGGAGTGCTCTTTTTTTTTTTTTTAATGTTTTGCAAAATACCAACCACAGCTGCTTATTTACTGGGATGGCATCCCTTGTGCATTTTTTGATCTGTGCTATACTGTTGTGTATATGTTCACATAACCACCTGAATTTTGGGCAGAGAGCAGCTACCATATTGACAATATAACACCCAAAGATAACTCCTCAGTGTGAAAAATTTTGGACTCTATGAGTTACCATGTAATGCTATCAAAGATACTCTTTACACCATCATCTCTTCTTACTCCAAACCATAACACGTAATATGTCAAGGTTTAATGCCTAACCTTTAGTGTCCACTATAAAAGCAGAACTTAAGACATACATTTGAGAGCAATATTTATGAATCAAAAATAAAGCACTTAAACAGCATTTATCTCACAAGAAAAGTTGTTGTGGTAGTTAGGTTCAGGTGTTAATTTGGCCAGATGAAGGCGCCTAGTTTTGTTGTTGTGGACGTGAGCCAATGGCATATGAAGCTCATCTGTTGTTGATTACATCTGCAGTTGGCTAGGAGGCGTGCCTGCTGCAATGAGTGATGCTTGATTTCATTGGCTGGAAGCTTAAATGAGAGAGCTCAGTGTAGCGCAGCCCAAGCAGCTCAGCCTACCTCATCTCAGCACTCACAGCTCAGCCTAGGTCTTTGGAGATACAGGGAAAGTTGTTGGAACCTGGAGGCCTGGAAAGAAGGTCCCCTGAGATCACCCTATGCCTTCCCATGTAAGAAAGAACCTCAACTGAAAGTTAGCTGCCTTTCCTCTGAAGAACTGTATGTTTTTAACTAAATAAATCTCTCTTTATTAAAATTCGGTCCATCTCTGGTGTGTTGCATTCTGGCAGCTTTGGTAGACTAAAACAATTGTAGACCAGTAATAATTTATAGTCTGGGAAATGGCTTAAATTAGAAGAAATGAAATAGGTAAATTATCAATCAAATATGTCATTAAAGTAATTTTCATCCAGCAACTTTGAAAAAAACTGTAATGTTCATTCAGGACTTTGATTAAATATATATATATATATATATATATATATATATTCCATTAGTGAGACCTGTGACCCAAACTATCCTTGACCCGATGTACCTTAAACTGTCAAAATCTCTTACTGAACTGATCAAATAGAGACAGTGTATAGAAAAAGAAAGGTATGTATCTTTTAAAAAACTTTTTATTGTATAGTATAGCATACATACAAAGCAAAGAAATAAAAAAAGCAATAGTTGTCAAAGCACTTGTTATGTTCAGGTTCATGCGTCAACTTGACCAGGTGGTGGTGCCTGGTCGTCTGGTCAGGCAAGTGCTGGCCTGTCTGTTGCTATGAGGACATTTCATGGACTTAAATTATGATTATGTTGGCTGTATCCACAGCTGATTGCATTTGTAATCAGCTAAGGGGAGTGTCTTCTGCAATGACTGATGCTTAATCTAATCACTGGAAGGCTTTTAAGGAAGAATCAGAAGAGATAGTCACTCCTCCTGGTTCAGCCACTGAGCCTCTCCTGTGGAGTCGGTCCAGACCCTTCATGGAGATGCCAGCTTCAAAGTCTGCCCTATGGATTTTGTACTCATACATTCCCACGGTTGCCCAGCCAGCCTCTCATGAGAGTTCGTTGAGGACCTTCATCGGTTACCAGCTTGTGGCCTGCCCTACAGACCTTGGGCTCTACATTACCATGATTACATGAGACACTTTTATAAATTTTATATTGATGGATATATCCTGCTGGCTCTGTTTCTCTAGAGAACCTTAGACAATACAGCACTCTTCAACAAGTAGTTACAGGACAGATTTCAGAGTTTGCCATGGGCTATCATATGATTCTCTCAGATTTTTCCTTCTAACTGCTCCAGAATATAGGAATATAGGAGCTAGAAGGTTTAAGTATTTTTTTACCACCAGATAGGATTTGTTAAATCCTATCTCCTCTTTTA